>NW_024523789.1:272106-705636 GCF_017590135.1 Pyrgilauda ruficollis
GGCTCCGCGCCGCGGCGGCTCCGCGCCCGCCGCCGGCACCGGCATCGCCGCCGCCGCCGCGCCTGAGGGACAGCGCCGCCGGCCAATGGCGACGCGAGGGAGGGGGAACCTCGCGCGGTGATTGGGGAAGCGCGTTCGGAGGGCGGTGCTGGCGGGAGGGATTGACCAATGAAGGCGCGCGGAGGGCGGGGCCGCCGCTGGTGATTCGCGGAGGCGGAGCGGAGCTGGAGACGGGCGCGCCGCCTCCTGCCGAGCCGCTCCGCGCAGCGCGGGATGGGGGAACAGCGGGCGGCGTCTGAGCTCCCCCTTTTGCTTCCCCTGTTCAAATACGTCATTTCATGGCCGTTCTCTCTTTTTGGCGTGCTTTTTCTCCTCCTCCGCGGGAGTGCGCAGAGGCCGCGGAGAGAGGTCGGCGGCCGGGCTTCGAGAGACCACAAGTTCCATGAGCCTTTGCGGCAAAACAGACTACAACTCCCGGCGTTGCCCTGCGGGTCGGGAAAACGAGCTGCATTAAGGGGTCGGGAGGAGAGGAAATCCTCGGGGAGGTTCCTCCCCGAACGGCGGCAGCCTGGCAGGGCCCGAGAGCTGCCCGCGGTGGGGAGGGGATAGCGGGGCGGACCCGGAGGACATGGAGGGCGAGGAGGCCCCGTCATGGCGGGGTCCCGGCGGGGCCGTGCGGGAGCTCTGCCGCTCCTTCGGCCACTACAACCGGCACCTGGCGCGGCTGCAGCACAACCTGCGAGAGACCAAGAGGTTCTTCCGCGACGTCAAGTTCTCCCAGGGACATCCCTTCGCCTCGGCGCCTGCCGGTGACGGCCCCCGCCCCGCCTGGGATGGGGATGGGGGTCCCGGGGACGGCGGTGAGAGACGGGCGGGGTGTGAGGGTGACGGGTCGGGAAAACGAGCTGCATTAAAAAGTAAATAAACTACATCTCCCAGCGTGCCTCGCGCGCGGGGTGCGCCGGGCCTCCTCCCCCTTTGCCCTGCGGCGCGCCGACAAACGTTCCGCGCACACGCAGCGCGGCCGGTGGAGGCGCTTCCCCTCGGGAGAAGGCGGCGGCCGCGGGTGTGAGGGCGAGGGGTCTGGGCGGGTAAAGGGGAAACTTCTGCGGGTGAGGGGTCTCTGGGGGGCTTGTGAGGGGTCTCTGGGGGCTTGCGAGGGTTGCGGTGCGGAGTGAAGCGTCCAGCTTGAGGGAGCTGTCATGGGGGTTACAGGGCTGGGGGTGCCTGGAGGGCGGGAGAGGCTCTGTGGGGTGAAGGGAGGAGGGCAGGGGGTGACTGAGGGTGGGTGTGAGGAAAATGTTCTTGTCGCAAATGGTGCTGGGCACTGCCCAGGCTCCCCAGGGAATGGGGACAGCTCCAGGAGCGTTTGGACAGCGCTGCAGGGATGCTCGGGGTGGGATTTTGGGGTGTCTGTGCAGGGCCAGGAGCTGCAGCCACCATCCCTGTGGGTCCCTGCCATGGATTTCTGATGGGGACCCTCTCCCCCTGACCCCCACGGGAGAGGAGGGGAGGGGGCTGGGAAGAGGCAGCCCCTGCAAGGGGGTGGGATGAGGGGCTGGCATTCCCCGTTTGTCCCGGAATTCCGTGTGGGAATTGTGGCCTCAGCGGGGGCTCTGTGCTCATCTGCTGCTGTTGACAAACAGAGCTGAGGGTGGCACCTCTGCTGCCAAGGGCAGCACTTGGTGTTTCCATGAGACTGCCTCGTGAGAGGGGCTCGGTGTGACGTGACACGTCCATAAAGGTCTTCTTCATTCATCCCCAAAAGGCTCCTGAGTCATCTCTCGTGGCCCCTTCTCCGGGATTCTTGTCCAGGATTTTTGGACCTGCTCACCTTGCACTCCAAATCCTGGTTTCGTGTTCAAAGTGTTGAGTTTTTCTGGCTGTGTATATATATAAAAAAAAAAAAAATGGTTTTGGGCTGATTTGGGGTTCATTTTCCCGAGTTGTGGCTGGAAAGGTTTTGGGAATACCTCGGGATTTTGGGGAGTGGCTGCTGCCCCTCTCACCAGGCTGGGTGGGGAGGGAGATTTTGGGAAGGAGCAGAGCCAGGTGAGCCTGTGATGTTTGGAATTTGGGATTGTTGTGCCTGGAGAAGAGGAGGATTTGGGGTGACCTGACGAGAAAAGCTGGAATATTTCCAATATTTCCAAGGGATGGAGTGCCAGCACACAGGGAATGGCACTGCCAGAGGGCAGGGAGAGATGGGATTTTGGGAATAAATCCTTCCCTGGGAGGGGCTGGGATGGAATTCCCAGGGAATCTGTGGCTTCTCCATCCCTGGGAATGTCCCAGGCCAGGTTGGACTTTGGGATAAAATGGAAAAAATAGGAAAAAAATTGATCAAGTGGTACCCTGGGATAGTGGGAGGTGTCCCTGCCCATGGCACTGGATGATCCCACCCAACCCATTCCAGCATTCCCTGGGCTGCTTTGGGTGGGATATTGGGAATAAATCCCTCCCTGGAATTCCCAGAGAATCTGTGGCTGCCCCTGGATCCCTAAGAGTGTCCAAGGTCAAGTTTGGTAGTGGATAAAAAATGGATTAAAAGTGAAAAAAGAAAGATATAAAAATAAATAAAATATAGATTAAAATACAGCTAAACTGTGGATAAAAATATGGCTAAAAATTTGATTAAATGCAATCTGGGATAGTGGGAGGTGTCCCTGCCCATGGGATTGGATGATCTCTTCCAACCCAACCCATTCCAGGATTCCCTGGGCTGCTTTGGGTAGGATATTGGGAATAAATCCCACCCTGGGAGGGGCTGGGATGGAATTCCCAGGGAATTCATGGCTGTTCAAACCATGTTCAAACCAGGATGGTGGAAATCCTCCTTTTTCCCCTGGGGAGGTTTTTAGGTGTCAGGAGGTTTAAGGAGCTCAATTTTCCTTGACTTTTCCCCAAAATCTGCCCCTCAGGTGGTACCAAAGTAGGGGAATTTCACCCAAGGGCTTGTGCAGGGTCAGTTTTGTGCAGCACAGAGGGAGCTGGGGGGGAAAACCAACCTGGAAAATAAACGTGGATGTCGTGGAAGCCAAAGCAGCGTGGAGGGTTTGCTTTTGGGGCACCTGCAGGACGGATTGTGACAGCACAGGGAGGGAAATTCCCTTTGGATCAGCTCCCAGACACAACCAGGGCTGAGTATCTGCTGAGTATCTGCTGAGTAGGAGCCCCTGAGCCCCCCAGGTGAGCTCAAGGAGACAGTAAATCCTTTCATTTCCCACTTTCCCTGCTTGGAGGGTGACACAGCTCCCGTCACTGCGAGGTTTTGCTGCTCTGAGGTTACTCCCAGGTTACTCCTGGTAGCAGAACTGAGCTGGATCCAGGGGCAGCCACTGTTTGTGAGGGAAGGGAAAGTTGTGTTTGCTCTGCCTGCCTTTCCCAGGGAGTCAGCAAAATCCTGGCTCTTCCCTAGAGCTCCCTCTCCTCGCTCCAGGCAGGCTGGGAATTTGGGGATCCTTTCATTCCAACCCAAAAATCCCCCCAGAAAGTCACTGGGGTGCAGCAGCTGAACTGGAATTATTGAATCCTCCCCAAAAAATCACTGGGGTACAGCAGCTGAACTGGAATTACTGAATTCCCCAAAAAATCACTGGGGTGCAGCAGCTGAACTGGAATTACTGAATTCTCTCCCCAAAAAATCGCTGGGGTGCAGCAGCTGAACTGGAATGATTGAAGGATTATTTGTGAGGACGTACAAATAGAATCCTGGGATGGTGTTCCAGGAATTGCCTATTGGGAATTTCCTCCAATCCTCAGGCTTTTGGGTTCTTGGGGAGGTTTAAAAACAAAAGCTGAGTTAGGGATTTGCAGCATAAAATGGGTAAAGGTATGAAAAAAAAGATCAAATTGTTTTGTGCTCATTGGGGTTGTTTTCTTTGTGCCTGTAATGATTGGAACAATCTGACCTGGAAACCTGAGGGTCTGGAGGTTTCTTTTGCCTTATTTTAGGAATTTTTGGAGGAAATCCCCAGAGTTTTGGGCAGCAAGTGGGGGTTCCATTAATGGTGTGTGCTGGGGCTCAGCTTCCAGAAATAAATGTATTTTTTAGGGAGTTATCCAGAGGGTTTGGAGGTGTTTTTGTGTTGATCTCTGCTGGCTCTGAGGGGTTTATCCTGTTCAAATGTGAGCTCTGCTGATATCAGTGTGATCCTGTGAGGATTAGGGCTCCTTTTGGGGGTAAAAAGTTGGATTTAAGAGCAGTGGAGAGGTGGTTGGGATGGGATTTGTGTCATAACTCCTCAGGCTGATGAAAGGATTTCCCAAGGAGCTTCAGAGGATGGAATTTGGCTCTGCAGCCTTTGGAGCTGCTGAAATCAGAATTAATTGGATTTGTTTTCTCCTGGAATCAACACCTCTGTGCTGATATGGAACTAAAAGTGGATTTATTTAGAATTCCAGACTGGTTTAAGGACCTTAAACCCCATCCAGTCCCACACGTTCCAGGGTGCTCCAAGCTGGTTTTGGACACCTCAATTGATACAAATGTGTTGAGATTAAATCTCGTGGTGGTCAAAGCCTGCTGGAAGTCAAAACCAGCAGCTCAGAAATGGCCAGAATCCTTGGAAAAACCCTCAATATTGGCAAAAACAGAGTCTGGAAAACGGAATAAAGGCAAGCGAGACCATCAAAGTGCAGGAAAAGGGATGAATCAATGCTTGGAGCTTCCACAGATTCCATAAGTCCGAGCTGAGGTTGTTCTGCTGAGCTTTGAGTGGATTTGGAGAGGAGTCCTGGTGAGAGCCGCCCTTGTTCCACGGACAGGCCTCCTTTCATCCCGGGAATTCATGGGATGTGTGCCCCGGGGCTGGTCACATGGCCCGGCAGGGACCGAGCCGGGATGGAATTGGGATGGAGCCGGGTGGGGCTGGGATGGAACTGGGATGGAATTGGGATGAGGCTGGAATGGGGCTGGGATGGAATTGGGGTGGAGCCAGGGTGGATCTGGGATGGGGCCTGGATGGAATTGGGATGGAGCCGGGATGGAATTGGGATGGAACCAGGGTGGGGCCAGGATGGAGCTTGGATGGAGCAGGGGTTGGAATTGGGGTGGAGCCAGGGTGGATCTGGGATGGGGCTGGGGTGGAATTGGGATGGAGCTGGGATGGAGCCAGGGTGGAGCTCCAGCCCCCGGATCTGCTCAGGAATGTGGCTGCATCCCTCAAAAGTGGGAAGCTCTGATCCCACTTTTTGTTGAGTCCCTTCCACCCTGGATCTGTGTCCATGCTGACCACGGGGTGTGGAATCACAGGGAAGGTGTTTTAACCTCAGATCCTGGAGGAAAGATGGATTTGGGAGGACCTTGGGAAAGGTGTTTTAACCCTAAATCCTGGAGAAGAGAATGGATTTGGGAGGACCCCGGGAAAGGTGTTTGAACCTCAGATCCTGTAGGAAAGATGGATTTGGCAGGACTTTGGAGCAGTTTCCCAATAGCCAAAGGAGCTCCAAGAAGGCTGGAAAGGGAAATTTTCATCTGGATAAGAGGAATGAGGGAAGGTTTAGATGGGATATAGGAAGAAATTCCTCTCTGTGAGGGTGGGGAGGGGCTGGGATGGAATTCCCAGAGAATCCATGGCTGTTCCATCCCTGGGAGTGTCCAAAGCCTGGGCCACTGAAGGTGTCCGTGAATGACAGAGGAACAGGATCAGCTTTAAGGTCCAACCCAAACCATCCCAGCATTCTCCATCCATAGAAATAATCCTTCAATAATTTTGTTTAAGCTGCTGTATCCCTGTGATTTTTCGGAGGTATTTTTGCTGGATTTAAGGATCCACCAATTCTGAGCCTTCCTGGAGGGAGGAGAGGGAGCTCTGCTGCCTCTTTAGCCTCCAGAAGCCTCAGCAGAGAAAAGGCTCTGCCTCTGCAGCCCTCCCTGAATTGCTGTTTTCATGCTCCAGAGCCTGAATCCCAGGAGAAGCTCCAAGCAATGTCCCCAGATCAAAGCCATCCTACGGATGAAGGCTCAAATGTGCAATTTGTGGGATTTTCCCAGATCTTTATCTTTTGTGAGCTCCTGGTCAGCTTCCAGCCCTCTGGTCACTTGATGTGGCTCTTGAAAGGCTTGTTTGGAAAGCAATCTCAAAAATCACATTTCAAGGAGAGATTCCTCTCTTCAGCCATTCCCAAACTCGGGGTTTGGGCATTTTTGCAGCATAAAATAGAAAAAAAATCAAATTGTTTTCTGCTCATTGGAGTTGTTTTCTTTGTGCCTGTAATGATTGGAACAATCTGACCTGGAAACCTGAGGGTCTGGAGGTTTCTTTTGCCTTATTTTAGGAATTTTTGGAGGAAATCCCCAGAGTTTTGGGCAGCAAGTGGGGGTTCCATTAATGGTGTGTGCTGGGGCTCAGCTTCCAGAAATAAATGTATTTTTTAGGGAGTTATCCAGAATTGGGGTTCTGTGGGGCAGAGGTGCAGTGCTGAGCCACAAAGAGGGTTTTTCCTTAGTTTTGGCGTGGAAAAACTCCTCCAAAATCCTATTTCCAGCTGGAAGATTTGAGGGGAAGGCAAACCTTGGGCAGGGTTTTAAAGAAGCTTTAAACCAATCTAAGACTACACAAAGTGCTCCCAATTTGGCTGATTTTAATTAAACTGGAGTGATTAAGCTGTCAGAGTGAGGAGAGGGATGTGTTGTAGGATCTCTTTAATGGGGTTTGGAGTGTGAGTAGGATCCTAGTGGAGGATCTTGTTTTCCTGACAATTTGGGCTGCCAGGACATGACTCATGAAAAAAAAAAAAAGAATTTTAACAGCAATTTTTAAACAGGATTTTTAACCCTGTAAAATCCCTTCCAGTATCAGAGCAATCCTAGTGCTTTGTACCTCTCAAATTGGGCATTTTTTAGGGACTGGTGGCTCCATTTCCCATTTAATTTCATTCCTGGGCCGCGTGCTGTGGAATTTTTGTGTTCCTGATGAGGGATTTGTTTGTGTTTTTGGGGCTGTCAGAGTCATTCTGCTGCTGTGCACGAGGGTAACGCTGAATTTAGCTCCTGTCAAAGCTGGTTTTGGACTTTTTAAAAAAGAAAACAGGAGCTAAACTCAGCCCTGAGCGTGCATTGGCACAGCCAGGTGATGTTTGTGGGGTGGGAGGGAGGTTTGTGGAGTCTGGGGGAAGTTTGTGGGGTGTGAGGGCCATTTGTGGGGTGTGAGGGAGGTTTGTGGGGTGTGAGGGCCATTTGTGGGGTGTGAGGGCCGTTCTTGGGGTCTGAGTGACATTTGTAGGGTGTGAGCGAGGTTTGTGGACACTGAGGGAGGTTTGTGGGGTCTGGGTGAGGTTTGTAGTGTCTGGGGGCAGTTTGTGGGCTCTGAGGGAGGTTTGTGGGCTCTGAGGGCCGTTTGTGGGGTCTGAGGGAGGTTTGTGGGCTCTGAGGGAGGTTTGTGGGATCTGGGAGAAGTTTGTGGGCTCTGAGGGCCATTTGTGGGGTCTGAGTGATGTTTGTAGGGTGTGAGGGAGGTTTGTGGGCTCTGAGGGAGGTTTGTGGGGTCTGAGGGCAGTTTGTGGGTTCTGAGGGAGGTTTGTGGGGTGTGAGGGAAGTTTGTGAGCTCTGAGGGAGGTTTGTGGGATCTGGGAGAAGTTTGTGGGCTCTGAGGGCCATTTGTGGGGTCTGAGTGATGTTTGTAGGGTGGGAGCAACATTTGTAGGGTGTGAGGGCCATTTGTGGGCTCTGAGAGAGGCTTGTAGGCTCTGAGGGCTGTTTGTGGGTTCTGAATGAAGTTTGTAGGATCTGAGCAACATTTGTGGGGTGTGAGGGCCGTTTGTGGGCTCTGAGAGAGGTTTGTAGAGTGTGAGGGAGGTTTGTGGGCTCTGAGGGAGGTTTGTGGGCTCTGAGGGAGTTTTGTGGGCTCTGAGGGAGTTTTGTGGGCTCTGAGGGAGGTTTGTGGGTTCTGAGGGAGGTTTTTGGGTCTGAGGCCTGTTTGTGGGCTCTGAGGGAACCTTGTGGGCTCTCAGGGAACTTTGTGGGCTCTGAGGCTGTTCCAGAACCTTCTGGCTGGCAGCAAAGTGCCTTCCCTGGGGCTCATCCCTTCCTTGCTGGAATTCTGTGGTCCTATAACAATAATAAATTAATTCTTTTCCTGCCATCACCCTGCCATGGCACAGCAGGAACTCCCCCATCCAGCAGCTGCTCTGGGCGTTCCCCTGGGCTGTGGGGCTGCAATGTCCCATTTTTAGGGCCCACCCCTGAGCCCTGTCCCCGTTTCAGGCCCCAGCCCCGTCTCGTTCCCGCGGCACGAGGAGGAGCAGCTGCAGCGCTCGGTGAGCTGGAGGCCATGCCTGCTGATCCTGGGCCAGAACTGCCGCGCCAAGGGCCGCCTGCTGAACACGCTGCTGGGCCAGGAGCTGCTGCCCACCCCTGGGACTGGCACCAAGGAGCTGCTGCCCACGGCTGGCACCACAGAGCTGCTGCCCACCCCTGGGACTGGTACCAAGGAGCTGCTGCCCAGCCCTGGCGCTGGCACCAAGGAGCTGCTGCCTGCTGCTGGGGCTGTCACCGAGGAACTGCTGCCCACCCCTGGGGCTGTCACCAAGGATCTGCTGCCTGGTGCTGGCACTGCAGAGCTGCTGCCCACCCTTGGGACTGGCACTGAGGAGCTGCTGCCCGGGACTGGCACCGAGGAGCTGCTGCCCACCCCTGGGGCTGGCACGGGCACCGAGGAGCTGCTGCCCACCCCTGGGACTGGCACGGGCACCGAGGAGCGCTGCCGGCGCCGCCGAGTGCGCTTCACGCATGGGGCGCGGCCGCGGCTGAGCCTGGCGCTGCCCGGGCAGTACGAGCTGGTGCAGGCGCTGGTGGCACACAGCGGGCACTGGGACACCATCCCCGAGCAGGACCTGCAGGTGCCCGGGGACGCCGAGGATCCTGCGCAGAGGGTGGCCGAGCTGGAGGTGGTGCTGCCCTGCGCGCTGCTCAAGGTGAGGGTGGCACCGTGCCTGGCACTGCCCCGGTGCCTGGGAGCTTGGGGTGGCACTGCCACTGTCATGGTCTGTGGGGAGCTTGGGGTGGCACTGCCACTGTCATGGTCTGTGGGGAGCTTGGGGTGGCACTGCCACTGTCATGGTCTGTGGGGAGCTTGGGGTGGCACTGCCACTGTCCTGTTCAATAAATTCCCCTGCTGGCTCTTTCCTGGGACACTTGTCCTAAGTTTTGTCCTAAAACTGCAAGGATTTGGTCCAAATAAGGAATTTGGAGTTAGGGATCAGCCTTGCAGGTGAGACTCCAGATCTGCTTTGAAGAATTCCAGTTTTTTGCTGTGAACGACTCCCAGGGCATTTTTCCATGGCAAAAGCCTCTCCAAACCTCCTCCATTTTTCTTTTTCCCAGGAAGTGGATATCGTGGTGGCTCCATGCCGAAGCTTCCAGTCAGCTGAGGCCACCCTGGCCGAGTTTGTGAACCAGGTGCTGCCCGTTGTCACCTTCGCCATCAGCGAGCCCCAGCTGTCCCCATCGGACCAGGCAGAACTTCGGGAAATCAAACAAAAGTTCTCCCTCCCCATCTTCTTCCTGCGAATCCCCGAGGCCAGCAGCGAGCTGAGCTCTCCCAAAACCCCCACCAAGGACAAATCCCCGCTGCACCTGCAGCTGCTGGATCTGGAATACCTGAGCCCCTCCAGCCCCTGCGGCTGCGGCGTTCCCGGCTCCTCCATGCTGGTGGAGCAGCTGGAGAAGCTGCGGCTGCTGAGCTCCTTCTCCAGGCAGGTGCTGCAGCAGCACCTGGTGGAGGCAGCCACGAGGCTGAGCGAGGTTCACGGGCGCTGCCTCAACATCTTCATCAACCAGGCCTTCGACATGCAGCGGGACCTGCAGATCACCCCGAAAAGGTTGGAGTACACGCGCAGGAAGGAGAACGAGCTCTACGAGTCGCTGATGGGCATCGCCAACCGCAAGCAGGAGGAGATGAAGGAGATGATCGTGGACACCCTGGGCAATATGAAGGAGGAGCTGCTGGAGGATGCTGCCAGCATGGAGTTCCGAGGTGGGAGCCAGCTGGAGGGTTTGGGGTGCTGGGGGGAAGGGAGTTGGGAAGAAATGCAAAATTGGCACAGCAGTTTGGTGGGATTCCAGCCTGCAATTCCCAGATGGTCACAGAGCCCTAAACACAAATCGAGGATCAGGCAGATCCTGCCCACAATAATTCCATTAATTCAGTGAGACTCCAACCTGCAATTCCCGGGTGGTCCCAGAATGCTGAACATGAATCAAAATCAGGGATCAGGCAGATCCTGACCACAACAATTCATGGATTCGGTGAGACTCCGGCCTGCAATTCCCAGATGGTCACAGGACCCCAAACGAGGATGAAAATCAGGGATCAGGCGGATCCTGACCATGATAATTCCAGGAATTCAGTGAGACTCCAGCCTGCAATTCCCAGGTGGTCTCAGAATGCTGAGCATTAATCAAAATCTGGCATTGGGCTGATCATGACCACGATGATTGATGGATTCAGTGAGACTCCAACCTGCAGTTCCTGGATGGTCACAGAGCCCCAAACGAGGATGAAAATCAGGGATCAGACAGATCCTGACCACAATAATTCCACTAATTCAGTGGGATTCCAATCTGCAATTCCCAGATGATCCCAGAACCCTAACCAGGAATTAAAATCTGGGATCAGGCAGATCCTGACCACAATAATTCCATGAATTCAGTGAGACTCCAACCTGCAGTTCCTGGATGGTCACAGAACCCCAAACACAGATGAAAATCAGGGGTCAGGCAAAATCCATTTTTTGGTAGAATCTGTTGGAAGAAGTGATAATGGTCTTGAATAAAATAATTATGCATGAAATGGTCATAATCGTCAGTAAAATCATTAATAATCTTAGATAAAGTAATTAATAATCTTTGATAAAATAATGATGATAATCTTGGATAAAATAATGATAATAATATTGGACATAATGATCATAAGAAATCTTGGATAAAATTATAAATCTTGGATAAAATAATAATTAATAATCTTGAATAAAATGATCATAATCTTGTCTAAAACAATAATAATGCAATTCTGGCATCATTGGGAAGAACGTTATTTTAAAACAACATCAGCATCAGCATGTGCACTCCTCAGGAATGTTCTCCCAACAATCCCAGATCTCCAGGATGATTTTTCCTCCTTTCCCTGCAGACATCATCATTCCCGAGAGCGGCGAGCCCGTCAGCTCCAAGGACATCAAGCGCTGCATCCAGCAGATCCAGGAGCTGATCATCTCCAGGCTGAACCAGGCTGTGGCCAACAAACTGATCAGCTCCGTGGATTACCTGAGGGAGAGCTTCGTGGGCACCCTGGAGCGCTGCCTCAAGAGCCTGGAGGAGTCCTGGGAGGGCTCCGTGCACCCGCCCCGGGGGCTGGAGAAACCCCGGGAGGGCTCCGTGCACATCACCAGCAACTATCTCAAACAGGTGGGGGTCGGGTGTGGAACTGAATTTGGGTGAAGTGCTCAAATTACGGCCAGGAGATAACACAGTGAATCAGTGATCTCATAAACCTGTATAAAGTAGTCAAATTATGGTCTCACAATACCTAAAAACTCTGGAGAAACCCAGGGATGGATCCGTGCACATCACCAGCAACTATCTCAAACAGGTGGGGGTCGGGTGTGGAACTGAATTTGGGTGAAATGCTCAAATTACGGCCAGGAGATAACACAGTGAATCAGTTATCTCACAATAGTGTATAAAATAATCAAATTACGGCCATGGAACACACATGAGATAACACAGTAAATCAGTGATCTCATAAACCTGTATAAAGTAGTCAAATTATGGTCTCACAATACCTAAAAACTCTGGAGAAACCCCGGGATGGATCCGTGCACATCACCAGCAGCTATCTCAAACAGGTGGGGATCGGGGTGTGGATCTGCCATGGCCCTCAATTTATGTAAAATAGTTAAATTACAGCATTAAAACACACATGAGATAACACAGTAAATCAATTATCTCATAAACCTTTATAAAATAATCAAATTATGGCCATAAAACAGCTAAAATCTCTGGGGAAACCCCAGGATGGCTCCATGCACATCACCAGCAACTATCTCAAACAGGTGGGGATTGAGGCATGGTCCTGAATTTGGGTGAAATGGTCAAATTACAGCATTAAAACACACATGAGGTAACACAGTAAATCAATTAGCTCCCAAATCTGTATAAAATAATCAATTTACAGCACAAAAACGCACATGAGGTAATACAATCAATCAATTATCTCCTAAACATGTATAAAATAATCAAATTATGGCCATGGAACACACGTGAGATAATGCAGTAAATCAATTATCTCATAAACATGTATAAAATAATCAAATTAAGGCCATAAAAACACCTAAAAACTCTGGAGAAACCCAGGGAGGGCTCCATGCACATCACCAGCAGCTATCTCAGACAGGTGGGCATTGTGGTGGTGGATCTGCCATGGTCCCAAATTTGGGTGAAATGGTCAAATTATGGCCATGAGATAACACAGTAAATCAATTAGTTCCTAAGTCTGTATTAAAAAATCAAATTATGGCCATAAATCACACATGAGATAGCACACAGTAAATCAATTATCTCATAACCATGTATAAAATAATCAAATTACAGCCTAGAACCACCCATGAAACAACAAAATAAACCAATGTGAAATAACACAATGAATCAATTATCTCATAAACTTGTATAAGATAATCAAATTAAGGCCTAAAAGTGCCTGGAAGTGCCCAAGGATGGAGATTGGAGCAGCCTGAGGTGGTGGAATGGGATAAAATTTAAAATCTTTTCCAGTCCAAACCATTCTGGGAATTCCAGGATTATCATTCCACAATATTGGTGGAAAAATCAGGGAGAGCTGTTCCCAAATTGGTGAAATTTCCTGAGCCAAGGTGTGGAAATTCCACATGTTGGAATCAGCACTTCCTGTAATTAGTGGGTAATTAAATTGCTCTGCCTCACCCTTCATTAGAAACCACAGAATTCCAGAGTGGATCCCTCTCCCAGGAAGGGAGGAGGAGGAATCTGGAGTTTGTTCCCACTCTGAGCTGGGATTGTTTGAGGAAAGGTTTTGTTCTTACTCATCCATCTGAGGAGGGAATAAAGTTCAAGCTCAGAGGAGGGATTTCAGGAGGAAATTTAGGAAAATATTTTTTACTGGAAGAGTGATGAAGTTGTGGAATGGGAGGTGGTGGAGTCACCATCCCTGGATGTGTTTAAAAAAAGATTGGATGTGGCACTGTGTGTCTTGGATTGGGGTTGATTTTTGGGACGAGGGCCTTGATTGGAGTTGATTTTTGGGATTGGGGCCTTAGATTGGGAGCTGATTTTTTGAATTGGGGCCTTGATTGGGGTTGATTTTTGGGATTGGGGCCTTGGACTGGGGCTGATTTTTGGGATTTGTGCCTTGGATTGGGACTGATTCCAGAGATTGGTGCCTTGGACTGGGGGCTGATTTTTGGGATTGGGGTCTTGGATTTGGGGCTGATTGCAGAGATTTGTGCCTTGCACTGGGGGCTGATTGCAGGAATTTTTGCCTTGGGTTGAGGGCTGATTCTTGGGATTGGGGCCTTGGGTTGGGGGCTGATTTTTGGGATTTGTGTCTTGGATTTGGGACTGATTCCAGGGATTCATGCCTTGGATTGGGGGCTAATTTTTGGAATTTGTGCCTTGGATTGGTGCTGATTGCAGAGATTTGTGCCATGGATTGGGGCTTATTCCAGGGATTGGTGCCATGGATTTGGGCTGATTTTTGGGCTTTAATTGAAGCGTTAGGGCTGGGTTGAACTCGATGATCTCAAAGCTCTCTTCCAGCCTGGTGATTCCGTGATTTTCCCAGATAATCCAGCGGATCACGTGGGTCAGCCCCCCGGCCATCACCAGCGACTGGAAGAGGAAGGTGGCCCAGGACGCCATCGAGAGCCTCAGCGCCTCCAAGCTGGCCAAGAGCATCTGCAGCCAGTTCCGCACGCGCCTCAACAGCTCCCACGAGGCCTTCGCCGCCTCCCTGCGCCAGGTCAGGGCTCGGGGCTGGGGGAAATGGGGGGTTTGAACTGCAAAAACACCAAAAATCTGCCCTGGAGCTTGGGGCTGGGGAGGGAATGTGGGGTTTGAACTGCAAAAACATCAAAAGTCTGCCCTGGAGCTCAGGGCTGGGGGGGAAATGTGGGGTTTGAACTGCAAAAACTGCCCTGGAGCTCGGGGTTGGGGGGGAAATGTGGGGTTTGAACTGCAAAATCTGCCCTGGAGCTCGGGGCTGGAGGGGAATGTGGGGTTTGAACTGCAAAAACACCAAAAATCTGCCCTGGAGCTTGGGGCTGGGGAGGGAATGTGGGGTTTGAACTGCAAAAACATCAAAAGTCTGCCCTGGAGCTCAGGGCTGGGGGGGAAATGTGGGGTTTGAACTGCAAAAACTGCCCTGGAGCTCGGGGTTGGGGATGGGATGTGGGGTTTGAACTGCAAAAACTACCCTGGGGCTGGGGGGAAAATGTGGGGTTTGAACTGTGAAAACACCAAAATTTGCCCAGGAGCTCAGGGTTGGGGATGGGAACTGGAGTTTTAACTGCAAAAGCAGCAATTTGTGCTCTTAGCGCAGCTGATGTGAACCGTAATTTGAGGTTTTGTTTTTAAACCAGACTTGTGAAGAGCCTAAAACCTCCCTAAACTCCAGCTGTGCATGCATTACATGTATAAAACATCCATAAACAATTTGTTAAGTATAGAACATCCCTGAACAATTGATTAAATGTATAAAACATCCCTAAGCAATTGATTAAATGCATAAAACGTGGTAAACAATTGATTAAATGTATATTTAATGTTTATATGTTTATATAATATTTAATATATATTTAATGTTTAAATGTAATTTAATATTTATGGATGTTTTATAGAAATATATGTAAATATGCATAGATATATATAGATATAACATATATGTATATCTTAATCTATATATATCTAAATCTATATCTACCTAAATCTATATATCTATCTAAATCTATATATATATATCTAAATCTGTATATATATTTATCTAAATCAGTATATATATTTATCTAAATCTGTATATGTCTATCTAAATCTATATATCTATCTAAATCTATATATTTATCTAAATCTGTATATATATTTATCTAAATCTGTGTATACCTATTTAAATCTCTATATCTATCTAAATCTATATATCTATCTAAACCTAGATATATTCTAGATCTATAAATATCTATCTATCTAAATCTATATGTATCTCTAAGTCTATATATCTATCTCAATCTGTATATCTATCTAAAGCTATATAAATCTATCTAAATCAATATATTTATCTAAATCTGTATATATATTTATTCTATCTAAATCTATATATCTATCTAAACCTAGATATATTCTAAATCTATAAATATCTATCTAAATCTATATGTATCTCTAAGTCTATATATCTATCTCAATCTATATATCTATCTAAAGCTATATAAATCTATCTAAATCTATATATTTATCTAAATCTGTATATATATTTATCTAAATCTGTGTATACCTATTTAAATCTCTATATCTATCTAAATCTATATATCTATCTAAACCTAGATATATTCTAGATCTATAAATATCTATCTATCTAAATCTATATGTATCTCTAAGTCTATATATCTATCTCAATCTGTATATCTATCTAAAGCTATATAAATCTATCTAAATCAATATATATAATCTCAAAAAAAAAGGTATCTATATCGAAATCTATCTGTCTATCTAAATCTGTATGTCTCTGTCTAAGCACCCATCTGTCTGTGTGTGTAAATGGTGTTTGTGAGCTGTGTGAGCCGTTGCCAGCCCCGCGTGTCCCATGAGGCTGTGCTGTCCCTGCAGCTGGAGGACGGCCACTCGGGCCGGCTGGAGAGGACCGAGGACCTGTGGCTGCGCGTCAGGAAGGAGCACGCGCCGCGGCTGGCCCGGCTCTCCCTGGAGAGCAGATCCCTGCAGGACGTGCTGCTGCACGGTCAGCTGCCTCTGGGAGGGGAACCTGCTGGGAATGGGACCCTGCTGGGAATGGTCACTGCTGGGAGTGGGATCCTGCTGGGAATGGTCACTGCTGGGAGTGGGATCCTGCTGGGAGTGGGATCCTGCTGGGAGTGGGATCCTGCTGGGAATGGGTCACTGCTGGGAGTGGGTCACTGCTGGGAGTGGGTCACTGCTGGGAGTGGGAACCTGCTGGAATGGGAACCTGCTGGGAAGGGTCACTGCTAGGAAGGATCACTGCTGGGAGTGGGTTCCTTCTGGGAATGGCTCACTGCTGGCCGTGGTCACTGCTGGGAAGGGCTTCCTGCTCCCCCTCCTCCCCAGGCAGCAGCAGAGGGGAGGGAGTTTGGATTTTCATTCCATTTTCCAGCCAGGTTTCAACTGGCACCTCCAAATTCCTTGCCTGGCCTGGGACACTCCCTGAGCTGCCAGGCTGGGAATGTGCAGGAGGGAAAAACGTGGGTTGGGGGCTGATTTTTGGGATTTGTGCCGTGGGTTGGGGCTGATTTTTGGGATTTGTGCCATGGGTTGGGGCTGATTTTTGGGATTTGTGCCATAGGTTGGGGCTGTTTTTTGGGATTTGTGCCATGGGGCTGTTTTTTGGGATTTGTCACTTTGGATTGGGCGCTGATTTTTGGGATTGTTGCCTTGCAGGGAAGCCCAAGCTGGGCAGGGAGCTGGGCCGAGGCCAGTACGGGGTGGTGTACCTGTGTGACAGCTGGGGGGGACACTTCCCCTGCGCCCTCAAATCCGTGGTCCCTCCGGATGAGAAGCACTGGAACGACCTGGCACTGGAATTTCACTACATGAGGTCTGTGTGCTGAGTGCTTCCCCCATTCCACAGGGATCTGGTTGATTTCCCAGGGTCATTCAGGCTGGAAAAGCCCCCCAGCCTGTGGCTGATGTCCCCTTTGTCACCCAGCCCAGAGCTCAGAGTGCCACACCCAGGTTTGCTGCAGGAATCTGGGATTGGAGCTCCTGGAATGCTCAGCCAGGGATGCTCCTTCCTGCCTTAATCTGATTCCCTGCCTGTGCTGTCCAAATTCAGAGGAAATTTGAGTTTACAGACCATAATAACCAGCAATTCTCCTCCCCTGATTCCTGGTGGTGAATCCCCTCTCTTTTCCCACTCCTTGTCCTGCCTGAATCCCCAAAAAATCTGCAGTGCAGAGAGCAGCTGGTTTGCAGTAAACAGCTGCAGGCACAGCCAGCTGAGAGAAGAATGGGATTTTTTGTGACTCTAACCTTTAAAAAGGCTTTTTTTTTTTTGAGTTTAATTGGCTCAGACAGCTGAGGATTGTGCTGCTCTGAGCTGTGCTGGGAATTTTTGTTAAATCTGCAGCTCTGGGGCTTCTTCCCTTGGCCTGGGCTAGAGACTGGGGACAAAAATGACCCAAATTTTGTGTGCTGAATCTGCTCCAGGTCCCTGCAGGGACTCAGGGGCCAAAAATTATCCCAATTTTTTTGTGCTAAATCTGTTCCAGGTCCTGCAAGAACTCAGGGGGCAAAAATTATCCCAATTTTTTGTGCTGAATCTTCTGCAGGTCCCTGCAGGGACTCTGGGGCTTCTTCCCTTGGTCTGGGCTGGAGAACAGGGCCAAAAATGACCCAAAATTCCTGTGCTGAATCAGCTCCAGGTTCCCTGCAGGGACTCAGGGGCAAAAAATGACCCAAATTTTGTGTGCTGAACCTTCTGCAGAGATTTTGGGACTTCTTCCCTTGGCCTGGCCTGGAGGTTGGGATAAAAATGACCCAAATTTTGTGTGCTGACCCCTCTGCAGGTCCCTGCAGTCCCACGAGAGGCTGGTGCACCTGCACGGCTCCGTCATTGATTATGGCTATGGAGGAGGCTCCAGCATTGCTGTGCTGCTGATCATGGAGAGGCTGCACAGGGACCTCTACACGGGGCTGAAGGTGCCAAATTCTCTTATTCAGTATTTATTTTGTTTTTATTTTATCCCTGGAAGTGCCAGGACAGAGCTTGGAGCAACCTGGTTTGGTGGGAAGTGTCCCCCTGCCCATGGGATGAGTTTTAATCTCCTTTCCAACCCAAAAGTGATTCTCTAATGAAAAATTCCCCATTAATCCATAAAACAAAGCTGGAATTACTCAATTTTAGTAAAGAAGAGCAGGCCAAAGTAACTTCTAGGTATAAAATCTGAGTTTTCCCCTCAGGCTAAAGCTGGTTTAGTGGGAATGGTCCCTGTCCATGGGATGATTTTTATTCTCTTTCCCAACCCAAAGCTGATTCTCTAATTAAAAAAAAAAAAAACAACCTTAATCTGTAAAACAAAGCTGGAATTATTAAATTTTCAGAGTTTTGGTAAAGAAGAGCAGGCCAAAGTAACTTTTAGGACTAAAATCTGAGTTTTTCCCCTCAGACTAAACCTGGTTTAGTGGGAAGTGTCCCCCTACCCATGGGATGAGTTTTAATCTCTCTTGCAAATCAAAATGGATTCTCTAATTAAAAATTCCCCTTTAATCTGTAAAACAAAGCTGGAATTGCTCCATTTTAGCAAAAAAGAACAGGCCAATGTAACTTTTAGGCATAAAATCTGAGTTTTTCCTCTCAGACTTAACCTGGTTTAGTGGGAAGTGTTCCTGCCCATGGGATGAGTTTTAATCTCCCAACCCCCAAACTGATTCTCTAATTAAAAATTCCCCATTAATCTGAGAAATAAAGCTAGAATTACTCAATTTTAGCAAAGAGGAACAGGCCAAAGTAACTTTTAGGCATAAAATCTGAGTTTTCCCCTCAGACTAAACCTAGTTTAGTGGGAATGGTCCTTGCCCATAGGATGAATTTTAATCTCCTTTCCAACCCAAAACTGATTCTCTAATTAAAAATTCCCCATTAATCTGTAAAACAAAGCTGGAATTGCTGAATTTTGGTAAAGCAGAGCAGGCCAAAGCAACATTTAGCACTAAAATCCACGTTTTTCCCCTCAGGCTGGGCTGGAGCTGGAGCCACGGTTGCAGATTGCGTTGGACGTGGTGGAAGGGATCCGGTACCTGCACAGCCAGGGCTTGGTGCACAGGGATATCAAACTCAAAAACGTCCTGGTGAGGAAAATCCCTGCCTCTGCCTCATCCCAGAGCCTTTTTCGTGGGAAAAAACAAGCTTGAAGTGAGGCAGTAAATTTCTCCACGTGGGATATTTTAAGCTGTGCTGATGTCAGCCACAGGGAGGTTTTGCTGCCTCCTTTCCTGGCTGGAATTCTGGGGCAAAGGGAGCAGGAGCCCCTCACACAGGGCACCATTTAATGCTGGCCAGGGGTTTATATTTATTTAATTATGTACAAAATCACCAACAGGCCCCTGGCTGGGTGATAATTGGCATTGACTCCATGGTTCACAGAAGGCTGATCAATAATCATCTTCATTAAGAAACCCATTGCTTTTGTAGACAAAAATGTAGTTAGGATACAGCTGGACCTCACTGGTCCTCCAATCCAAGCACCATCTCCACTGGCTAATTAAGAAACCACACTTTGGTAAACAAATCTCCATTTTACACATTTTACGTGTTCACAACAACAGGTGCAGCAAGTTAAAATAAGAATTGTTTCTCATTCTTTTCTCTGATCTTCAGCTGAACTTTCTGCACAGATTTTGGGGCTTCTTCCCATGGCCTGAGCTGGAGAACAGGGCCAAAAATGACCCAAATTTTCTGTACTGAACCTTCTGCAGAGATTTTGGGGCTTCTTCCCTTGGCCTGAGCTGGAGAACAGGGCCAAAAATGACCCAAATATTCTCTGCTGAATATTCTGCCAGTCCCTGCAGGGACTCAGGGGCCAAAAATGACCCAAATTTTCTGTGCTGAACCTTCTGCAGAGGAAGGACAGTGCCTGGCACAGCTGTGTGTTGCTCTCTGTGACCAGACAGCTGCTGCCACAGAACATCTCAAGCTGTTTAGTTTCCAGCATCAGTCTCATTTCATGGTGATGACAATAACCAGAAAAAAATGTATTAAAATTTAGTTTTTTTCGCAAAACCAGCACAATATCAAAAATCAATATTTTATGGGAGAAACGGAGTCCTCACCTGCCTGCCTGTGGCTTTTTCCCCAGCTGGACAAAAAGAACAGGGCCAAAATCACAGATTTGGGGTTCTGCAAACCCGAGGCGATGATGTCTGGCAGCATCGTGGGCACCCCCATCCACATGGCTCCCGAGCTCTTCACAGGTAGGATCCCCCTGATCCCTGCTCTGCCTGGAATTCTGAAGCAATTCCTTGGAATTCATCTCTCAGTCGCTCCTGAGAGCATTCCAACCCCAGGCAATTCCCTGCTTTCCATGCGTGCCCTGGATTTTTCCTGTGTTTGAAGTGCCACTCTTGACAGAGGATAATGGGGTTGGTCAGCTCTGCTGAGGTAATTAACGCCCTTGCAATTAGAAAGGCAAATTATCATTAGGAGGAAGCTGGAAATCCTTGGATTTCATAGGGAAATACTCCAGGAAGGATTCCCTGGAAGGAATTCCCAAGCTGGTCCTACCTTGGAGTGAGTTTGGATTCTCAGGGAATTCTGGCAGCTGCTCCGAGGGTTTTTCCTGAGTTTTGGAGCCACTTGGAAGTTCCAATCCCACTTATCCCAATCCTTTTGGTCTGCCAGAGCTGCTCCTGCTTGGATAAGGTTGGGCTCCAATGGAAGCATCTCTGTTGGTGTGGATTTAGGGGATATCTGGGATATTTCTGGGATGAGAGGCTGATGTTTGGCTGTGACAGAGCTGAGCCTCACAGGTGTTGGTGTTAAAAACACACCTGAGCTCAGTTTGGAATTCCTGGTACAGCTTAAATTTATAAATCCAGGGAATTGGAGCAGCTTAGCCTTGATCCCAGCTCCTGCTGCCTTCCTGGGTTTCACACAAGTTTTGCCTTCCTGCTGTGAAATTGAGGTTCAGGTGTGGGGAAGTGGGAGCCTGGAATCACCTCTCAGCCTGCCCAGCTCCCAGGGATTTTCCCCTGCTGATCCCACCTTTTTTTTTCCCAGGGAAATACGACAATTCCGTGGATGTTTATGCCTTTGGGATCCTGTTCTGGTACCTCTGCTCGGGCCATGTGAAGTTACCTGAGGCTTTTGAGAGGTGTGCCAGCAAAGATCACCTGTGGAACAACGTCAGGAGAGGTACCTGGCCTTGGCTCAGCTCTGAAACGCCTGGGGGGGTGGGAAAATCCGGTTTTGTTCTGGTGGTGGAGAGGTGAAAGGTAAAAATCCCAGAATCCCTGAAGTTGGAAAAGATTTCTGGGATGGAGTCCAAGCAGTCCCTCCCTGGGAGGGGCTGGGATGGAATTCCCAGAGGAGCTGTGGCTGCTCCATCCCTGGGAGTGTCCCAGGCTTGGTTGGACAGTGGATAAAGTGAATAAAATGGATAAAATAGGACAAAAATGATCAAAAGGCACCCTGGGATGGGGGGAGGTGTCCCTGCCCATGGCACTGGGTGATCCCTTCAAACCCAACCCATTCCAGGATTCCATTAAAAAATCCCAATTTCAGGACTCCTGGCTCATTCCCAGCTTGCAAATTCCCACAGGATCCGTGGCTGCCCCATCTCTAGAAATGCCCTAGGCCAGGTTGGAGAGTGGATAAGAAGGATAAAATGGATAAAAAGGATAAAATGGATAAAAATGATAAAATAGGACAAAAATGATCAAAAGGCACCCTGGGATGGGGGGAGGTGTCCCTGCCCATGGCACTGGGTGATCCCTTCAAACCCAACCCATTCCAGGATTCCATTAAAAAATCCCAATTTCAGGACTCCTGGCTCATTCCCAGCTTGCAAATTCCCACAGGATCCGTGGCTGCCCCATCTCTAGAAATGCCCTAGGCCAGGTTGGAGAGTGGATAAGAAGGATAAAATGGATAAAAAGGATAAAATGGATAAAAATGATAAAATGGCAGCATGGGATGGTGGGAGGTGTCCCTGCCCATGGGGTTGGATGATCCCTCCCAACCCAACCCATTCCAGCATTCCCTGGGCTGGTTTGAATGGGATATTGGGAATAAATCCTTCCCTGGGAGGGGCTGGGATGGAATTCCCAGAGAATCCATGGCTGCCTCACCCTTAGCAGTGCCCCAGGCCAGGTTGGAGCAGCCTGGGATAGAGAAAAGAGTGGATCTCCTGATCCCTTCCAACCCAAATATTCCAGGATTCCCTGTGCTGGTTTGGATGGGGTATTGGGAATAAATCCTTCCCTGAAATTCCCAGAGAATCCATGGCTGCTCCTGGATCCCTGGGAGTGTCCCAGGCCAGGCTGGAGCAGCCTGGGATGGGGAAGGTCCCTGCCCATGGAATGGGATGAGCTCAAGGTCCCTCCCAGCCCAGCACAGCCCAGTGTTCCAGTCCATGATTCCATGGATTTGGCCACCCTCTGGAAGTGTGCACCAGTGCCCTCAGCCTTGGCAGCACTGCTGGAATGTGCCCCTTTCCCAGGAGCTCCAGACCCCACCCAGCCCCTCCACCTGCTTTCCTTGGGAATTCCTGGCATTCCAGGTGATCCTGGAATCAGGATCCTGTGATCCTGGTTGGTGATCGCAACCCCTCCACCTGTTTTCCTTGGATGTGAGTGCCAGGCAGGGCTTTCTCTGGAAATTCCTGACATTCCTGGAATTCCTGTGCCACCCAACCCCTCCAGCTGCTTTCCTTGGAAATTCCTGGCATTCCTGGAGATCCCAGTGTGCCACCCAACCCCTCCAGGTGCTTTCCTTGGATGTGAGCAGGGCTTTCCTTGGAAATTCCTGGTGATCCCCTGTGCCACCCAACCCCTCCACTTGCTTTCCTTGGAAATTCCTGGCATTCCTGGTGATGCCCTGTGCCCCCCAACCCCTCCACCTGCTTTCCCTGGATGTTGGCATGGATCAGGGCTTTCCCTGGAAGCCCTGGCGTTCCCGGTGATCCCGCTGTGTTTCCAGGGGTGCGTCCGGAGCGGCTCCCGGTGTTTGACGAGGAATGCTGGCAGCTGATGGAAGCCTGCTGGGACGGGGACTCCTCCCAGCGGCCTCTCCTGGGAATCGTGCAGCCCATGCTCCAGGGAATCATGGACAGGCTCTGCCGGGCCGCCTCCGAGCATCCCAACAAAGGCCTGGATGACTCCACCTGAGCGGGAGCTGCGGCAGGATTCGGGAATTGCGGCGGGATTTTGGCAGTTCCAGCCCCGCCTCTGCCGTGGAGCTGCGAGCCAGCCCCGAGGGGGGACAGGGAGGAGCTCAGGGGGTGACAGCTCCATCCCAATCCCTGTTATCCCTGTGGAATTGTATGGGACAGGGGGGTGACAGCTCCATCCCAATCCCACCCTGTTATCCCTATGGAATTTTGTGGGACAGGGGGGTGACAGCTCCATCCCAATCCCTGTTATCCCTATGGAATTGTATGGGACAGGGGGGTGACAGCTCCATCCCAATCCCTGTTCTCCCTATGGAATTGAGGGATGGAAAACCCAAACCCTTCGGGCTCACGGGGGGGCTTTACCAAACCCACCCCAAACCTTGGGATGGGAAAATCCCTTCCCAAAACCCCAGGAGAACCATCCTGCTCCTCCCTCTGCCGCTGGCAGCAATTCCAGAGCGCTTGGAGAGGAAGGAAAAGGCACCAAACTTTAGGATAAGGAAGTGTTGGGAAGCTCCAAGGAGCTGGAAATGTTTACATGGACAGGAGCAAAGCTTCCGTGTTTTTTTCTATGGGGACTTGGAAAACCCCACCTGGATAAGCTATTGATCCCTAATCCCACCTTTTCCTCCTCTTTTTCCCCTCTCCTTTGCTTCCTTCAATTTCTTGGAATGGCTGGAGAAACCTTCCCTTGCTTCCACGCTGCATTCCTCAGAGGTTCAGCTTTGTAGCAGCACAAAAAGTCCTTCAAATGATTGATTTTTCCATGGGGGAAAGTGCCAAAATTCCTTTAAAATCAGGATTTGGGGCTTGGAATTCATGGGATTGTCGTGGCAGTTTTACATTGGGCTGAGTTTGCACAGGAATATTTTTAAAAAATGAGGATTTTCCAGCTGTTTTTTTCCAAGTTGGATGGGAAGAAAGATCCTTCCTTCTTCCCCTCACTTTCACTCCAGGGCTGGAATTTGTTTGGAAAGAATAAAAAAAAAATGGGGATAGGGGAGAGTGGGATCCTGGGCAAGGTTCTTTCCCAAATTCCTGGAAATCCCAGTTTGCTTCCTGCATTTTTGGGGTGGAATTGGGCTGATCTGGAGCAGGAAACGCCCCTGGGTGGCTCCG
Source organism: Pyrgilauda ruficollis (assembly GCF_017590135.1). Taxonomy (NCBI): domain Eukaryota; kingdom Metazoa; phylum Chordata; class Aves; order Passeriformes; family Passeridae; genus Pyrgilauda; species Pyrgilauda ruficollis. The sequence continues at coordinate 296,326 of NW_024523789.1, forward strand.
TGAGGAACTGAGGAGTTGGGAATTCTCCCTGGAGTTCCCAGGGAAGGTGGAATTCCTTGGCTGAAATTCCAGCTGCCCCTGGCCGAGGATGGCTTTAGTGGGAATCTTTTCCTTTCTTTGTGCAATAAAATGGATTCAGGAGCTTTTTATGGAGGAAAAAAAAAAAAAAAAGGTTTTTTTGTTTCTTTTCTGCAGATGGAGGAAAAAAAAAAAAAAAAAAAAGCTTTTTTTGTTTCTTTTCTGCACCCGTGGGGGATGTGCTGGAATTCCCAGCGGGATGGGGATGGATCCAACCCCTCCTGCCATTCCAGAGTGGGAATTTAATGGATCCAACCCCTCCTGCCATTCCAGAGTGGGAATTTAATGGATCCAACCCCTCCTGCCATTCCAGAGTTAGTTGTTTATGGATCCAACCCCTCCTACCATTCCAGAGTGAGTTTTTTATGGATCCAACCCCTCCTACCATTCCAGAGTGAGTTTTTTATGGATCCAATTCCTGTTCTGGCATTCCAGAGTGGATTTGGATGGATCCAACTCCTCCTGCCATTTTCAGAGTGGGGTTTTTATGGATCCAGCTCCTGCTCTGCCATTCCAGAGTGGGAATTTCATGGATTTAACCTCTCCTGCCATTTCCAGAGTGAGCTTTTTACGGATCCAATTCCTACTCTGCCATTCCAGAGTGGATTTTTTATGGATCCAGTCCTTGTTCTGCCATTCCAGAGTGAGTTTTTTATGGATCCAGTCCCTGTTTTGGCATTCCCAGAGTAGATTTGGATGGATCCAACTTTTCCTGCCATTCCCAGAGTGGGGTTTTTATGGATCCATCCTCTGTCCTGGCAGTCCCAGCGTGGATTAGATGGATCCAATCCCTGTTCTGGCATTCCAGAGTGGATTTGTGTAGATCCTCTGGAAAAGTGGGAATGGCCTCGGGAAAAACCTTTGGAAAAGTGAGAATGATCCTTTGGGAAAAGCCCTGGAAAAGCGGGAATGGCCCTCAGGGAAAAGCTCTGGAAATTTGGGAATGACCTTCGGGCAAACCCCTGGAAAAGCGGGAATGGCTCTGAGGAAAAAGCCCTGGAAAAGCGGGAATGGCCTCGGGATGGCGCTGGAGGAGCGGGGATGACGAAGGGGGATGAAGGCCGAGCTCTGTGCCTGCGGTTCCCCCCCACGGTTCCCTGCTGGGATTTTGGGAATTTCCCTGTGGAATTTTTGGCGGGGATTTTGGGGTGCAATGTGGGAATCTCCAGGGTGTCCCAAGTTTATTTGCTGTGCATGCCTGGAGTTGGTGTTGGGAGAGGCCACAGATTTTTATGACTCATCAGGGTTTATTTTATTTTATTTTATTTTATTTTATTTTATTTTATTTTATTTTATTTTATTTTATTTTATTTTTAATTTAATTTTTAAAAATTATTTTATTTTCCCTCTGGTTCTATTATTTTTCATTTTAATTTTTTAATTTTAATTTTTCTTTGTTTTTAAATATTTTGTTATATACATTTTCAGTATTTTATTTTATGTTTTATATTTTTTAAATTTTTTATTTTATTTCCTTTTATTTTCTTTCCTTTTATTTTATTTTTTCTTTCCTTTTTTCCAAAAGCAGCCAGTCCTTTCCAGCAGAAATCCAGGCAATACCGGCAAGGGCCCAGCCTCCCCCTGGTGTTTTAGTTAATTATTAGAATAAGAATGATTTTAATTAACTTAATTATTGGTGCTACTTTATTACCGCTCCCCCTCCCCGGAACCTTTCTGCGCGGCCGCGGGGCCCACCCGGCCCCTTCCTCGCGCCGCGCAGGGGCTGCCCGCCGCGCTGCCTGATCGCCGCCGCCCAATCCCGGCCCCGCCGCCGCGCCGGGAGCGAGCGGCGCCGCTCCCCGAGCCCGCCGGGAGGGGCGGGTGGAGTCGGCCCGGGAGGCGCCGGGAGCCGAGTCAGGAGCGGGGGAAAGGAGCGGCGGTTGGTCAGGCGAACGGCGAGCGCGGCGCCGGGCAGGCCCCCGCGGGGTCCTTCGGCGACGGGAGCGGAGGGAGCGGGATCGGCGGCGCGATGAACCTGGAGCTGCTCGGTGCGGGCGGGAGCGGGAGCGGGAATGGGAGCGGGAATGGGAGCGGGAGCGGGAATGGGAACGGGAATGGGAGCGGGAGCGGGAGTGGGAGCGGGAGTGGGAGCGGGGCGCTGCGGGAATGGCAGCGGAGAGGGAACGAGGGACGGCGGGGGCGGGACGGCGGCGCCACGAACCTGGAGCTGCTCGGTGCGAACGGAGCGGGGGAGGCGCGGCTGGGAACGGGAGCGGGAATGGGAACGGGAGCGGGGCTGGGCTGGAGCCGGGAGCGGCGGCACCGGGAATGGCCCGCGGGGTACCGGTACCGGAGCGGGGCGGGCTCGGCGGGGCCGCCTGTCGCTCAGCGCCGCTTTCCCGTTCCCCGCAGAGTCCTTCGGCCAGAACTACCCCGAGGTAACGGCGCTGCCCGCCCGGCCGGCCCCGAGGCTGCCCCGGCGGGAGCGGCCCCGGCGGGACCGGGCGGGACTGGCTGGGTTTAAGCGGGGCTTAACTGGGTCTGAGCGGGTGTCACCGGGTGTCACTGGGTGTGATGGGCCCTGCCCCGACACCGTCCCTGCACTGTGCCCAGACTGTCCCTGTGCTGTCCCCAAACTGTGCCACACTGCTCACACTGCCTGTGCTGTCCTGGGGCTGTCCCTGTGCTGTCCCCACACTGCCCACACTGTCCCCACGCTCTTCCCAAGGCTCTGCGCTGTCCTCACACTGTCCCTGCGCTGTCCCTGCCCTGCCTCGGTGCTGTCACTGCACTGTCCCGGTGCTGTCACCGTGCTGTCCCCCATGCTGTCCTGGCACTGTCCCCGCTCTGTCCCCACTCTGTCCTGGCACTATCCCCACGTTGTCCCCACACTGTCCCTCAACTGTCCTGCACTGTCCCCACACTGCTCACGCTGTCCCCGTGCTGTCCTGGGGCTGTCCCTGTGCTGTCCCCACACTGCCCACACTGTCCCCACGCTCTTCCCAAGGCTCTGCGCTGTCCTCACACTGTCCCTGCGCTGTCCCTGCCCTGCCTCGGTGCTGTCACTGCACTGTCCCGGTGCTGTCACCGTGCTGTCCCGGCACTGTCCCCGCTCTGTCCCCACTCTGTCCTGGCACTATCCCCACGTTGTCCCCACACTGTCCCTCAACTGTCCTGCACTGTCCCCACACTGCTCACGCTGTCCCCGTGGTGTCCTGGCACTGTCCCACACTGTCCCCACTCTGTCCTGGCACTATCCCCACACTGCCTGCGTTGTCCCCACGCTGTCCCTGCTGTCCCCGCCCGTGTCCCCGCAGTGTCCCGGTGGTGTCCCCACGCTGTCCCCACACTGTGCCCGCTCTGTCCCCATGGTGTCCCCACGGTGTCCCCGCTGTCCCGCAGGAGGCCGACGGCACTCTGGACTGTATCAGCATGGCGCTGACGTGCACCTTCAACCGCTGGGGCACGCTGCTGGCCGTGGGCTGCAACGACGGCCGCATCGTCATCTGGGACTTCCTGACGCGCGGCATCGCCAAGATCATCAGCGCCCTGGCTCTGCTGAAGCTCTTTAAGGAATAACTTTGTCGGGATTTCCCTCCCTGTGCCGCAGCTGGAGCCGGGACGGGCACAAGCTGGTCAGCGCCTCCACGGATAACATCGTGTCCCAGTGGGATGTGCTGTCCGGGGACTGTGACCAGAGGTTCCGCTTCCCCTCGCCCATCCTCAAAGTCCAGTACCACCCCCGGGACCAGTGAGTGCCCTGGGAGGGGACTGGGCTGCTCCCCCCGGCGTGGAGCCGCTGCTTTTGGGGTGTTCTTTACGTTTTCCAATGGAATTGTTGGGTCTGGTTGGGGTTGGGTTTTTGGGAGGGTCAGGATGGGAGGGAACGCTTGGAAATCAGAGTGGGAATGTGTCCTTGCGTTTGAAATTCCTGCACAAACTCGGAGAAGGAAAGGAAATTAAAGTAGATCTGAACTGCTCATCATTTTGCTGTCTAAGTACTAAAGACAACAAAAATAGAAATAGTCTGCATTCCTTGATCCAGCTCAGTTGCTGGAATCCCTTCTCTGAGATCTCCTGAATTTCTCAATCCAGCTCGATGCTTTTTTTGCTGGAAATCCTTTTCCAAGGTCTCCTGAATTCCTCAGTCCAGCTTGACTTTTTTTTTTTTTTCTGGGAATCCTTTTCCAAGATATTCCTTGATCCAGCTCAATGCTTTTTTTTGCTGGAAATCCTTTTCCAAGGTCTCCTGAATTCCTCAGTCCAGCTTGACTTTTTTTTTTTTTCTGGAAATCCTTTTTTTTTTAAGATACTCCACGATCCCCCTCCATGCTTTTTTAGCCCTAACCATGGAAACCCTCCCAGGATCTCCTGAATTCCTCAATCCACCTCAATTTTTTTTTTTTCCTGGAAATCCTTTATTTTCTAAGATACTCCACGATCCACCTCCATGCTTTTTTAGCTCTAACCATGGAAACCCTTCCCAAGACCTGAATTCCTCAATCCAGTTCAATGTTTTTTAGCTCTAACCATGGAAACCCTCCCAAGATCTCCTGAATTCCTCAATCCAGTTCAATGTTTTTTAGCTCTAACCATGGAAACCCTCCCCAAGATCTCCTGAATTCCTTGACCCAGCTTGGTGTTTTTTAGCTCTAACCATGGAAACCCTCCTCAAGATCTCCTGAATTCCTCAATCCAGTTCAATATTTTTTAGCTCTAATAACGGAAACATTTTCCAAGATCTGAATTCCTCGATCCACCTGGATGTTTTTTTGCTCTAACCATGGAAGCCCTTCCCAAAGGCAGGAGCTCCCACCTTCCCCCGTGTTGCAGGAACAGGGTGCTGGTGTGTCCCATGAAGTCGGCCCCGGTGATGCTGACCCTGTCTGACTCCAAGCACGTGGTGCTGCCCGTGGACGACGACTCCGACCTCAACGTGGTGGCCTCGTTTGACCGGCGAGGGGAATACATCTACACCGGGAACGCCAAGGGCAAGGTCAGCCCCCTCCCTGCCCGGGGCACTGGGCATTCCTGGCTGCCCCCAGGGCAGGGCCAGGCTGGGCAGCAGTGGGAATTTCCTGTGGAAAAGGGGGGGATCAGGCTTTGGAAGTGCCCAGCGGGGTTTGGGGTCTGCGTCTCTGGAGGTGGCACTGAGTGCTCCAGGTGGGGATTGGGCACCTCGATGGGTGAGGGGCACGGGGAGGGGTTTGGGGAGCAGGGAGGGACACAGGAATAGATTTGGGGAACAGGTGAGGGGCACAGGGAGGGGTTTGGGGAGCAGTGAGGGGCACAGGGATGGGTTTGGGGAGCAGTGAGGAGCACAGGGAGGGGTTTGGGGAGCAGTGAGGGGCACAGGGATGGGTTTGGGGAGCAGGGAGGGGCACAGGGAGGGGTTTGGGGAGCAGTGAGGAGCACAGGGAGGGGTTTGGGGAGCAGGGAGGGGCACAGGGATGGGTTTGGGGAGCAGGGAGGGACACAGGGAGGGGTTTGGGGAGCAGTGAGGGGCATGGGGAGGGGTTTGGGGAACAGGAAAGGGGCATAGGAATGGGTTTGGGAAAAAGGTGAGGGCTACAGGGGATGGGTTTGGGGAGCAGGAATAGATTTGTGAAACAGAGACAGTCCCAGGTTTGGGTTTGGGAACAGGAATGGTTTTGGAGAACAGGTGTGGAGTGTAGGGATGAGTTTGGGGAACAGGAATAGGTTTGGGGAACAGGTGAGGGGCACAGGGATGAGTTTGGGGAGCAGTGAGGGGTACAGGGAGGGATTTAGGCAACAGGAATGGATTTGGGGCACAGGGATGAATTTGAGGAACAGGAATAGATTTGGGGAACAGGTGAGGTGCACAGGGAGGGATTTGAGGAACAGGAATAGATTTGGGGAAAAGGTGAGGGGCACAGGGATGGGTTTGGGGAACAGGGACAGGCACAGGGATGGGTTTGGGTGAAGACAGGTGTAGAGATGGCTGCAGGGTTTGGGGAACAGGAGAGGGATTGCTTGAGGATCCTGGAGGGGTTTTCCAACCTCAGGGGTTCTGGGATCTTTGTCTGACTCTGTTTTTGGCACATTTTTGGGATGTTTTCCTGGCATTTCTGTCTCAGCAGCTCCTGCAGTGTCCCCGGGTGGGCTCCCAGGGTTCTGTTTCAGGTGAAGCCACTGATTGTTCTCTGTCTGCTCAATCTTCAGATCTTGGTCTTAAAAACAGACACTCAGGATCTTGTTGCTTCCTTCAGAGTGACCACAGGGACCAGCAACACCACGGCCATTAAATCCATTGAGTTCGCCCGCAAAGGGAGGTGAGCGCCCCGGGGGGATCCCAAAACTGCAGAGGGCTCCTCAAACCCCCCCCAGTTCTTCCACAGGCCAGGATTTGTAATTGATTGATTGATCGATCGATTGGTTTTTCATTGATTTTTTTCCCCCCTGTTTTGCTGCAGCTGCTTCCTGATCAACACGGCCGACCGGATCATCCGCGTGTACGACGGGCGGGAGATCCTCACCTGCGGCCGCGACGGCGAGCCCGAGCCCATGCAGAAACTGCAGGACCTGGTCAACAGGTGGGGACAGCCTGGGGACAGCCTGGGGACACGGCTGGGGACAGGGCAGGGCCTGGGGACAGGGCAGGGCCTGGTCAACAGGTGGGAACAGCCTGGGGACAGAGCAGGGGACTGGGCAGGGCCTGGGGACAGGGCAGGGGCATGGGGACAGGTGGGGACAGCCTGGGGACAGGGCAGGACCTGGTCAACAGGTGGGGACAGCCTGGGGACAGGAGATGGGTGGGGACAGCCTGGGGACATGGCTGGGGACAGGGCAGGGGCATGGGGACAGGTGGGGACAGGAGACGAGCAGGACCCCCTGGAAGAAGTGCTGCTTCTTGGGGGACAGACATAAAGCTTAAATATTAATAATAATAATAATAATAATGATGATGATGATGATGATGATAATTATCTTAAATATAAAAGCGGCCCAGAATTTGAAAAATATAAAAGCTAAAGCTGAGCCATCCCTCCCCTGTCTCCCTGGCTGCAGGACCCCCTGGAAGAAGTGCTGCTTCTCGGGGGACGGCGAGTACATCGTGGCGGGCTCGGCGCGGCAGCACGCGCTCTACATCTGGGAGAAGAGCATCGGCAACCTGGTGAAGATCCTGCACGGCACCCGCGGCGAGCTGCTCCTGGACGTGGCAGTGAGGAGCCCCCCAGCCCCTGGGCTTCCTTGGGATTTGGGAATTCAGCTGTGGCAATTCCTAACGTTTGCTAATTAAGGGTTTGCCGTTTGTTTTTGTCTCCTCGTTGGCGCCGCCTGTTAATTGCAGTGGCACCCGGTGCGGCCCATCATCGCCTCCATCTCCAGCGGGGTGGTTTCCATATGGGCTCAGAACCAAGTGGTGAGTCAGGGTTTGGGGTCATTCCCTTGGGAATAGGGTCTGGAACAGGCTTGTTCCATCCCTGGAAGTGTCCCAGGCCGGGTTGGGGTAATCTGGGAAAGGGAGAGGTGTGGAGCTGGTGATCCCTTCCAACCCAAACCAGTCCAGGATTTCACCCAAACCAGTCCAGGATTTCTTGGGCTCAGAACCAAGTGGTGAGCCAGGGTTTGGGGTGATTCCCTTGGGAATAGGGTCTGGAACGCGCAGTGGCACCCGGTGCGGCCCATCATCGCCTCCATCTCCAGCGGGGTGGTTTCCATATGGGCTCAGAACCAAGTGGTGAGTCAGGGTTTGGGGTCATTCCCTTGGGAATAGGGTCTGGAACAGGCTTGTCCAGGGAAATTTTGGCTGTTCCATCCCTGGAAGTGTCCCAGGTCAGGTTGGGGTAATCTGGGATGGGGAGAAGTGTGGAGCTGCTGATCCCTTCCAACCCAAACCAGTCCAGGATTTCTTGGGCTGGTCTGGGTGGGATATTTGGAATAAATCCTTCCCTGGGAGGGGCTGGGATGGAATTCCCAGAGGAGCTGTGGCTGCTCCCTCGCTGGGAGTGTCCCAGGTCAGGTTAGACAGTGGATCAAATGGAAAAAAATGGGTAAAAAGGGTAAAAAGGCACCCTGGGATGGGGGGTGGTGTCCCTGCCCATGGGACTGGGTGATCCCTTCCAACCCAACCCATTCCAGGATTCCATAAAAAACCCCAATTTCAGGACTCCTGACTCATTCCCAGCCTGTGAATTCCCACAGGATCCGTGGCTGCCCCATCCCTGGGAGTGTCCTAGGCCAGGTTGGAGAGTGGATAAAAAGGATAAAATGGATAAAATGGATCAAATGGATCAAATGGCAGCCTGGGATAGTGGGAGGTGTCCCTGCCCATGGCACTGGATGATCCCTTCCATCCCAACCCATCCCAGCATTCCCTGGGCTGCTTTGGGTGGGATATTGGGAATAAATCCCTCCCTGGAATTCCCAGGGAATCCGTGGCTGCCCCTGGATCCCTGGGAGCCCCCAAGGCTGGATGGGGTTTGGAGCACCCTGGGACCACGGGGTGGGAATGGGCTGATCCTTAGGATCTTCCAACCCAAACCATTCCAGGATTCTGTGAAAAGTCCCAATTTCAGCACTCCAGACTCATTCCCAGCCTGCAAATTCCCACAGAATCCGTGGCTGCCCCATCCCTAGCCTGTCCCAGGCCAGGTTGGGTTATGGATAAAATGATGAAAATGTTTGAAAAGGATAAAAAGGCTAAAAGGTTTAGTGGATAAAAAGGTTAAAATGGATAAAATGGGTACAATGGCAGCCTGGGATAGTGCAGGGTGTCCCTGCCCGTGGAACGGGATGAGATTTAAGCTCCCTTTCCACCCAATCCCATCTGGAATTCCATAATTCCCCGTGGACTCAATTTTTTTGTGTCAAACTCCTTGATGAGGTCCCATTCCAGCTCATTTTTGTGCTTTCCTGCTTCATTTTGAGCCATGATTTTGAGCTCAAAACTCCAGCTCAGCTGTGGGTTCATCCTTAAGCTCCATCCCAGGGACATTTTCCATGGAATTGTCCCCTCCTTTAATTCAAGAGTGATCCAGGTGGATGGGGATTCCTTGATTTTTTTAATGCTTTTATGGGAATTTCCTCAATTTTGGCTGCTTTTATGGGATTTTCCTCAATTTTTGCTGCTTTTATGGGATTTTCCTTGATTTTTTAAATGCTTTTATTGAATTTCAACGAGAGTGCAGATCCACAAAATAATTCCCCAATTCCAGCCATCCCCACCTCTTCCCCTTGCCACATCCATCTTTTAAACCCCTCCAGGATATTTAATTCCTCAAAATTCCAGGAATCCAAGGAATCCAGTGCTGTTTATTTATATTAAAACTGCTTTTTTAATGATTTTTTTCAGGAAAACTGGAGCGCTTTTGCCCCTGATTTCAAGGAGTTGGATGAAAATGTGGAATATGAGGAGAGGGAATCAGAATTTGACATCGAGGATGAGGATAAGAGCGAGCCAGAGCAGACAGGTGCTGCCCAAAAAATTCCCCAAAAATTCTCCAAAAATTCCCAAAAAATCCCAGGGAATTCCCAAACCTCCCTGGGACCCTCCCTGGCCACGTGGTGGTGCCCAAAATCCAGGAGAAAAAAAACCCAAAAATCCTGGAATGTGAAAAATGATGGGAATGAGAATTATTCCTCGTTAATGCTTCCTATTAAAGCACTCCCCATAATTTAATTAATTGGATTTTAGCAGTGTTTTAATATTAATTATTTTAGGGTTATTTTCTGTTTTAAGGGGAAATATTTTAGATTTATTTTGTGCTGTAATAAAATGGTTTAGGTTTGTTTTGTGCTTTAATAGGAATTATTTTAGGCTATTGTGTTTTAAAATATTTTAGATTTTTTTTTTTTGTGCTTTAATAAGAAATATTTTCAATTTATTTTCTACTTTAATAGGAAATATTTTAGGAGTTTTTTGTGCTTTAATATGAGTTATTTTATTTTAGGTCTGTTTTGTGTTTTATTAAGAATATCTTAGATTTGTTTTTTGCTTTAATGGGATGAATTTAAGTTTGTTTTATGCTTTAATATTAATTATTTTCCTTTTTTTTTGCTTTTATAGGAAATATTTTAGAATTGTTTTATGCTTTAATACTAATTATTTTTAAGGTCTTTTTAATGTTATGGGAAATATTTTAGATTTGTTTTTTGCTTGAATGGGAACTATTTAAGTTTGTGCTTTTAATATGAATTATTTTAGGCTTGTTTTTGCTATAACAGGAAATATTTTAGATTTCTTTTTGCTTTAATAGGAAATATTTAAGTTTGTTTTGTGCTTTAATATGAATTATTTTAGGCTTGTTTTGTGCTATAGCAGGAAATATTTTAGATTTCTTTTTGCTTTAATAGGAAATATTTAAGTTTGTTTTGTGCTTTAATATGAATTATTTTAGGCTTGTTTTGTGCTTTAATTTGAATTATTTTGGGCTCGTTTTGTGCCATAGCAGGAAATATTTTCGTGGGGTTTTTTAGGGTTTTTCCTGCAGTGACAGGAAATTCTCCAGGCTGTTTTTTGCAGCACTCCAGGTGTTTTTCCTGCCTCTAATTCCCGTTTTTCCCGGTGCCAGGCGCAGACGCTGCAGAGGATGAGGAGGTGGACGTGACCAGCGTGGATCCCATCGCTGCCTTCTGCAGCAGGTGCTGGGCCCTGCAGGCAAACCCTGAACCTCGTTAAGGGGCACTAATTAACCTCCCAGAGCACAGAACTAATTAACCTCCCACAGCATTCCCTTTAAACGTTCCCTTCATCATCCACAACGTTCCTGTTACAAACCCCGACATTCCCTTTAAACATTCCCTTTAAAAAACACAACGTTCCCGTTCCAAAACCCAAAATTCCCATCCCAAAACCCAGAATTCCTCTCCCAAGGGTTTTGGAGCATTTGGAGGGAACTGATCCCAAAGGTTTTGGGGCATTGGGCAGGATCTGATCCTGAGGATTTTGGGGCATTTGGCAGGATCTCATCCTGAGGATTTTGGGGCGTTGTGAGGGATCTGATCCAGCATTTCAGGGTTTTAGGGCATTGGGAGGGAACTGATCCCAAGATTTCAGAGTTTCCACTCACCCCAAACCCCCAATTCCACCCCAATCCCCCCCAATTCCCCCCTGCAGAGGTGCACCCGCTGCTGGGCGTGAAGGGCGACGGTAAATCCAAGAAGAAGCAAGCGGGCAGGCCCAAAGGATCAAAAGGTAAAGACAAAGATTCTCCATTTAAACCGAAACTCTACAAAGGGGACAGAGGTTCTTTACCTCTGGAAGGAGCAGCCAAGGGTAAAGTGCAGGCGGAGCTGGGCCAGCCCCTGACAGGTAAGGACCAGTGTCACCTCCCTGGTGGCCTTGCTTTGTCACCCCCGATCCTTAGAGGTCTCTGTAGCATCCCAAAAATCCTCCCTCCCCGCTCAGCTGCAGCCAAGGAGAGGCAAAATTGGATTTTTTGGCAGTGTTGGAGTGGGGAAATTGGAATAAAATCGAGTTCTGCGCATGGGAAAATGGGGCGGGGGGTGATTTTTGTGGAGGGGTGTGTGGTGTTGAGGTGGTCCTCAATTGAAATTATTTTAATTGGTTTGATTGTTTCCCTCAGCTCTGCAGAAATAAGGAAATTTTTTGGTTGATTTTGGGGGAATGATGAAGGATTCTGCAGATTTGTGGTGCTGAGCTGTTCCTAAATTAATTTTTTTTTAGTTGTTTTAATTCATTCCCTCAGCTCGTGCAGAAATAAGGAAATATTTTGGTTGGTTTTGGGGGAATAATGAAGGATTCTGCAGTTTTCTGGATCCTCAGAGCCGGTCCTAAATTCAAATTATTTTAATTTATTTAATTCCTTGAATTCCTTCCCTCAGCTCCTGCAGAAACCAGGAAATATTTTTGGGGGAAAAAATGAAGGATTCTGCAGTTTTGTGGTGTTGAGCCGGTCCTAAATTCAAATTATTTTAATTTATTTAATTCCTTGAATTCCTTCCCTCAGCTCCTGCAGAAATCAGGAAATATTTTGGTTGGTTTTGGGGGAATAATGAAGGATTCTGCAGTTTTGTAGATGTTTGGAGCTGGTCCTAATTTATTTGATTTATTGAATTATTTCCCTCAGCTCTCCAGAAATCAGGAAATATTTTGGGGGAAAAATGAAGGATTCCACACTTTCGTGGTGCTGAGGTGTTCCTAAATTCAAATTATTTTAAGTTCTTTAATTCCTTTTAATTCCTTCCCTCACCTCCTGCAGAAATTATAAAATATCCAGGTTTGGAGTTGATTTTTGAGAGAAAACGGGAATAATGAAGGATTCCCCAATTTTGTGGATGCTCAAAGCTGTTCCTAAATCAAAATTCATTTAATTCCTTCAATTCCTTCCCTCAGCTCCTGCAGAAATGATGAAATACCTGGATTTTGGTTGATTTTTGGGGGAAAAAGGAGCATAAAAAATGATTTATTGACAAAAAAAACCCCTGGAATAAAATCCAGGAGCTGCATTTCCTATTCCCAGCTGTGCTGCAGCCCTGGAATCCCAGTTTAATCCCAGTTTAATCCCAGTTTAATCCCAGTTCAAACTCCAGTGGCTGCACAGCAGGAGAAATTTGGGATTTTTCTCCTTCACAATTGCTGCAAATAGGGAAAAATTCAGATTTCCCCCCTTTTTTTTTGCCATATTTTGCTGCTGCCAGAGCAGGACACCTCTGAGACCCAGCCTGAGTCTCAAACATTTCCCATTCTCCAATTTCCTCCGTTTTATTGGAAAATTTCCTCCTTTATTTTTTGGGGAAAAGCTCCTCCAGGCCCAGCACAGAGAGCACAATTTTGGCTGCAATGATGATTTTTTTAACAAAGATTTTAATCCAGAACTCAACCTTGGGATAAACCCAGCTCCAGAGATGGATTTGATGGATCAAATTCTGCATTTCCTTGATTCCAGCAGCCGCTGCTGTGGATTTTAGGAATTTGGGAATTGTTTTAATTCCTTTAATTTATTCCCTTTTTGCCTCCCCTTCCTGCTCAGCTCCTTGGTGTTGCTTGTCCTGATCCTTGTTTTTTTCCAGGAATGGGAATTTTTGATGGGAAAACCTTGGGAATGTTCTCTGGGAATGTTTCCACCTGGAAGAATCCAGGATTGGAGCAGCCAGGAGCATCCTGGGGTTGGGTTTGGGTGGGATTTGCCTCTTGGGAGGGGAATTTTGGGGGATTTTCCAAGATTTTGGGCTGTTTTCAAGGATGGCGCCTGGATCCTCACAGGGCTGGCTTGGAGATGATTAATTTCATGTTAATTATTGCTTTCGTCGCTGCTAATTAATATAATTAACCACAGAAATGAGAAAGAATCATGGCCTGGAAGGTGAAAATTGGGATTTGCAAGGAGAATTCCAATCCTTGGCTTCCAAACAGGGCTGGATCCTTGGATTTCCCATTTTGGAGGGGCTGCTCTCAGAAAAACACTTCAGTTTTTAATCAACACTTAATTTTTAATTACCATTTAATTTTTAATTAACATTTCCTTACTGGGGGGTGCCAACTGTAACTTTGTACTCAGCTGCTGTCCCGAATTCCTGGTTTTCTTTGGAGTCAATTCCTCACTGGGAAATCCCATTCCCAATCCTTCTGGAATGTTCCAGATCCAGCAGCACAGCAGCCAAACTCCTCTCCTGCTTTTTCTGCTTTTCCCCTCTCCTTTTCCAGCCCTGTTTGGAAGGATTTTGGTGCAGATTTGCTGTTGCTGCAGGAAACTCTGGGATTTTACTTCCCTGCAGGAAATTCTGGGATTTATTTCCCTGCTTTTAGGTTGGGATGAGATTCCCGAGCCAATTCCTGGGAATTTGTTTTCCTCAAAAACAGGCTTAGACCCAAATCCCACTGGGTTTTCCCATCAGCTGGAGCTCCCTAAAATCTGCTTGTAGGCTTTGCTGCCTGTGGTACCTTGGGATGAAGGGAAATAGGAAAAAATTCCTGCCTGGAATGGTGAGGAGCTCCCAGAGGAATCCCTGGAAATGTCCAAGGATTGAGGATTTTGGAGCATCCTGGGGTGGTGCCCATGGAATGGGATGGGATTTAAGGTCCTTTCCCACCCAAACCATGACATTCCATGAAAATCCACATTTTCCTGGAATTCCTGAGCTGGGAGGATCCAGCAGATTCCCAGTGCTGGAATCTCTGCATTGGGAGAGGAAAGAATCCATCCCTTGGCTCTTCCCAAACCCCCAGAATTCCGTGGAATTCCCACTTCCCTTTGTTCTCTTTGTGCCTTGTACCCAAAATTCCCAACATTTTGGGCTGCCAGCTTTTCCTCAAGGTTCCAGCACATTCCAGACTCCCTGGAATTCCCATGGAATTTGGATCCAGGCTCCTTTTCCCACCCTGGCTGCAGGAAGTGGGAATTCCATGAATTCTGCTTCCTGCAGGAACCAACCTGAGGCTGAAGCAGCTGCTCAGGGAGAGTTTTCCTGGGAAATCTTTGGGATTTCCACGTGGGAGCTGCATGGCTGGGGCTGGCATTCATTCTCTTCATTAATTAATTCTCTCCATTAATTCTCTTCATTAATTTTCTGCTGGCAGAAAATGTTAAAATCAGATTTTTTTTTTTCGTGTGTGTGTTAAACTCAGCTTTCAGCCTAAAAACAAGAGCAACTTCATCATTTTACAATAAAATCCTCTGCTCTGGTTTCCCCCACACTTAGGTGGGGCTTTATTTCCTTGGTTTTCCTTAGAAATTTTGGGAATTACAAATTATTTGACACCAGCTAAGTTTGGGAATAAAGAGTTTCCAAGCTGTGCTGTGCTCCCAGAATCTCAGATAAATCCCAGAGCTGTGGCCAAGCAGCCTCTGGGTGCTGAAATTTTGGATTTTAGCTACAAAATCCTCTCCAAAATGCCTACAAAATGCCCTCTCCCAGTTTTTTCCTGCATTTCCCATTTTCCCCCTACATTTCCCAATTTTTTTCTACATTTCCCATTTTTTTCCCTACATTTCCCATTTTCCCCCTACATTTCCCATTTTTTTTCCACATCTCCCATTTTTCCCTGCATTCCCCATTTTTTCCCTGCATTTCCCATTTTTTTCTACATTTCCCATTTCCCCCTACATTTCCCATTTTTTCCCCCTGCATTTCCCTTTTTTTCCCCCTACATTTCCCTTTTTTCCCCCCACATTTCCCATTTTTTCCCCCTGCATTTCCCATTTTTCCCCCCACATTTCCCTTTTTTTCCCCACATTTCCCATTTTCCCCCTACATTTCCCTTTTTTTCCCCCACATTTCCCATTTTCCCCTGCATTTCCCATTTTTTTCCTGCATTTCCCATTTTTTTTACATTTCCCATTTTTCCCCCACATTTCCCATTTTCCCCCACATTTCCCATTTTTTCCCCCACATTTCCCATTTTTTCCCCCACATTTCCCATTTTTTCCCCTACATTTCCCATTTTCTCCCACATTTCCCATTTCCCCCCACATTTCCCATTGTTTTCCCCACATTTCCCATTTTTTCCCCCACATTTCCCATTTTCCCTGCATTTCCCATTTTTTTCCTGCATTTCCCATTTTTTTTTACATTTCCCATTTTCCCCCTGCATTTCCCATTTTTTTTCCATATTTCCCATTTTTCCCCCACATTTCCCATTTTTTCCCCCCACATTTCCCACTCCCCCTGCTCCACCTGGGGCTCTCTGCTTTCCGGGAGCCTCTGGATGGGGCTGTACACTCATTTTTCCATCTCTGCTCTCTTTAGCAGGTGGTGCAATCTCAGAGTTGCTATGAAGAATTCCCTTCCCTCCCTGTCTCCTTTCCTCTCTTGGCTCCCCAGTGTGGAAAACGCTGGAATTCCCAGGCAGGACTGGCACAGACTGAATTCCATGGATTCAGGGAGTGATTTGGGGCAGGAATGACTGGAAAAGGGAGCAGCTCCATCCTCCTGCTGCCTCTGCACGGATCAGGCTGGCACCGAGCTCCAGCCGGGATTTTTGGGGACAAATCCCTGTCCCAAAGTGACCTGAACCCCTTCCCTGCCGCTCCAGAGTCTTTTATCTCCCAAAATCTCTCGGCATTCCCGGATGGAAGAGCAGCCCAAAGTGTGAGTTGGGATTCCTCACTGTCTCCTGCCAAGTCCCCTTTTCCAGCTGGGAATTCCCATCTCGCTGAGCCTGGCTTTTCCCAGGGCAGAGCTGCTGATCCCAGCCCAGATTTTCAGGAATTTCCAGTGGGATTTGAGGAGCTGAGGCCCCTCTGGAATCTGCCTTGGTTTTGTGTTTGTTTTTCCCACTCTGCCCGTGGCAGAAGGAGCAGCTTTAGATAAAAAAAGTCATTTTCCAATGGTTTTTTTTCCCCCCAAAGCTCTGCTGGAGTTCCCTCCTGTCCTTTCCAGTTGTTTTGTTCCTTCTCTTCCCTGGGAAATTCTCCTCCAGGAATCTCCAGGCTCCTCCTGGATAAATGAAAACCAATTTTTTTGTCGGAACTGAAGCAGAACTTCTCCAAAGGGTTTCTGGTTTTCCCACTTCTGGGTTAAAAACAGAAGCTGGCAGCTCATTCCCAACTTTTATTCCTTCAGGATTTCCTGTAGGAATGGGAATGGCACTTTCCCTGTCCAGCACTCACAGCCTGGCACCTCTTATCCCACACCAACATCCTGATCAGAGGAAATTTCATTCCTAAATCCCTTTTTTCCCCCCAGACTTTGGAGTTTCATTGCTCTCATTTTGGAATTATTGGGATTATCAGGAGCTATTTAAATTTCCTGGCTGTCCTGCAGGCTTTAAAAGCAGGAAGGGAGTTGGAAAATGACGAATTTGGAGCCAGAACTGTGCAGGTATCAAAATGAGGAGAGAGAAAACATTTGGAAATCAGAGGTTTTGAAATTTTTCAAAACTTGATGTTTTCATTCCCAGCTTTGCGGACATTTGGGTTCATTTGGGGAAATTTATAACCACGAGTGTAAAATTCCTTTTTTTTGGTTCTTTTTGCTTGTGGGGTGACTCTGCCTTGCCAAACCCACCTGGGTGCTGGGCCCGACCCCCCAAATTAAAAGTGCCCAGGCCAAGGTTCTGCAGGTTGGCTGAAAGCATTGAATCCACCCCAAACTCAGCTTCCCCTCTGTACAGTGTAAATGCCTTTGTTTATTCCCATCCCTCTGTTATTTCCTGATTATTCCCATCCTTATTTCCTGCTCTGTTCCCATCTTTATTTTATTTCCATCCTTATTTTATTTCCTGCTTTATTCCCATCTTTATTTCCTGGTCTGTTCCCATCTTTATTTTATTTCCTGGTTATTCCCATCCTTATTTTATTTCCCAGTTTGTTTCCATCCTTGTTTTCTGTCCTGGTTATTCCCATCTTTATTTTATTTCCTGCTTTATTCCCACCCTTATTTTATTGCCTGCTTTGTTCTCATTTCCTGGCTATTCCCATCCTTATTTTATTTTATTTTATTTCCTGCCTTATTCCCATCTCTATTTTATTTCTCACTTTGTTCCCATCTTTATTTTATTTCCTGCTTTCTTCCCATGCTTATTTTATTTTCTTTCCTGGTTATTCCAATCTTTATTTTATTTTCTTTCCTGGTTATTCCCATCCTTATTTTATTTTCTTTCCTGCTTTGTTCCCATCCTTATTTTCTTTCCTGCTTTATTCCCATCCTTATTTTCTTTCCCGGTTTGTTCCCATCCTTATTTTATTTCCTGGTTATTCCCATCCTTATTTTATTTCCTGATTTATTCCCACCCTTATTTTATTCCCTGGTTTTGTACAATATTGGAGCAGCTCCTGCAGTGGTGGTGGTTCTGTGTTTGTAAATAAAGAGGTACCTTCCATTTCCTAAAATCCACGGGTAAATCTTGGCTTTTCCATGGAAAAGTTGGGGGTTTCTGTCGTGCTGGAATTTGGGAATCTTTCAAACACGCCGTGTTTGGGATTTTTAGGGTATTTTTTGTTGGTTTTAATGAAGGGAGAGGAGTAAAGCTGGAGTAAAACCAAACCCTGAGTGCTCAGGGAATGGAATTCCCAGAGAATCTGTGACTGTCCCAGGCCAGGCTGGACGGGCTTTGGAGCATCTGGGATGGTGGAACGGGTGGGATTTGAGGTCCCTTCCCACCCAGAGCAGTCTGGAATTCCCAGATCCCTGAGTGCACTCGGAGCTCGGAGGGGAGGGCAGCTCCAGGGGGGATTGGGGGTGGAAAATCCTCCTGGAGCTTTGGGAATTCCTCAGTTCGATTTAAGGAGTGTGAGGAAGAGAAGTTCATCTGAATTTGGGTTTGCAGAGGAGCTCGACAAACCCAAATCCCTGTGGGAATCCAGGGATGCCCATCAGGAGACTCTGATTATGGGATGCCTTTTCCGTAAAACTCTGGTCAGAAACTATGGAGAACATGATTCCGTAGAACTGTGGGGGGTTCCTCCATCAAAAAAACCTGGATTTTCCAGGGAAGAACGCTTCAGCAGTGCATTGATTGTTTCCATAGAACTGGGGGGGTTCTTCCATCAAAAAAACCTGGATTTTCCAGGGAAGAACCCTTCAGCAGTGCATTGTTTGTTTCCATAGAACTGTGGGGGGGTTATTCCATCAAAAAAACCTGAACCTGGATGTTCCAGGGAAGAACGCTTCAGCAGTGCATTATTTTTTTTGGGATGCTTGAGCACTGCATGGATCCTACCGGAAACTCTGAGCGTTTTCCCAGGATGGCAGTGGGGAACGATTCCTGTGGATCCATCAGTGGCTGTCTGGGGTCGGATCCCTCAGGAATGAGGGCTCTGAGAGCTCTCCCAGCTCCTGTGGCTCCTTCCAAGGCTGGGAATTTCATCCAGAGCCTCACCCGGAGCTTCTGGAGCCCTCAGCTCCCAGGATTTGCTGGACCTTCCCTGAGGGTTCTTCCTTGGAATGTTTGGGGCTGTTGTGCCCCGGCTGTGACATCAGAGCTGCTCCCATGGGAACAGCTCCAGGGCCTGGTGTGGACACAGAGTGACCAGAGCCAAAGTGGCTCAGACCGCCCTGGATTCCCATGGATCAGCCCAAATAGAGGTTGGAATGTTGGGGTTGGATTTGGGGAGTGCTCCAAACTGGGATGTGTTTGTGTAAGTCAGGATTGGACAGGGCCTCCATGAGGAACTGGGATTTTGGGATTTCCTCACACTCCACAGCGTTATTTGGGAGATTCCAGCAGTAACTCCTGCTGGAAATTCGGAGTTTGGTGGGAAAATGAAAGTGGAGCCGCTCCTTTTCCGGTGGAAATCCGTCCAAAATAAAACCCATCAAAAATAATGATGGAAGTCTTACAGAGGGGAGAGAATTTCACTGAAATTGCCGAGCACAGCCAAAACCGATGGAATTTGGGCAGAGTTGGATTGGATCCAATGGATCAGAATATCCTCCTGTCCTGTTCAAAGAACATTCCCGATGGAATTCCTGGAATTCCCACTCTGCTGGATCCAGTAATACCTTGCTGTGTCTTTTTTTAGTTGTGCCTCCAGCTCCACATCGGGAGGATTTTCCCAGGTGGAAGGATTAGATCTGGTGGGATGTCAGAGACATCCCAAAGAACCTGGGAGATTCATGGAATGATTCCTGGGGGTTCGGAGTGCTGAACCCAGACACAGAAGCGCCTGGAAGATGGAGCAGAGCCCCATCGTGGTGATCCTGCTGTGCGCCCTGTGCATTCCAGCAATGCTTCCCTTGGGATTGGGAACGGAGCTTCCCTCGGGAGCAGGATTGGAGCTTCCCTTGGGATTGGGCTCGGAGCTTCCCTCAGGAGCAGGACCGGAGCTTCCCTTGGGACCGCGATTGAAGCTTCCCTTGGAACCGGGCTCAGAACTTTCCTCGGAACCGGGATTGGGATCGGGGCTTTCCTTGGACCCAGGATCGGAGCTTCCCTCGGAAGCGAGATGGGGATCAGAGCTTCCCTCGGGATCAGAGCTTCCCTCAGAAGCACGATCAGAGCTTCCTTCAGAACCGGGATCTGAGCTTCCCTCGGAAGCGGAATCAGATTCCGAGCTTCCCTCAGAACTGGGATCAGGCTTGGATCTTCCCCCGGGAGCGGAGTCCATCCCGCTGGGGCTGAAGCCCATGGTGGCGGTAAACTCCACGCCCTGCAGCGTCACCTGCGGGCTGTTTAGTTGTGCCTCCAGCTCCACATCGGGAGGATTTTCCCAGGTGGAAGGATTAGATCTGGTGGGATGTCAGAGACATCCCAAAGAACCTGGGAGATTCATGGAATGATTCCTGGGGGTTCGGAGTGCTGAACCCAGACACAGAAGCGCCTGGAAGATGGAGCAGAGCCCCATCGTGGTGATCCTGCTGTGCGCCCTGTGCATTCCAGCAATGCTTCCCTTGGGATTGGGAACGGAGCTTCCCTCGGGAGCAGGATTGGAGCTTCCCTTGGGATTGGGCTCGGAGCTTCCCTCGGGAGCAGGACCGGAGCTTCCCTTGGAACCGGACTCGGAGCTTCCCTTGGGACCGGGATTGAAGCTTCCCTTGGAACCGGGCTCAGAACTTTCCTCGGAACCGGGATTGAGATTGGGGCTTTCCTTGGACCCAGGATCGGAGCTTCCCTTGGAAGCGAGATGGGGATCAGAGCTTCCCTCGGGATCAGAGCTTCCCTCAGAAGCACGATCAGAGCTTCCTTCAGAACCGGGATCTGAGCTTCCCTCGGAAGCGGAATCAGATTCCGAGCTTCCCTCAGAACTGGGATCAGGCTTGGATCTTCCCCCGGGAGCGGAGTCCATCCCGCTGGGGCTGAAGCCCATGGTGGCGGTGAACTCCACGCCCTGCAGCGTCACCTGCGGGCTGGGCGTGAAGCAGGAGCAGCTGTGCGAGGTCAGCCCGGCCGGGCAGCGCCGCAACTGCTCCCTGGTGCGCTCGCGCTGCCTCACCGACTGGATCTGCGGCCTCCGGCACTTCAGCGTTCCCGAGGGAAAACCCTTCAAGCTCGTCTGCCTCTCCCCGGACGCCGCCAGCCTGGAGGGACCAAATTTTGGCTACACCTGGAGGTTCGCCCGGGGACTCATCACCACCAACGACCTCCTGTTCCACCCTTTCCGCAATCCCAGCCCTTCCCTGAGCTTCTCGCCGGCGCTGGAGTCGCATTCCGGGACCTACCGCTGCGACGTGCAGGTGCTGAGCTCCTTCAAGCTCGTCAAGAGGATCTACTTCGGCCTCAGGGTGATCCCCAAGGATCTGGTGGATCTGGACTTCGAGAAATCCCTGACCTGGGAGCAGCAGCTGGTGGCCAACGGGGAGGAACCACCGGGAAACGTCACGGGTGCCCCGGAGCAGCAGGAGAGCTTTTGGAAGAAGCAGTGGTTTTACGAGGCCGTGCTGGGAATTGGGAGTGGGGTGATCATGGGGATCCTGTTCAGCCTCGGGCTCTGCTGCCTGGGCAGGATTTGCAGGAAAAGAGCAGCGCGAGAAATGAACGAAGATTGACGCAATTCCCTGCCTTTGGCTCTTTGTTAGGATCAGGAATTCAGGGTGGGAGTCTTGGGATCGTCCATTGTTGGATTTAGTGATCCTCCCCTTCCAACTCAGGACGTCCCATGGATCCCATAACTATTTCATGGGATATTTAGAATTTATTTGCAACAGACAAGTTTATTATTGAATTTTTTTGGCTGCTTTGGAGCCTGGATTAAGAATTCAGGAATTCATAATGGGATTCTTTGGGTCGTCCACAGTTGGATTTTGGTGATCCTCCCCTTCCAACTCCGGACATTCCATGGATCCCATAACTATTACATGGGATATTTAGAATTTATTTGCAACAGACAAGTTTATTATTGAATTTTTTTGGCTGCTTTGGAGCCTGGATTAAGAATTCAGGAATTCATAATGGGATTCTTTGGGTCGTCCACAGTTGGATTTTGGTGATCCTCCCCTTCCAATTCAGGACGTCCCATGGATCCCATAACTATTTTGTGATATTTAGAATTTATTTGCAAAAGACACAGTTTATAAATTAATATTTTAGGCCACTTTGGAGCCTGGATTAGGAATTCAGGATGGGATTCTTGGGGTCGTCCACAGTTTTTCCTTTTACCATGACGACACAAAAATGCTTTGATATCAAAAAACATGGGTATGGAGGGAAATAATTTTATTTATTTGAATGAAAACCAAACAGGCACTTCCCAGAGCTGATTCCCAGAGGGTTTTTTTCACCTCCTGAACATGGAAAAATCGGGAATGACCCATCACAGCGGGCTGGGAGTTAATGGTCCAGAGCTGCCCCATCTGCAGGAGCCTCTCTGCTCTTTGTCATGGAAATTTCAGTGTCTTGGGCCCAGCTGGGATTCCCAAATCCAGCAGGATGAAAGCTCCAGCTCTGCTGGGGAAGTCAGAGCGGGAGCCAAAAATCTCCTTCATCTTTGGATTGCGGGGTTTTGTAATTTCTGAGAGGAGCCAGATGCTCAGAGCAGGGAAAATGAACCCATAATTGGAATTTTTATTTGGAGACCGAGGGCTGGGATGGCCACTGGGGTCCAGCTGTCACAAAGGGCTTTTAATGGGATTTTTTTCAGGGGGTGCTCTTTGATTTTTGAAGGGATATTAAGGATTGGGGGATGTTAATCATAAAAGGGGAAGGAAGGGAGAAGGCAGGAAAAGGGAGTAGAGAGTTCAGTGCAAGTAGGGAAGTAAAAACTCTCGGAAGAGCATCCCCATTCTTCTTTTTTCCCTCTCCCCCTGCAAAATCATCTTTTCTTAATCACTGCCCATGAATTCACACCATAAAGGACAGAAATTTAGGAAAGAAATGTCTCTGCTCTGAACTCCAGGACCTTAGGGATCACCAGAGGCTGGAGCTGGGCAGGGCTCCTTCCTTGTCTCCATCCCTCATCCTTCCTTCTCTCCTTCCTTCCCTCTCTCCATCCTGCCTCCAAATCCCCTGAATTCCACTTCTCTCCCCGGCTCTGCACACCTTTAACCCCTGGGCTGTATTTTAGGAAGCTCTGAGAGGTTTTAAGGAGGATCCCAAGCCTTTTCCTGCCGTTGGTGGCTCTGGCTGGGTGTTAAATGTAGATTTTTGTCATTTCCCGAGGTCCAAATGCTGGATTTGCAGGTGCAGATCCTTCCCAACCCTGGATTAATGGAATGGCAGAAGGGACTGCCCAAAACAGAGCTTAACAAAGCCTGAGCTGCCCTGTCTGGAGAGGGATTTCCCTGCCACCACCTGGGCTAAAAAGGGCAAGGAATTGGCATTTAAAGGGAAAACTGCACATCAGGGCCCAGCCAGAAAATTCCAGGGTTGGGATTGCCCAGTCTGGCACAGTTTTCTCTGGGATTGAGAAATCACAGCCGGGGAAAATCCCTAAAACCCCCCTTGGGATGGAACCAGCAGCAACACCAACCAATTCTCGTTTACTTTGGTCAACTGCTTTACTGGGAGACAGAGATTTCAACAGGCAACATCGATTCCCAACCAGTCCTGTGGCTGCTCAGCTCAGCATTCCTGCTTTTCCCAGCCTCTGGAGTGGAGGGGGCTCCTCAGTGTCCCAGAGCTTCCTTGGGATGTCTGGCAGCCGTCGGAGCTGGAATCCAGAGCTGCTTCCTGGCTGGGTCTCAGCCTTTGCAGTCCCAATCCGAGCCTGGAATTTTGGCTGGGTGAATTCTCAGTGCAGAAAGATGAATCCGAGTACAAATTTTCCTTGTTGTCCCAGTGGTGGCTTCCTGGAGTCTCCCTTTCCTGTTTTATCTTTTTTTTTCTTTTTTTTTTTTTTTTTTTTAATTTCTTCTTTAAGCCCCTCTGAAATTGGATTTTTTGACACCTCCATTTTTTGGCAGAGCTGCCCAAATTAGGGATGCTGGGAAAGGATCCCCTTCTCCCAAAGAGGCAAACAGGGTGACAAATCCACCCCAAAAGCACATGGGATATGGGAAAACACGGAATTTGCACCTCACAGCTGAGACAAGCACCAGGCTGGGGCTGCAAGTGAACACCAGAGTAGTAAAAAAAGCTTTTCAGGCTGGGGCAGAGCTCCACCTTCCCGTGGGTTTGTCTCCTTGGGCTGGTTCCTGCAGGGTTTGGCTGTTTTTTGTGGGAAAAAGGATCAATCCCGTCCCACAAATGCTCCGAGCTGGCTGTGGTGGGATGGGTGTGGAACATGCTGGTCCCTGAACTCCTCAGTCCCCGTCCCCCCACGGAATTCACTGTACAGAGTTTAAAAAAAAGTCAAATTTAGCAGTCTGGTTATCTCATACATGGCTTCGATAAGGCAGAAAACCTATGGATACAGTGAGGGCGGGGGCAGCTGGCTGCAGAATTCCCGGAGTATTCTTCATTTTCTTTGTTTTCCTTAAAAAACATTTAATCGGTTAAAGACCCATGTCTTGTACGAAAGCTTTTGTTCCTCCAAACCAAAAAACAAAACAAACAACAAAAAAAAAAAAAAAAGAAAGCTGTTTTTAACTCCTTCCTCCCTTCCAACCACGCGGTCCAATCCTCTCCCCGCGGTGCTGCCCCGAAGTGGGATTTGCGTTGTTCCCATGGGATCGGGAGGAGCCGCGGTCAGAGCTCCAGGGAGCTGATCAGGGCCACCATCAGCAGGGAGTTGGTGGCGATGGCCACCACGTGTGGCGCTGGCCTCATCCCCGAGTCCTCCACCATCATGCTCGTCCCTGGAAAAACAGGGAATAGGGATGGGGATGTGGGGTGGCGCGGACACCACGGGGAATTGAGGGAGGTTTTGTGGGGTTTTTTGTGTGTTTGGCGCTGGTAAAACTCCTGGGAGTGCTGGGAATGGGAATTTGGGGGCGGGCACTGGGAATTCGCCCCTGGATTTAAGGAATTTGGTGGAGCTGCGGCCCGACAGAGCTGGGGTTTCACTCTTAGTGGAAAACTTAAATGGTTTTTGGCTCGTAACTCTTGGGAAGTTGGGTGCTGTGGGGTGCCAAGGCTGCAAATCCTAAAGCTGGGTCAGGCTGGACTGAGTTTGGGGAGAGGAGTGGGGAGAAGGAGAAGAGCCAGGAATTCCTATGAGTGAACAGTACAAGGAACCAAAGGCTGATTCCAGGAAAAAACAATTCCAGAAAGGAGCAATTCCAGAAATGACCAATTCTGGAGTCTCAAGCTAAAACACTGCAGATGTTCTCCCGTGGCCCTGGAAGGGAGAGTGGGATTTTAAAACACAATTTATTGGGATCGTGCTGTGGCCAGGATGGGAGGGGCATGGCTGAGTCCTTCCTGCTGGGAAGGGAAGGACAGGAGGTGTCCTGGGAGCTCCGGGGCCTTGGAGACCCTTGGAAAGGGGAATTTGGGCATGGAGAGGGTGTGGTCAGGGAGCACAGGAAGTGGGTGTGGCCAGAGGAGTGGGTGTGGTCAGGGAATAACGTGGATGGGTGTGGTCAGCACACATTGGTGGGTGTGGTCAGGGGAGTGGGTGTGGTCAGAGGAGTGGGTGTGATCAGATGAGCACATGGATGGGTGTGGTTGCTGGAGTGGGTGTGGTCAGAGGGCCAGGTGTGGCCAGAAAAGCACATGGATGGGTGTGGTCAGTTGAAGGGGTGTGGTCAGAGGAGTGGGCGTGGCTGGAGGAGCACAGGTACCGCTGTTCCGGAGGATGTGAACTTCTGCCGGGGTCCCGTCCCCGCCGGGCCCGGTCACCCGGATCTGGACGAAGGCGTGAGTGAAATCCTCAGGGATGGGGATGTCGATCTGGCTCTTGCTGGCCAGGTACAGGGTGGGGGCCGAGTGGGAATCCTGCCTGTAGAGCATCTGTGGGAAGAGGGAATGCTGAGCTCCCGTTCCCTGTGGTTTCCTTGGATCATCTCCAGGAGAAGCCCAGCCTCGCTGGCCGTACCTTGTACCCCGTGACTGCCGACTCGTCTGCCTTGGCCACCACGGGGTCCCACTTGATGCTGACTGTGGAGCCGGAAAAAGTCCAGGAGATGTTCCCAGGTGGCCTTTTTGGTGCTGAGGGATGCAAAACCAGACAGGGATTGGGTAAATCAGGGAGGGAGGAGAAGGCTGTGCTGGTCCCAGCCATCCCCTGAGGTGTCACCACTGTGAGGCGTTCAGGGGGACACCAAACAAGAGCACCAAGATCAAAGTTTGGGTGATTTTGGGGGATCCTGTGGAAAGTGGAGGGGTCAGGGCTCACTCACGAGGTCTCGTGGTGGTGACGTTGGTGGCAGGGCTGGGGGGGCCGGTCCCTGCCCGGTTGTAGGCTCGCACTGACACGTGGTAGTCGGTGTTGGGGTTCAGGCCGATGACATGAGCCGATGTCACCAGCCCCGCTGTCCTCACTCTGTCAGCCGCCTCCTCCTTGTCCCCGTCCTTCCAGTACCGAATCTGTGTGGAAAAGGACAGGATAAATCCCGAGTCAGCCCACCCTGAAGGGCCTTTGGGTGTTTGTTTCTGTGTATTTTGCTTTGTGTGTGCCCAGGAATGAGGCCACAGCCTGCTGGGAAAGGCAGGCAGGAAAAATGGGATGATTCCCTTTAATCTCTCCTGAGCGAGCAGTGCCAGCCCCATCAGAACCACGTGGTGTGAGAATTATCCCCCACCTCTGGAATCAAAATGCTATTTCCTTTCACCTCACATAACCCGGGGGAATTTTCCTTGCTGGGCTCTCAGGGTCTCCCATTCCCATTGGAATCTCCTACCTCGTATCCCAGAAGCACTCCGGTCATTTCTCCCTGCTCCACGGGCTCCCAGGACACATCCATCTCCGAGGACAGGACAGACTTGGCAATGACCCTGTAAGGAGCCGCCTTGGGTTCTGAAAGACAGGAATAAAATCCTTTTCCTGACTTTGGACCCCATCGGGAACAAAAGGTTTTCCCGCGGCATCATTCCCTGGCAGACAGCTGGTGCTGTGTTATGGAGCAAGGAGAAGGGATTTAGGGACTTAGGGGGACAAGCAGGGCCACAGCTGTGAGCTCTGGGATCCGTGTCTCCCCAAGGCTGTGGGGCAGTCAGGGCTGGGCTTAGGGAATCCTCACTGAGGGTTTGGAGGAGTAGAGGAGCCAAAGGAATGTCCGAGCTCCCGGTCGCACACGGGTCTGGCTGAGGAAAGGCAGTGGGTTGGACAAAACAGGGAATTCCGAGTCTGCAGTCATGGAATGGTTTGGGTGGAAGGGACCTTAAGGTTCATCCAGTGCCACCCCTGCTATGGCAGGGACACCTTCCACTGTCCCAGGCTGCTCCAAGCCCCATCCAACCTTGCCTTGGACACTCCCAGGGATCCAGGGGCAGCCACAGCTTCTCTGAGAATTCCCTCCCAGCTCCCCACCCTCCCAGGGGACAATCCCTTCCCAAACTCCCATCTGTCCCTGCCCTCTGGCAGTGAGAAGCCATTCCCTGTGTCCTGTCCCTCCATCCCTTGTCCCAGATCCCTCTCCAGCTCTCCTGGAGCCCCCTCATGCCCTGGGAGAGGCTCTGAGCTATCCTTGGAGCCTTTTCCTCTCCAGGTGAGCATTCCCAGCTCTCCCGCTGCTCTTTACCTTCCTCAGCCGAGTACACGATGGCCGTGAGGCTCTCGGGGCCCTCCCCTTTCCTGTTGTAGGCCTTGATCTTCACCTCGAAGGGGGTGTAGGGTGCGATGCTCTCGTTGCGGTACACGAACTGCAGCGACTCCGCGTGCGGCACCCGCGCCCTCAGCCAGGCCTGGCTGCCCTTCCTCCGGAAGGACACGATGTACCCAAAGCCATCCCCGTTCTGGTAGTCCCGCAGCGTCGGCTGGGAAGAGAGAGAGAGCCTTGTTTCTTCCAAACTGGGATTTGGCTCATCCAAACTGGGATGGTGGCGCTGATTTCCCAAAGGAAATGTGCGCTGTCCAAACCAGCCCTTGGCTCAATCTCGTGTCCACACTGGGATGGCAGCATTGATTTTCACCCCTTGGTGCTTTCCCTGTTCCCAACTCACCGTCCAGGTGATGATGAGCTCGTTGGGAGCCCCTCCGCCGCCGCCAAGCCCAGATGGTGCCACCGTCGGTGCTGTGTGGTCCCCAAAAAAAAGCAGAGTTTGGGTTAAGGAGGTGGGAGTGATGGAAAAGAGCACAAACACAGCGTGACACCGGTGACACCGGATGGGACAGCTCCCAGGAAAGGACTGGGGTCTGTGGAATTCCAGCTTGTGCCTGACCAGATTATTTAGGGACAAGGATTTGGTGTCTGAGGGGACAAAGATGGAGCTCAAAAGTGGGGATGTGGAGGGGAGTTTTCTTAGGAAGAAGCTGGTTTGCATATGGTGGATTGGGTACACTTCTCCTGCTGTTGTCCCATCATTTCTGTCCGAGCAGCTGGACGTGGAATGAACATTCCCAGCCGGATGTAGTGCTGGCAAGTGCAGCTCTAACCCTGCTCATCTTTGACACAGAAATGGGCAAAAAGGTGGAAAATCCTGTGGTGGCCTCAGCTCTGGGAGCTCTCCATGAGATGATTCATCCCTTGGCACCATCCCGGACAGGGACAGGGACCTGGGCTTGCCTGCACACCCACCTGCTTCCTTGGTGCGGATTTTGCTGGAGGGCAGACTGGGCTCCCCAATTCCCAGGATGTTGCTGGCCAAGACCCGGAACTCATAATCCATCCACGGGATGAGGTTCACCACCTGTGCTGTCTCCGCGTTGCCCTCGATGTTTACGGGATCTGTAAAATCCAATAACACCAGAGAGGAAGGAATAGAGCGAGGAGCAGCAAGGAACCAGGACTGGCCGATGGCCAATGGCCTCGGTGTGTCACTGGTGCCACCGTGGGGACACTCACTGGTGCGCATCTGCTTCCATTGGCTGGACAGGAGGGTCCGGGCCTCGATGAGGTACCTGGCGATGGGGCTGTGGTTGTCGAAGCCACGGCTCCAGCTCAGCTGGACGCTGGTGTCACCGATGTCCCTTACCACCACCCCCCCGGGTGGGCCTGGAGGTCCTGGGGGGATGGGAAACGTGTCACTGACATGGAGGATCTGGAGGTTTATCACTCTCTGCATTGTGCAAGTCCTAAATTCACACTAGGCCTTTCTTTTCTGGAAGGTGGGAAGCCTCACCACCAGCTTTAGCCTCTGGAAAAGCTCCTCAGCCTGGCTGGAAAGGTTGGAAAAGACCTCCAAGATGACCAAATCTAAGTTTTAGGTGAAAATAAAACCCGCTGGGCCGTATCACGGAATTACTGGGTGTGAGGTGGTTACAGAGCAGCTGATGGCACGGGCCATGTCATTGCTCTGGGTTTGCCAGGAGCAGGGAACGTTCCCACAGGGAATTACCTCTGACGGTGAGCGTGGCTGACTCGGATGCGCTGTCCACCACGGTCTGGGCCGTGCAGGTGTAACGCCCCGAGTGCCGCAGCTGCGCGTTGGAGATGCTCAGGTCCCCGATGGCCTCCTTCTGCAGGGCAACGGGAGAACGCCGTGGGGACAGCATCAGAAGGTGACCAGTCACAGGCCAGAATTCAGTGTGGGTTGGCTTTGGGTGGTTCAGAGGTGGTGGAGGTGGAGAGGAGGGAGATGGGAAAAGATTCCCCCAGAGGTATGGAGCTGGATGGATCCAGGATGGATCCAGAGCTGGCCGAGGCTGAGGCTGTTTGGGTTGGGATGGTGATCAAAGAGTGATCAGTGAGTGATCAGTGAGTGACCACTGGGTAATCACTGAGTGATCATTTCGAGATGGTTGAGTGATCAATGAGTGATCATTGATCGATCATTGAGTCATCACTGGGTGATCTCTGCCTGCCTTTATCCACAGGCCTTTCCCTTTCTCCTCCAGTTTAGGTGGCGAGTGATCATGGAATCATGGAATGGTTTGAATTGGGAAGGATCTTAAAGCCCATCCCACTCCACGCCAGCCATGGCCAGGGACACCTTCCACTGACCCAGGCTGCTCCAAGCCCCTTCCAGCCTGGCCTTGGACACCTCCAGGCATGTGGAATTCACAGCCGCTCTGGGCAAAGTGACGGAGCAGCTTTGGTGGGCACAAACACGCAAACAACGAGTGTGGAATTAATTTTCCATTCTTTTGGATGGTCCGGAATTCCCTCTGGACTCACTGCGCTGGCTCGCCGGTAGTGGCCCTCGGACTTGTCAAAGTCGATGGGGAAATCATCCAGGGACCAGGTGAAGGTGAGGTCCATGGTGGGGTCGTGGGACGCGTGGCACTGCAGGGTGAGGTTCTCGCCCACGTTGATGTCGGCGCTCGATGGTGCCAGCGTGATCTTGGTGGCATCTGCAGGGAATGAGCAGGAAGGGCCATTAGCAGTGGATGTCCCCATCCCAGTATCCAAACCATCCCTTCCAGCTCCTCATCCCGCTCCAACAACTGGAGCTTCATGGGAGGAAGGATTAGGAAATGGAAACACTTTGCTCAAGGGCTGTTTGTTGGTGGATCAGGCACAAGTTTTGCTGCTCCACCTGAAATCACTTTGATTCCCTGATTATTCTGGTTTTTGGGAGTGTAAGGAGAGGAGAAACATCACATCACTCATTCTTAGTCGTTTCTTTCTTGATTGACCCCAAATGAACATCCCTACCTCGGACAGAGAGGATTCCAGTGCTGTTGGCTTTGCCCATGAAGTTCTCAGCAAAGCAGGTGTATTTTCCCTCATCGGATTTGCTGATGTTCTGCAGGATCAAGGTCCCGTCCGCCGTAATCATCACCCTGCAAAGGAGGAGGAGCCACACAAAGGAATGTTAAAATGTCTGCTGGACATTTGGGAATTTCCACTGATTTTGGAGAAACCGGGAACAAAATCAGGCAGAAAATATTGTGTAGGAGTTTGCTAAAGAAGAAATCAGAGGACTAAGAAAATTCAGGGATGCAGCAGCACATTTGGATCATCGAGTGCAGTCTTCTGGTAAAAAAAAAAATAAATATTTTAGCCACGTTTTCTAGGTGGAAGCTGACTCTGTGCTGCTACCTGCTGCTGTTGACCAGGAGTTCTGTCCCTTTGGTCCAGAGCACGGTGGCTTTTGGTGCTGCTCGTGGTTGGCACGGGATGATGACCTTCCCACTCCGGGCTGCCGGGATCAGCCGCTTCACCGGGCTTAGTCTAAAATCTGGAGCTAAGGCTACAGGGATAAAAAGAGAGGATTAAGGCACGATTAGAAACGCTGCCCTGGGGGGAATTTCAGCGCCGTGCGAGTGGGAATTATATTGTTGTTGGATGGCTTGGTAAGAGAAGCGAGGCAGAGTCTGGAGAGCGGGATAAGGGAGGAATTCCTCGGCTGCTGGGTGGATCCTGATGCCTGCCAGGCAGGAATTATGTGGCACACAAGTGGGACGGAGCGATGGGAATGGCCCTAACAAGTGCAAGGTCTTTGAGAGACACAACAACAGCTGCTTTGGAACATGTTGAGGATAATCTCTTCAATATCCTGACTAACGCAGACATCCAGCTTGCCTGAAACTCCTCCTGGAATTGCAGATGGAATCGGGATTTACCTGTTGGCCTCGGTGTGTTAATGTTGAGCAGTTGGTGCTCAGGGCCTTTAATTTATCTTTGGCATCTCCACAAGGAGATGAACTTTTGGACTAACGTGGAACCAGTTTGGCAGCAGTTCAGCTCCAGTCACCATCCATCAAACCAAGTGGAATGGAGGCTGAATTTTTTGGTTTTTGGACCTCTTTCCTCCAAAAAAGGGGAATTTGTAGTGGAAGAGAGGTTGTAATGCTGCTGCTGCGTGTCCTGTCCACTTCCTGTGGCTAAACAGATTTTTTTGTCCACTTTCACACAGAATTTACACAGGAGTTAGAATTTCAAGACTTGCACAGTGTCTTGTTGAACCAGCAACCACTTCAGTGGTGAGCAGGGCAGTTTTTGCTGCTCTTATCTCACTGCGACATCACAATGTCAGGATCACATCAGGGTATTAGGAAGAGATTTTTTCAGTGTCCCATTGGAACCCAGAGCTCTGGGAAAGGAGGAATTACCTTGCACTGTTAATTCAGCACTTGCATAAACTGTGCCATGCTTGTTCTCAGCCACACACTGATACATGCCAGAGTCCTCCAGGACTAGCTTGGAAAATCTCAGCTCTCCACCGCTCACTTCGATGCGGTTCTGTGCAAACAAGAGGATGAACCCATTAGATGAGAAAAACAAAAAAATAAAAATGGAACTCAGTCCTTGGCTGGGTCAGGGTTGAGTTTCGTCACAGACTCCTCGGGGTGGCCTGGTTTTCCATGAGTGAAAACACAGGAATTGTTTTTATGTCTGTGCGGTCACTCCCCCACGCCGCCGTGCTCTGTTTGCCGAGACACCTGAGCAGCAGCGTGCAGGACAGGCACAAGGCACTGTTTGTCCTCCCTGCTGGCCAGCTGTGAGTCCCTGCAGCTGCACGAAGCAATGGCTGGGATGGCAGCGCCAGGAGAGGGGATTTGGGGATGGTGCCATCGCTTCGCAGCCCGATGGGGGCACATGGAGGAGGGATGCGGCGTGAGAACCGGGGCGGGGATGCAGGAGCGAGGCAGGAGGAGGGGCTGGGGCTGGAGGAGCGGGATCAGAGCTGGCTCGGGGGGGTACCTGGGACGTCAGGGGCTGCCCATCCCGCAGCCACCGCACCGTGGGCCGGGGCTTGCCCGAGGCCACGCAGCTCCAGCGCAGGTCGGACCCGATGTCGGCCTCCGTGTCCGAGATCACGTCCAGCCACTCGGGCTGGGCTGCAGGGGACAAGAGAGAGAGGGCAGAGCCAAGGGGCTCAGCTGAGAGGTGGCGGTGCCAGGCTGGCAGAAGGATGTCCCTGTGCCAGCGCTGCCGGCACAGTCGTTGGCACAGCGGGATCTGCCACGGGAGCAGCCCTGGCCTTTTGTGCAGTGAGAGGCATGGCCGGGTCCTGCTGAGCTCTGGCTGTGCAAGACCAGGGCAGAATCCACGGCTGAGGAATTGGTTTCTCTTCTTAAGAGTAAATTCAGCCATTCCTGAACCATCAAATCATGGAATGGTTTGGGGTGGAAAGGAGCTTCAAGATCCCCCAGTGCCACCCCCTGCAATGGGCAGGAACACCTTTCACCATCCCAGGTTGCTCCAAGTCCCATGCAGCCTGGCCTGGAACACTTCCAGGGATGGGGAAGCCACAGCCCCTGTGCCAGCATCCCCATCCATCCTGTGCCAGTGCCTCACCGCTCTGACAGCAAAGAATTTCTTCCTGTATCTCCTCTAAACCTTCCCTCTCTCAGCTTCGGACCATTCCTGAACTTCAGGAAAAATGGGAATCAGGATGAGGTAACCAGGTTAGGTTTTTTAACTTGACTAGATCTGCTCAACAGCTCAGAGTGTTACCCCTGTGGAAGATCCCCAGGTTTGGAGAGGATCTTGAGCGTGAGCCAAGTTTGATTTTTGTCACTCCCCTTCCTTCCCTGGTTCCCTGAAGTTCGCTGTGATGATTTTAGAGCCTGTTAAGAGCTCTCTCTCTCTCTCCCTCTCCTTGCCACAGCCCAAATATGCCCACCAAGGAAAGGTTTCCCTGATCCCTGCAGGTCTTGGGGCTTTGCAACACCTTTCATTAGGGCTGGTAAGAGGCAGGATTAGAGGGGCTGGTTTTAGTCCCAAAGACTCAGACCATTGCCAGGGGAACCTTGGTGTCCTCTGGGAAGTTAAAATGTGTTCTCTGGGTGAAGAACACATGTTTAGATGTGTTTCTTGGGTGAAGGATACATGTTTGTGTTCCTTGGATGAAAGACACATGTTTAATGTGTTCCTTGGATGAAGGTCCTCTGGGAAGTTAAAATGTGTTCTCTGGGTGAAGAACACATGTTTAGATGTGTTTCTTGGGTGAAGGTTTGTGTTCCTTGGATGAAAGACACGTGTTTAATGTGTTCTTTGGATGAAAGACACATTTTTGGATGTGTCCCCTTGGATAAGGGATGAGTTTGGTGTGTCCCCTTGGATAAGGGACGTGTTTGGTGTGTCCTGTTGGATAAGGGACATGTTTGGATGCGTCCCCTTGGATAAGGGATGAGTTTGGTGTGTCTCCTTGGATAAGGGATGAGTTTGGTCTGTCCCCTTGGATAAGGGACGAGTTTGGATGCGTTACCGTGGATGATGATGCGGCCCTGGTGGGTGTCCCTCCCTTTGGCATTTTCCGCCTCACACTCGTACGTCCCCTCATCCTCAAATCCAGCGTGCTGGATCTGCAGCAGGGGTTCACTCCCGATCCACTTGGAGGACTGCGGCCCATCCAGCTTCCTCCACTTGATCCGGGGCACGGGGCTGTGGAAAAGCCGATCCAGTGAGTCCGGGCTGAGCTCAGTCCCCGCGTAGCCACCCCGGTCCTGTCCCAGAGGGCCTTGGCTTTGGCCAGGTCCTCCCTTTTCCCATTTCCCTACATCTCTGGTCTTCCATTGGAGGTGTGGAAGTCCTGCCGTTCCCTCCCAATCCCGATCCCCATCCCGATCCTAATCCTGATCCGCACGGAGCTGCACTCACTTTCCAAAGGCGAAGCACTCCAGGGTGACCACCTGCCCGGCCAGAGCGTAGGTGTCCGCAGGGAACCTGGCCTTGATGCTGGGTGGGAATTGCCTGGCATCTGCCACAGGGAAAACACTGCTCAGGGGACCTGGGTGACACCGAAATGCCACCTGGGGGGGTCTCAAAGGGCAGAGGGACCCATGAGGTGACTTCCCAACCCGTTTGGGTGAGGGGACAGAGGTTTCATTTTCTTTTTCAGACAGCTTGTGCTGAAATCTCTAAAAATCTCTTTTGTAACATTTCAGGGCTCCACAATTCCCAAGAATCCCAGAATCCTGGAATGGTTTGGGTTGGAAGGTCCTTAAAGCCCATCCAGTCCCACCCGTCCATGGACAGGGCCACTTTGCACTGTCCCAGGTTGCTCCAATCCGTGTCAATCCAGGCCTTCCTCCTGTTTAATTCCCTTTTCCCTGTACCAGAATTATCCTTTAAAAATAGAGAAACCCCATGGATGGACTGGAAACAGGGAATCTTGGAGAGAAAGCTGCTCCCCTCCCATCCCAGCCCCTCCATATTTTTGAGCCTCTTAAGAGATGCTGGAGGGTGATTTGGGCACTGTGGAGCCCACGTGCTTTGTGAGGGTTTGTTAATTCGGGTTTTTCCCATTAGAACTGGCATTTTTGGGACAATCCAAGAGCACTGACCCTCTGCAGCCAGGCTGAGGCGGGAGAACTTGCTGAAGACACTCTTGGTGATGAAGTCGATGTGGCTTGTGGCAAAGCAGGAGTAGTTGCCCAGGTCCGAGGCCTCTGTCTTGGCAATGTAAAGGTTGCCCGTGGTCTGGGAGATGAAACGTCTCCCGTCGGCCGGGATGAAATTGGGGAACTCATTCAGGAGCCACCGGTAGGATAAACCTGGGGGGGAAAGGAAGGGGATAAACTGGACAGGTTTGTCCTCCCAGGTGGGATGGACCCAGTGGGATTCCAGCCTGGAATTGGTCTTTCCATGGGAGGAAAAAGGAATCAACTGTGCTGGTTGTTGTGTCTTCCTGGATGGGATGGACCCAATGGGATTCCCAGCTGGAATTGGCCCTTGCATGGACACACCAACTCCCATCTCTGCTCTGCTGCGTTACAAACGCTGAATTAATCCCAAATTTCCTTCCAAGAAATTCCCAGAAAATTTGGGAACCCCGTGCTCTGCTGTGTCCCCCTTACCTGGGTAGTGGGGCGGGGGGCTGCAGGTGAACATCACCCCCCAGCCCTCGGTGATCTTCACGGGGTCCCGCTCTTCCGCCGAGAATTCCTGCAAAACTGAACAGGCAGAGTGAAACCTGGACAGGAGAATACAGCTGGAGGAACCTCTGTGCTTTCTCTGCCCCTCCTCGGTGGGTTTGTGCAGGGGGAGATCCAAAAATATCACTGGCTTTCTCCATAAATCTCCAAATTCTCCAAATTTCTATGGAAGTGCCAGGAGATTTCTCCATGGGATGATGTGCTGGATAGATTCTCTCCAGCCTTTTCCCAGGCAGGCTCAGTTTAAGCCCAGCCTAGCTGGCCTTGTGTTTAATTTACCTGGCGGTGCCAAACTTACAGCCAAAGCGGAGCGAGGCCTCCCTGCTCACCACGGTGCCCCTGGAATTGGATGCCACGCACTGGTAGGAGCCAGAATCCTTGGCTTTCACGGGGTTGCTGATCACCAAATCCCCGGCCACCAGCCTGTAGCGGGATTCCGGCTCCAGCTTCAGCTCCGTGCCGTTCATCTTCCACCTGCCGGGAGAAACGGGGCAGGGACAGGGATAAATCCCCACGGCCACGCTCATGGGGCTGGGCCTGGTGGATTTCCAGCTGGAGGTGGATTTGGATCTGAGCTGTGCCCTGGGAGGGGTGGAACATCTCAGAACTGTGGGATCGTTGAGGCTGGAAAATCCCTGTGGGATCATCGAGTCCAGGCTGTGCCCAATCCCCACCCTGAGCACTCAGTGCCACCTCCAGGTGACACCTCTAGGGATGGGCACTCCCTGGGCAGCCCCTTTCAGCCCTTTCCATGAGGAATTCCTGCTGATGTCCAACCTGAGCCTCCCTGGCCCAGCCTGAGGCCGTTCCCTCTCCTCCTGTCCCAGTTCCCTGGGATAAGATCCCAAATCCCCCCCGGCTGTCCCCTCCTGGCAGGGAGTTGTGCAGAGCCACAAATTCCCCCTGAGCCTCCTTTGCTCCAGGCTGAGCCCCTTCCCAGCTCCCTCAGGCCTCTCCAAACCCTTCCCAGCTCCCTCAGGCCTCTCCAAACCCTTCCCAGCTCCCTCAGGCCTCTCCAAACCCTTCCCAGCTCCCTCAGGCCTCTCCAAACCCTTCCCAGCTCCCTCAGGCCTCTCCAAACCCTTCCCAGCTCCCTCAGGACTCTTCAAACCCATCCCCAGCTCCCTCAGCTCCTCACAGGACAAGGAATCTCATTCCCAACTCAACAATTTTCCATACATAGAAGCGGAGGGGAGAAAGCAGAATTCCGGATGTTTCTGTCCCGTTCCAGGTGCAGAGGGAGCCCCGGGCTCACCTGTAGGTGGCGGGAGGATTGGCCCGTGCTCGGCAGGCCAGGGTGACCTTTTCCTCCGCCGAGCCCTCAGGGAAGAGGGTGTGGGAGGGCTGCTCCTCGAACACCGGCCCGTAGCTCCTCATGCCGCTCTGGGCTTGGCACCAAACTGTGGGAGAGGGGAAAACCTGCTCAGCTCCGCTTGGCTTTTCCTAAAAAAATCCTCCTTTTCAGTTTTGTAGAGTGTCCCCAGCAGCGAGGAGGAGAGAAGGAGCAAAGTGACGACCGCACCCCATCTGTCAGCGCAGCCCGGGCCTGGCTGTGGGGACACAACCTGGCACTCCCACCGAGCATCCCGCACCATTCCCGCCCTTCCAGAGGGACCAGCATCCCTGGGGACACCTGGAGCAAGGAATAGGGAGCTCCTGGAACACCACAGCTGGAGCTGGGAATGTCCCCTTGTGCCTGAGGTTCCTCCTCTGCCTGCACAAACTTTGCCTGGTTTGTTCTTCTGAAATCCTCTGCAGGGTGAGGGAGGAGAGGGGAGAAACAGGATCTTCACGGCTCTGGACACACCTGGCAGGTCCCCTCTGTCCCTGCAGCTCCGCTGGCTCCTGACACCTCAAACCAGTTGGTTGCTGGTGTGGAAACCAGAGCAAACCAGTGCAAACCAGTACACACCAGTACAAACCAGTGCACACCAGTGCACACCATTCTGTTCTGTGGCTGGGATGAGCCTGAAGCTGCTTTTGGGGTGTTCAGACTCAGAATTGATTCTGGTTTTGAGAACGGGGAGGAGCAAGAGGGACAAAGGCCCCACCTTTGATCCACACCAGGCCTGGGCCACCTTTTGGGGACAATGTGCCACTGGGAAGTGCCAGCTGCCTTCCTGTCTCAGAATTCCAAATCCCAGCAGATCCCCTCCCACACAGGGCAATTCCAGACCCCCAGATGGGTTTGGGTGGGAAAAACCTTCAAGCTCATCCCGTTCCAGCCCTGCCTGGGCTGGGACAGCTCCAACAGCCCAGGGTGCTCCATGGAAGGACACTGTGAGCCAGAGCCAGCCGGAACCTGCCTGGAAATCTCTTTCTCACAGGAACAGCCGGTGGGATAATTGCCAGCATGTCTGTCCTCGCTGTCCCTGTCCCCCTGGAGATGCCTGGCCCTTATCAGGGAAGGAGCCACCAGCACTGATAAGCTCCGAGCTGCTTCCCCGGCTCTGGGATCCTTCCCTGCTCTGTAATTGAATTAATGAGCGTCTCCAACCCGCTGTGCCAACGCCAATCTGTCTCCTTCCCCCCCCTGCTCAGCGGGGCCGCTCCTAAATGAAGCCATTCCCGGGAGCAGGATGTTTTATGGAAGAGTCGCTTCCAGCCGGGAATGGGCTGGGATCAGCGGGAGCAGCCCTTGACCTGCAGCTCCCAGGGTTCGCCTCGCGTTCCGGCTGCTCCGGGAGGAGGCTGGGATGGGATGGGAAGGGTGGGATGGGAGAGGGGCTCTGGTAATTGGCTCCGGGCTGGCAGCAGCTGCTCCCCATGTCCCTGCTCCAGGCAATTATCCCGGCTCTGCAAGGATATGCTCACGGGATGGTCCCTGGAGCCACGCAGGGAGAGGCACCGAGCTGGGATTCTTTGGAATTAAGGAAAAGCAGCGGGTTTGGGGTTGTTTCCCCTCCCATCCAGCGCTGTTTTCCATCTAGGATGGTTCTGTTCCTCAAGGAAAAGGTGGAAATCCTCTCCCATTTGGATGTGCTCGCGGGATGGTCCCCAGGGCCACTCAGGGAGAGGCACCGAGCTGGGATTCTTTGGAATTAAGGAAAAGCAGCGGGTTTGGGGTTGTTTCCCCTCCCATCCAGCGCTGTTTTCCATCTAGGATGGTTTTGTTCCTAAAGGAAAAGCTGGAAATCTTCTCCCATTTGGGTCAGTGCTGAGGGAGTCCCGGCTGGAATAAACTCTGCTGACCAGGCAGGGAAACAATAATGAGTTAATGGGGAATTAATGAGAAAGAATTAATTGAGTGCTGATAGATGAGTTAATTGTGCTCTGATAGATGGCGGTGACAGGATCCAGGCCGAGCAGCTTTAATTTTGAGATTAATTAGGGAGCATAAGGTAAATAATTTCTATTTATTTAACAAATAAAATATCTATTGGTACCACTCCCATCCCTGCCCTTTCCCGTGGGATTTTTTATTCCAATCAAGCCAAATCAGGCTCGTCCTCCCTCCTGATCCCACCTGGAGCCCGTGTCCCCTTGCTCTCCTCTGCTGTCCCTTTGTCCCTGCCAAGGTTATGGCTGCCAGTGCCAGGCATCGATTTTCCCACTTGGAATCGATGCCAGGGGTTCAGGTGAATTTTAATCCACAATTCCAAGGTGCTGAGGGTGAAACGCTTGGATTTCGCTCATTAAACATATCAGGGGTTGATTAAGGCAGTAATTAAACCGTTACGAGGTGGGGATAAGGTTAAAAATAAGAACTGATAAATCCCAGAAGTTCTGAGGCTGATCTGGGCCCATTCTGCCACCCCAGAATTCCCAATTTTTTAATGTTGCCAATGCAGGATCTGTCCTGGAGCTGTGGAATTTGGAAAAGGGGAGAAGACAGGCACAAAATAAAGGTTTTTAAGCCGAATTTCAAAGGAGAGGAGTGACCTGCTGGGAATTTCCTGTGTTCCATCCAGGTGGGAGAGCTGGAACGATGAGAAAAACCCCACCATGCCTCTGGAATAACCTTCAGTATCAGGGAAAATGATAATTAACACCAAAATCGTGAGAAACAGGTGAAAGCAGAACACCTGAAAATGAAGATTTGGAGAAGCAGCTGCAGGGAGGTGACTCCAAAGCCTCCCTTTTGGGATAGTTTTTAGGATATTTTTAGGAATTTGCTGAGAGCCAGGCCTGGAAAGTCCAGGTGTGCAGGAGGCTGCACTTTGTGCTGAGCCCAGGAAATGATGAATTTCCTCGGTGGAACATTTTCCAAGCTGGATTCCTTTTTCTGAGGACATCCACAGCACAGCCCTGGAGCTCCAGGATCACAGGGGGAAGCTGGGCAATAAATTGGTTTTACAGGAGTTTTATGCCCAAAATCCAAGTGGATTTGGGCTTTTTTGAGGATCAGCTCTCTGAGGAACCGAGGCTTTATTTTGGGTTGTTTTTAACGAGCAGCTTTCTGAGGAACAAAGGCTCAGGGCTTGGATTCCCAGATTTTCCAGAGGTTTTCCCAACTGAACAAAGGCCAGGGAAAGTTTGGGATTTCAGAGTGGTCTCTGTGCACTTCAGAAGCTTTAAATATTTAAATCTCCCTCCAGGCCTGGAGGTTTTGGCTCTTTTCCCACTCCACAACATTTCCCTGAGCCTCATCCATCGCTTCCAGCCTTTTGTCCCGATCCCTCCTGGTATTCCCAGGATTTCCCCTGTCCCATCTGCCCTCAGATCTCCATGGCACCACCAGCCAAAGCTCAGTGAAAATCCCCCTCCCAGGCTTCCCAGGGTGTGATTTTTGGGGGTTTGCCTGAACTCGGGTGGTTGATGGGGGACCCCAAGTCCGACTCCGTGGCCGCTCCGGGGTCAGGCCGATTTCCAAGCGGGATAATTGCCTCTGGATCCAGGGCAGCTCCCCTGCCTGGGCCTCCTCGGGGATGCAGAGAACATTAAAAGGTAATTAGATATTTATGAGGATGGGCCAGCAGGCTCTGC
Organism: Pyrgilauda ruficollis; assembly: GCF_017590135.1. NCBI lineage: Eukaryota > Metazoa > Chordata > Aves > Passeriformes > Passeridae > Pyrgilauda > Pyrgilauda ruficollis. Next base: position 336,819 of record NW_024523789.1, read on the forward strand.
CCGGGGTGATGGATTGGCTGGAGGACATTAGCCAGTCTCTGCTGGAGAGGAAATGTCTCCCTGCGGAAAAGGGACCTGCAGGGAGCAGCCTGAGCCTCCCCGAGAGCCAGGGATGGGCCCTGAGGTCTGGAAATGGTCCCCAAAATCCAGAAATCATCCCCAAAATCCAGAAATGGTCCTTGAGATACAGGGATGGGCCCTGAGGTCTGGAAATGTTCCCCCAAAATCCAGAAATTGTCCCACAAATCCAGAAGTGGTCCCTGACATCCAAAAATGTCCCTGAGATCTGGAATTACTCCCTGAGATCTGGAAATTCTCCCTGAGATCCGGAAATGGTCCTTGAGATCTGGAAATCATCCCTGAAACCCAGAAACGTCCCTGAGATCTGGAATTTCTCCCTGAGATCCAGAAATCCTCCCTGTATCCAGAAATGCTCCCTCAGGAGCAGGGGGATCTTTTCAGGGTGCGGCCAGCAAGGAATCCCTGGAAGAAGCAGGATGGGGAGTGGAATGAATCCCACTGGCAGGAGGAAATTCCTCCTGCACCTCCCTAAATCTGGATTTAGAAAGGGGGAATCGTGTCAACCATTCCTGGCCCAGAGGGATATTGGGAATGGCACAGACATGGAACAGCCCCTCCCAAACCACGCGGGGATTTGGGAATCGGCGGCGCCGCATCCCACGGGCAGGAGATTCCCGGTGAATCCCGGGGGAGGTCCCGCCTCCGCCAGCCCATCCCGCCGCTCCCACGGGAATCTCTTACCCAGGAAGGTGCCGACGGCCAGGGAAGCGTGGATGAATCCAGCGGTGCCTCCCATCCTGCGCCAGGTCCTGTGGAGCCTCTACGGGCGCGTGGGGACAGCGGCCCTGGGGGGGACACACAGCGGGGTCAGCGGGGCCCTTCCTGCCCCAGACATTCCATGGGGATACAATTCCAGGGTCTGTGGGGTCAGCAGAGCCCTTCCAGCTCCAGACATTCCATGGGGATACAATTCCAGAGGCTCTGGGGTCAGCAGAGCCCTCCCAGCCCCAGAAATTCCATGGGGCTGTAATTCCAGAGGCTCCAGAGGCTGTTGGGTCAGCAGGGCCCTTCCAGCCCCAGATATTCCATGGAGCTGCTGTTCCAGAGGCTCCAGAGTCCAGCTGTGCCTCCCTGCTGGCCACCAGCCCAAGTGAGAGTCACTCCAGGGCAGAATTCCAGTCGTGCCCGGAGGAGCAGGAGCTGATGAAGGAGCCCTTTTTGTCCCCATGGGAGGGGACAATCAGGGAGCAGAATTGTTGTCCCTCCTCCTTTGCTATTTCCCATTCTTCCCCCCTCCTCCATAAACTCTCCTTTCCAAGCGTTTCTGATGGAAAACACCAAGGCAGAAGCACAGGGGATGTTGGTGGGGAGTGAGAAGGGAGGAATAATTTGGGTTTTTGTGGAAATAATGAAGATATTGGGAGGGAATTCTTGGCTGAGGAGGGTTGGGATGCCCTGGAACAGGATTCTCCATCCCTGGAATTGTCCCAGGCCAGGTTGGACAGGGCTTGGAGCAGCCTGGGATAGTGGAAGATGTCCCTGCCCATGGCAGGGGGGACACTGGGTGGGCTTTAAGGTCCCTCCCAACCCAAATCACTCCAGGATTTGGGGATTCTGTGACAAAGAAATCTTTAATTGAAACTCTTTTGATGCCAGGGCATTTTCTGATGACCTTTTCAGTCTCTTCCACAGCCTCCTGTGATCCCAAAAGATTCCTGAAAATCAACCCCCAACCAAACCTGAGCTCTTTGTGCAGCCCCGAGCCCTCTGCGGGAGCAGCCCCACCCCCGGCACCGCTTCCCACGGAGCTCCAGCAGGGATTTTGGGCTGCTTTCTCCCTCTTTGTTAACAAACCCTTTGGAACCGGCGCACGGAGCGCTCCCCCGGCCCGGCAGGGTCTCATTTCCCGCTGCCCTCCCCACAACACCCCGGCCAGGAGCTGGAGATGCTGCCAAGAGCTCCCGGGCCGCTCCTGCTGCTCATCCCCCTGCTCCAGCTGGTGCTGCTTCCACTCCTGTCCCTGCCCATCTGTCCCGGCCCCGGCTCGGAGCAGGGATTAGCCCGTCCCCTGGGATGCTCTGCCCCTTCCCAACCCCCCCTCATTACCAGCAGCACCTGAGCAAACAGCAGAGCCCAGCCTGGGCTCCTCCCGGCGCCTCCGGGCTGCGGAAACCAGCCGGGCTCTTTGTGTCCTCGCCCGGAGAGAAGGGTTTGCTGCCAGCATCCCAAAATCCAGTCCTAAATCCATCCCCAAATCCACCCCAAAATCCATCCCAAAATCCCATCCAAAACCCAGCCCAAAATCCATTCCCAAATCCAGCCCTAAATCCATCCCAAAATCCATCTCAAAATCCATTCCCAAATACAACATTAAATCCATCCCAAAATCTAGCCCCAAATCCAGCCCAAAATCCATCCCTAAATGCATCCCTAAATGCATCCCCAAAATCCATCCCAAAATTGATCCCAAAAATCCATCCCAAAAATTCAGCCCAAAATCCAGCCCAGAATCCATTCTGAAATCCATCCCAAAATCCAGCCCAGAATCGTGGGGGTTTGTCTTGTCTGGGTCCGAGGGATGGATCCCAGTGCCCGGAGCAGAGCCCAGCCCCGAGAGCTGGGCAGGGGACACGTGCAGGGGACAGAGAGGGGACAAAGGGGACAGAGAGAAGACAGAGGGGACTGACAGGAGGGGACAGAGAGAGAACTGACAGGAGGGGACAAAGGGGACAGGCAGGAGCGGATAGAGAGGGACAGAGGGGACAAATGGGACCGAGAGAAGACAGAGGGGACAGGCAGGAAGGGACAGAGAGGGAACTGATAGGAGGGGACAAAGTGGACAGCAGTAGGGGACAGAGAGGGGACAGCCGCCCTCAGCCCTGCTGGGATTGTGTTCCCTGGCAGGCCCCAAAATAAAGCTGGATCTCCGTTCTCCCGCCTGGCCGGCAGGGAGGGAGGGAGGAGCCGCTGCCGGAGGGAGGCGGCAGCTCCAGGTGGGAGCGGCACGAGCTGGGGCAGGGACAGGGAATTCGGGGACGGAGCGCAGCGGGGCGGGAGGCGCTCCCACGCAGAAGCCGCTCGTTCCAGCAGCCCTGGAGTGGCTCGGTCACATGGAGTCACTTGATGTCACCGAGAATCCTGCCCCAAACAGCGTCCCGAGCCCACGGCCCCGCGGCCAACACTGTCCCTTTGTTCCCTGGCCTGTCCCTCCGCCCTGGGGACAAGGGGCAGCTTTGAGCCGGGCGCGCTGTGGGGTTGCAGGAGATGCCAGCCCTGCGCTAATTAATGAGTTGACTTTTCCAAATCTCCGCAGTTCCCTTGCTCCGGGGCTTGGGAGAGGCGGGAGCGGCGGAGCTGTTCCTGCACCAGCGGCTGCAAATTAAACTCAGGGAGTTTTTGCTCCGGCGCTTCCAGCCCGGTTTTCCAAGCCTGAATCCTCTGCTGAGCCCCGGGAGCTGCCCGGGGAGGGTCTGGCTGCAGCTCTGCTGTCTTTGTTCCCTCTCCCCCTCACACTTGGAAAACAAACAGGAAAGAGAGGGGGAAAGCTGGATTTTGTTATCTTTCGTGGAATTCTGGACTGGTTTGGGTGGGAAGGGACCTTAAATCCCATCCCACCCCATGCCATGGGCAGGGACATCTTCCACTGTCCCAGGTGGCTCCAACCCGGCCTTGGACATCTCCAGGGATGGAGCAGCCACAGCTTCTCTGGGAATTCCATCCCAGCCTCTCGCCACCCTCACAGCCAGGAATTCCTCCCAATATCCCATCTAAGCCCACTCCCTGTCAGCTGAAATCCCTTCCATAAGGGGGAGACAGCGGGAGGAGGTCGGGGTTGGGCCCGTCCTCCCTCCTGGGGGTGGGGGCCCTGAAATCCAGGGAATTTCTCTGACATTCCCTGGATTTATCTGACTCCTAGCTCATGGTCCTGGATCCTGGGTCGGACCCCCAGTTCTGATCCAGGATCCAACCTCCTGATCCTGGATCTGACCCCCAGCTCCTGGTCCTGGATCTGACCCCCAGCTCCTCCAAAGCTCAGGAACACTCTGCCCTGGATATTGAGCGCTGCTCTCATCCCCAATTAGGGAAGGGCCACAGGGATCAGTTTTTCCCTGTTCCCGGGGTATTTTGACAGCCACCTGAGAGCCTGCTGGTGTCCTGGGAGGGGATCTGTCACTGCCGCTAATGGAGGCTGTCACCGATACCTCCGGGAGTGGGATGGAGAGCTCCACATGATCCCTGCAGGAGCAGGATGGAGAGCTCCACATGATCCCTTCCCTGGGAGTGGGATGGAGAGCTCCACATGATCCCTGCAGGAGCAGGATGGAGAGCTCCACATGATCCCTTCCCTCCAGAGCCGGGCAGGATGGAGAGCTCCACACGATCCCTTCCCTCCAGGAGTGGGATGGAGAGCTCCACACAATCCCTTCCCTCCAGAGCCAGGAGCTGGGAGCGATCCGTGAGCGGGGAGGCAGAGTCAGGGAGCTCGGGGAGATTTGGAGAGGGGCTGGGAGAGGAGGAACAGCCTGGAACAGCACCCCCAGCTCTGACTGCGGAGCTGCATCCTCTGGAGGATGATTCCAGCGGGATTTTGGGGAGGTCAGGGGTGGATTTTGGCAGGAGATGCTGTGTCCGGCGCTATCCATTACCGGGATATATCAGTGTAATTCCATCTCCTGCACTCAGCACCAGAGGAACGTTTGGGATTAAGTGGGGCAGCTCCTTCTGCTGCAGCATTCCCCAGGGAAGGATCGCTCCAGAGGGCGACCAGGCCGGAATTCCTCCTGTGCCTCTTTTATTCGGGATCGTGGCTAAAGCTGGAAAGGGCAGGCGTGTGATGTTCCCTGGATTCTGACTCTCAGAACCTTCCCAAGGTTGGGGACATCGTGTCCGTCCCTGCACAGCGTGGCTGGGGAGGGACAAACGCGTTCATTGTCACGGGTTTGTCCTGGAAATCAGGGACGGATCGAGAGGAAAACTCTGGATCAGCCCTTCCCAGAGCTTTTCTGGGCTCGGATCTGTATGTGGCTCCAGGTCCTGCAGGAATTCTGGGCCACTCCAAACCTATCCTGAGCAAGGAAGGCTCCAAAATTCTGCCACCCCAAACAGACCCTGCTCCTGGGAATGCTTTTCCCCAATAATTGTCCACAGCTCTGTGCTGTCCCCAGGACTTGGGGGGAGTTTCCTTCTGATCCAAACTCTCCCTTTGTGCGGGAGACAAAGCTGGGAGGTGCCTTTGGTCGGGACATGGAAAGGGGAGTGGGAGGGGTGGGCTTGGGGGAAAATCGAATTGCGAAAAAACAAAAAAAAAGGGTCTTTTATTATGAGTGGGAGTGTCCTGCTCTGGGCAGAGTGAATTTTGCATCTGAGCTTTGCAGTGAGCTGGTTCCACTTTTAAAATTATTATTATTATTATTACTATTATTTTATATTTTTATTTTATTTTTATTATCTTTTACCTCCTCAAACAAACCCATTCCCATCTCTCTCCTCTTCCAATCTGAGCTATGCAAATATCCCTCGGAAAATTCCCAGGGGTTTGGAGCTGGAGCTCCTGGAGGTTCTGGGCTTGGGCCACTCCCTCAGGACCCCCCCGGGTGGCTCAGCCCTGAGCCAAAGCCTTGGGACAGGTGACAAAGCCAAGGGGACCAGCGGGAAGAGCCGGGAGACTCTTCCATGGATCTCCAGCCCCCAGGGATGGGGGAATTTTGGCTCGGGATGGGAATTCCCCCCAGGCTGGGCACGGGTCTGGAGTTAAGCCAGGCTGCCGCTCTAAACTCGCCCTCCAGACTCCAGTTCCAAAGCAAAGTTCAGCCCAAGCAGCCGGGATGAGGCTGGGAGTCTGGAAGTCACCCAGGGGTGATTCCAGCGGGAATTCGGGAGGCGACATCGGCCCCAAATCCTGGTTAGCGCCTGTTAAAGTCACAGATATTCCCACAGGCACGTTCCACTGCTGTCAGCCCCTGTCGGGAAAAGTTCCCTTTCTCTTCCCGGGAAATGTTCCCTTTCTTTTCCCGGGAAATGTTCCTTTTTCCCGGGAAATCCCGGCTGCTTCTGCGGGATCGCCCGGGAAGAGGCGCTGGGCCGGGTGGGATTTCAGACAGCGAGGACGGAGCTGAGCTCCCCTCCCCAGAGTAAACTCCCCATTCCCGCTTCCCACTGCCCTCTCCAGGCCTGGATCAGCTCCGGGAAGCTCAGCCTAAAGCCGGGACTATCCCGGGCTCCGCCCGCTCTGCCGGTGGCGTCAGAGCGGCGCTGCTTTGCTGAGGCTCAGGTATAAATAGCTCCCACCTGCTCCAGCCCCTCCCCGCCGCTGGAAGCGCTCCCGGGAGTCGGGAACAACAAGCGGGGAGCTCAGGAAACCTCCTGGAGAAAGGGGTTGGAAAGGGGAGCCCTGATCCAACAGCAAGAACTTTCCCGAGGTTTTGGGTTTTGGGCATCCCTGCCTGGTTCCAGGGATCTTCCCGCAGCTCCTCAGCCCTCCCAGTGCACCGCTGGGTGCTTGTACTGGTCATACTGGGGAGGGGGCGCTGGGGGTGAAATCGCCCCTCAGGGGAAGCTGCAGCCGCTCCTGCGGTGGTGCCGGGTTTGTTTTGCTCCTTGGGATGCTCCAGATCCGTGTCCAACCTTCTCTGCCGCCCTTGGGTTTGGGGTTTGGTCTCCAAACACGATCCCAGCCTCGTCAGAGATCAGCGCTAAACAGATTTTCCTGGTTCCCCCTGGTTTTTATGGCTCTCTGGGCTGTTCAGTAAATAATAAATGTCCTGATTTAGGGCCAGGGCTGCTGGGCAGGGCTGGGGTTGGGAGTCACAGCCGGCTCCGGATGGGAATGTCCTTTGTACCTCCCTTGGATCATCTCGGTGGGATCCTGGATTTTGCAGTGGGACCAGGGGTGTTTGTCATGGAAAATGAAAGATTTTGTGTTCAGGGAAAGGGATTTTGTGCACCTGGAGAGACATGCTGAGCAAACCCGTGGGAGATGTGGAAATCCCCATCCCAAACTCCCTGTAAATCCCAGCCCAAACTTCCTGAAAACCCCATCCGGAGTTCCTTGAAAACCCCACCCAATCTCCCTGAAAATCCCACCCCAATCTCCCTGAAAATCCTATCCCAATCTCCCTGAGACCGCCATCCCAAACTCCCTGGAAATCCCATCCCAATCTCCCTGGAAAACTCATTCAAAACTGCCTGAGACCCCATCCCGATCTCCCTGGGACTCCATCCCAAATTCCCTGAAAATCCCACCCTAATCTCCCTGAAAACCCACCCCGATCTCCCTAGGTCCCCATTCCAAATTCTCTGGGTCCCCATCCCAAATTCCCTGACAATCCCATCCCAATCTCCCTGAAAACCCACCCCGATCTCCCTGGGATCCCATCCCAAATTCCCTGGGTCCCCATCCCGCTGGGACCCCATCTCAAATTCCCTGACAATCCCATCCCAAACTCCCTGGAAATCCCATCCCAATCTCCCTGGAAAACTCATTCAAAACTGCCTGAGACCCCATCCCGATCTCCCTGGGACCCCATCCCAAATTCCCTGAAAATCCCACCCTAATCTCCCTGAAAACCCACCCCGATCTCCCTAGGTCCCCATTCCAAATTCTCTGGGTCCCCATCCCAAATTCCCTGGGTCCCCATCCCAAATTCCCTGGGTCCCCATCCCGCTGTCCGTGCGGGCTCCGGGAGCCAGCCCCGATCCCGGGAATGCGGCTGAGCCGGGAGCGGCTCCCGGGAGACCCCCGGAGGTGCCAGGGGCTCCCGGTGACCGCGCGGGCTCGCGCCGTGCCCGGCGCTGCCCCCCTCACCCCCTGGGGGTGGTGGCACTGCCGGCGACAGCGACACGGCGAGAGAAACCCCGGCAGGGCTCAGCCTCTCCTCAAGTATTCCATGGATAATTTGGATTTTGGGAATTCCCAGCGCACCTTGAACAGCTTTAACGCGGGCTCAGCTCCACGTGGATTCCCGTTTTTTTCCATGGGGTGGATTTCCATGTGCTGTGGGAAATCCTTAAGGCACGGTTTAGGTTTTCTGCCCTGTATGGTTTATTGGTGGTAAATCAGCGGAGAAAATCCTAACCCAGACCACCAAATCCTCGGCGAATATTCCAAAAGGGTAAAAGTGGCCGCTCAGTTTTGTGGGAATTAGGCAGGGGATGGAGAGGAGCGTTGGGAACCCTTTGTCTCACTCTACCTGAGCCCAAGTGCAGCTGGGCTGGACAGGACCCTCCCATCTCCCGTTTTCTGGAGTTTTTTGGGAATTCTGAGCCACCCCTTGGAAAGCTCGGTTATTTCTGAAAAGTTTGGAATCCGCTGCTGAGCAAAACAAGAGGTTTTTGGGGTTGTGTCGCTGTGCTAAATCCCAGATACCCGGCCTGGAGAGGTTCATTTCTGGATCCTAAATCTCCTGCGCGACCCCGTGCTCCAGCTTTGCGCCCTCAGAATTCCTCCTGGATCTGCCTGGGAGGAGCAGGGCCGAGCTCGGGCTCTGGGAAAACCTCGGGATTTCTCCCAGCTCGGGGATGCAGAGGCTGCTGCCTCCCATCCTCACAGCAACCGGTGTTTCCCGGGAGAGAAGCGATCTCCCGGGAATCCGTCCCGGTCCGGCCACGGGGATAACGCTGGGGGCTGGTGGGACTCGGGGCCAGCCCGGGGCAGTTTTGGGGTCAGCGTGGGTGGGGTGAAGAGGGCGCTCGGGGAGTTTGAAGACGCGAGAAGGAGCCCCAGGAAGCCCCCCCCCAGCTTTTATCCCTCTGGGAATGGGAACAGAGGGGTGCCCTGGTTGTGGGGTGCCCCCCATGCCCAGGGGGGAATGGATCCGCGGCTTTGCACAGCCCCGAGTGCCCCTGGCACAGAGCCAGCCACACAAATCCCCCCGGAGCACCCCCAAATCCCACCCTCCCCTGGGATCTGCCCTCAGGAAGGTGAACTGGGACACCAGGGCGCTCCCGCTGCTCCCTCCCTGGAGCGGAGCCTCTGGGGCTGCTCAGGGCTCTGCCAGCTCCTTCTGGGGGTGCTGAGATAGTTTTGGGCAGCAGAACCCCCTGCGGAGCCCCCCAGCACGTTGGAGATGCCCGACCCCCCCTAGCGCACTCCCGAAGTGCCTCGGGCCGGAACGCGCCGGGAAAAACGTCGCGACAATCGCTGAGAACCGAAATATTCCCGATTATTCCCCCCCCCCCCCCCCCGTAAGAGACATTTCTGCTGACAGCCGCCCCGACCTCGGCCGCGCAGCGCTGCCACAAGTGCCACCGCCGCCAACTCCACCCCCGCTCCTCTCGTCTCCTCCCCGGCCGGGCCCGGAATGCCCAAACCACCCCCGGCTGCTGTCCCCGTCCCCCCTGAGCCCAGCGGGATCCCTGAGCGTCCCCCCGGCCGGAGCGGAGCCCCGATGCAGGGATCAGGATGCTGTGCTCCACCCGCAGCGCTCTCCATCGCTGCGGGATGCAGCAGAGCGGCACGGAGCGCTTACCTGCGGCGGGAGGGCTGCGTGGGCATCAGCCGGGGGCCCGCGGGGCCTGGCGGCTGCCGGGGGCTGGGCTGCAAGGCAGCGCTCGCCTGGTGGCTGGCCGAGGGTGGATGTGTGTGCCCAAAGCCACTGCAGCATCTCTGCATTAGGATGTGCTCCTCCCTCTCCTCCCTCCTTGCGTGCGCGCTCCCTCGCTCGCTGCCAACCACCACGCCGCTCCCTGGAGACGGGGAATTGTTGGGGTTTTAATTTATTTATTTTTTTTCCACCCCCCTCCCCTCCTCCTCCTTGCTTTTACCTCGCTTGCCACAGCGCAAGGAGCAGGAGGGCAGGCAGAGCGGCTCGGGCATCATCATCATCATCATCATCGTCATGATGCATAATTCATCTCGCAGCCTCTCCCGCCTGGTGCGCCTACCGGCAGAGCACCCTCGGGGCCGGAGCAGGTGTGGGGCCGGGGGGGTTGGAGGGGTCGGAGCCCCTCGCTGTGGGGTGGGAGCAGCCCCAGGGCCCCCCATCCCTGTGTGGGTCGGGGTGCGTGCACCCCCGTGCCTAAATAGATCCATGATTACACAATCGATCCCGAATTATACAATCCACCCATGGCTGTCCGTGGATTTCTGTGTCTGTAGACAGCCAAGGGTGGGATTCAGGCCGAGGAGATAGCTGCACGGCCGAATTTTGGGATGCTCCGGCTGGCGTGGGTGGTCCCCGACCCTCGGCGAGGAGAGGACGGGGATTCCTCACAGTGACCGAGCGGGTGTGACAGCGTGGTCACCTTTGGGTCACCCTCGGGTTTTTGGCTGTGCCCGAGCCCCCTTTGGCCATGGCTGTCCCCGAGGGGCTCAGGTTTGCCCCAGGGGGCTCCCCCAGCGCCGTTCCCGGGACGATCCGCAGCTCCCGGCTGTTCTGGGGAGCTCCGTGCCCGTGCAGTGACGCGACGGGAGGTGACAGGGACACCCCGGGACCCACCGAGGAGTGGGGGACGCGGCGCTGCCCAGGTGCGAAGGGTGCCCGAGCTGGGGGGGCTTCGCCAGGTTGTGGGAACAGAGGATTTGGGACATGCCAGGGACCCTCGGTCCCCTCCCAGCTCCAGCCCAGACCTGTTAATGGTGCCGGGGGATCGGCGGGCGCCGGGGCTGGCCGCAGGTTAATGGGCTGCAATTAGAGAAAAGTAATTAAGGTATTAGTGTCTCTATTGATTGGCAAAGCTCCCGCGGCAGGAGGGAGCCTGAGGGTCGCGTGTCGTTTCCCCTCGCCCAGTTTGTCCCAGTTTGGGCTCCCCGCTGCCAGTTTGGGGGTGAGAGAGGAAGAACGGTGCGGGAGGCAGGCCCGCAGGGGAAGGAGGGATGGAGGGAAATCCAGGGGAGGAGATGAGCCCTGTCCCAGAGCAGGGAGGGGTCCTGCCCTGTCCCCTCCCCTCTGTGCCTCAGCCAGCAGCAGCTCCGCCAGGGTCACTCTGCAGGTGACAAGGACAGCGGCGACAGCACTCGGCGGGGAGGCCGCTCTGAGGAATCCCTTGGATATCCCCAGCTCCAACAGGGAAAACTCAGCCCTGGGAATGGGCAACAGGCTGGAGCTGCCTCCCGGAGGAGCAGGAGGAGGAGGAGGGAACACGGTATCGTGTCCCCCCAGAGGCTGGAGACGATGCGGGTGTCACCGCCGGGCCATCAAAGTGTCACCGAGCGCGTCTGGCCCGGATCGATCCCGAGGATCAGCACGGTCCCGCCGCCGCTCCGGGAGGGATAAAATCCAGACGGGAATGCTGGAAGAAGCCCGTGGAGAGTCTGAGACCTTGGGCTTGGTGCTTCCAGCGGCTGCGGGCAGCGGGAATGGGGGACTGGGGGATTTCTGCACCAGGAGCAAAGCGCAATTTCACGATTCCACAATTCCATCCTTCCTTTGGACAGAACGTGGCTGGTGCTTCCATCGCGCTGGGAATGTCTCCACTGGGCAAAAAAAGTGCTTTTCCCCCTCTCTGCTGTTCCTGGAAATGCTGGGCAGGGGCGGGAGAAGCCCCCGCTGCAGCAGGAAGCACTCAGCTCTTCATCCTCTTAGCCGGGCCCGCCGCAATTACATCTCAATTAACCAAATTACTCCGCCTCTCCCCCTCCTTTCAGCCCCTTCTCCGCCCCGGGGAGCCTCTGCCAGGAGCACTCTGGAGCCTCGGGCAGGAAGGGCTGGGAGAGAGGGATGGATCCCGGCGGGAGCCGCTCTTGGCTGCCAGGAATGGGGGACTGGGGTCAATCCCACATTTTCTGAGCCGTGGGATTTGCTTCCCGAGGGTTTGGGGGCTGGAAATAGGGCTGGAGAGGATCCAGATCTGCCCCTGAGTATCCTCCTTTCCTGGCCAGGGAGGGAATTTTGGGAATGTCGAGGACCGGCACAATCCAACCTCTGGTTCTGGATGGGATCCAGAGCTGATCTAGCTGATCCATTATCCCCCTTTCCTGTTTAGGCTGGGAATTTTGGAAATGCCAAGGACTGGCACAATCCAGTGTCTGGTGCTGAACAGGACCCAGAGCTGATCCAGTATCCTCCTTTCCTGGCGAGGTTGGGAATTTTGGGAATGCCAAGGACCAGGCTCTGCTGTTTTACCCTCTTGGAATTCGACAGGAATTACTCTCGGGCTCAGCATGAGTTTTGAACCATGTTTTATTATATGTTTAGTGTTTTCTCTATACAAAAAAATCCAGTCTTTTCTTTTTTTATAGTGATTCAAAAAAAAAAAAACACCAAAAAAAAGAAAAAGATATCTGAGTAGTTTGGCCTTCTCTCATCTCTCATGCAGTTGGTTTAGAAGTCCTTAAATTAAACCCTTTTTTTCCCCCCTTCTAATCCATAAATCTCGCTGGAAACTGAATTTTTACAGCCTCAGCTTTACATTTCTCACTGGAACAGGTGGGGTTAACGCAAAGGTGGTGGTTTTTTCTTCTTCTTTTGTTTTTGTTTTATTTTTTTGCTTTAAAAAAAAGGCAAATGAATACACAGGATACTTGAGACCAGCCGGGAGGTTGGACAGAGAGGACGGACAGATCACGAGATATTTACAAATTAAATTAAAACAAAACAGTCCCGGTACTTTCTGTCGGATGTGAGAGGGAGGAACAGACACTTAAAATGATGTTTTGGAGGGAGGACTCTGGTCTGTGGGTCTGACATGGGATTTTGGGGGTCTGACATGGGATTTTGGGATGTTGACAAAATTTTGGAGGGTTGACATGGAATTTGGAGGGTGGACATAGAATTTTGGGGGCTGACATGGAATTTGGAGGGTTTATGTTGGATTTTGGGTGGTTGACAAGGACTTTTGAGGATTGACACGGGTTTTTTGGAGTCGACATGGAATTTTGAGGGGTTGACATGGAAGTTTGGGGGTCTGACAGAATTTTGGGGAGTTAACACAGAATTTTGGGGGTTTGACACAGAATTTGTGGGTCACACATAATTTTGGATATTTGACATGGAATTTGAGGGTTTGACATGGAATTTAAGGATTTGACATGGAATTCTGGAGGTCTGACATAGAATTTTGGGGTTTGACACGAATTTCAGGGTTTGACATGGAATCTGGGGGCTGACACGGAATTTTGGGGGTCCGACACAGGGTTTAGACAGTGTTGAACAACCAAACCTGATGTGAGGACACGGAAACACAGGCGAGGGGCGCTACTGATGCCGTGGGTGGCGTTGTGAGGACCAGAAAAGCATCGTTACTCTTGTTAATAAAACAGCTTTTAGTGCAAGAAATAGGAGGTGTCTCTTTTTTTTTCTTTTTTTTTGTCCTTTTTTTTTTTTTTTTTTTTTTTTTCCTTGATAAGGTTTTGGTTTTTTATTGCTTAACTGAAATCTTGGTTGCTGCAGGTACACGGAAAGCCTGGGCCGAGGAGGTGACGTCGCAGGTGGCACTCGCAGCTCTGCTGGGATCTGTGCGGTGAGGAGAGGGTTTGGGATGTGCCAGGGTGGGTGGTGGCGTTGGGATGTGCCAGGAAAAGGTGGTGGCATGGCCAGAGCGAGCGCTGTGGTGGCCCTGGGTGACACTGCCCAGCTTTGCCCTTCTCCTTCCTGGATGTCCCGGATCGCCGGTGATGCCTGGATTTGGGATCTGTCACCTCCAGGAAGGCAATGCTGGCAGCAGGGACAGCATGTCCTGTTGGGTTGGGTTTCTCCAAGCAGGATTTCAGGGTTTGGACCAAAATTCCAGCTTTTCCCGCTGGTTTTGTGCCTCCAGTTGTGGTGTCACCTCAGGGAGAATGAGAGCAGCCTCCAGATCAGGGAAGCACAGCGATGTCCTCGTATCCCAAATTCCTGGCGTGCTGTTCCTTTCAGCTGTCCCAGGGCTGGGTGCCAGGGAGGTCCCTGGAACTGAGATGGAGCCTGGATTCATCTTCAGGACATAGATGTGGAGTTGGCTTGGAATGTGTTAGGAACAGGACAAATCTACACATTTGGGGTTGAGCTTGGCTCCTGAGACTGCTGGAATTTGGGGTTTGGTGCTGGAACTGGGGATCTGGCTCTGGAATTTGGGGTGTGGTGCGGGAATTTGGGGTTTGGTGCTGGAGTTTTGGGTCTGGCTCTTCCCTTTTTACTTCTGAATGAGAAGTTTGTTCCTAATTTAAACCCTTGTGAAGAAAGAGTTCTTTCTTCTGGAGAGCTGGAAGTGTTCCCTGCCCCAGAGAGGTTGTGCACATCCCAGGGAGGGATCGTTGTCCCTATGGTGGGAATGGGAGCATTCCGGCTAGCTTTAGGGGCCACCACAGGAATCAGGACAGGAGGTGACCGGGATGTCCCCTCTGGAGAAGGGATGGAGCAGCAGAGCAGCTCCCAGGGAATGGGATCAGGGTGGGGAAGAGCCCTCAGCACCACAAATCCTCATGTGGATCCTCCATCCATCCATCCATCCATCCATCCATCCATCCATCCATCCCCCATCCATCCATCCATTCATCCATCCATCCATCCATCCATCCACCCATCCATCCATCCATCCATCCATCCATCATCCATCCATCTCCTGCTCCAAGGATGCTCCCAGGACACGGTGTGGATTCATCCCAGCCCTGTCTGTTTTTTTGGGAGCTGTGGGGTCACCCTATGAGCGCTGTAGAATGTTTGGGGTCAGGGCTTTTCTCCTCATGCAAACCTGGAACTTTACCCAAAGAAGTAAAAGATGAGAAGCTTGGGATGAATTTTTAACCTGAATTTTCTTTGGGCTCCAAAACTCCAAGGGGGAAATTTTGAAGAAATGTCAGAATTTTTGCTAAACCTTAGAAATGTGGAGTAAGTTTTACACCAAGCTGAGACAGGGCTGTGAGTAACTTACACTGAGTTGTTTGTCCACCTCTGCACCTCCTCTCTCTTCTCATTACTCAAAGTAACCTGGGGAATTTTATGAGGAAATTTGGGATAAGGTTGGGCAGAGTCCAGCTCCTTCCCATTCCTTTTTCCAAAGGGATGATGAGAGATTTCCTCAGGGATGAGGTGGATGAGGAATAATCCATCCATCCATCCATCCATCCATCCATCCCCCATCCATCCATCCATTCATTCATTCATCCATCCATCCATCCACCCATCCATCCATCCATCCATCCATCCATCATCCATCCATCTCCTGCTCCAAGGATGCTCCCAGGACACGGTGTGGATTCATCCCAGCCCTGTCTGTTTTTTTGGGAGCTGTGGGGTCACCCTATGAGCGCTGTAGAATGTTTGGGGTCAGGGCTTTTCTCCTCATGCAAACCTGGAACTTTACCCAAAGAAGTAAAAGATGAGAAGCTTGGGATGAATTTTTAACCTGAATTTTCTTTGGGCTCCAAAACTCCAAGGGGGAAATTTTGAAGAAATGTCAGAATTTTTGCTAAACCTTAGAAATGTGGAGTAAGTTTTACACCAAGCTGAGACAGGGCTGTGAGTAACTTACACTGAGTTGTTTGTCCACCTCTGCACCTCCTCTCTCTTCTCATTACTCAAAGTAACCTGGGGAATTTTATGAGGAAATTTGGGATAAGGTTGGGCAGAGTCCAGCTCCTTCCCATTCCTTTTTCCAAAGGGATGATGAGAGATTTCCTCAGGGATGAGGTGGATGAGGAATACGGCTTTTCATGGGAATGGCACATCATGGGTACCCAACATGGACCTACTTCCAGCAATCCTGGCCTGATTTCTGAAGGTTTGGAGATGCTTTGTGGTCCCTGTCAGCAGCGAGGACTGGGAGTGCTGGGAAGATCCCAGATCCAGAGGCTGGATTTGTTTCTCATTCCCAGCGGTGCTTGGGCGGGGAGTAGCTCAAACCCAACTGGGAGTTGGGAATGGGTTGGGAATGGGATCGTCCCCATCCCAGGGGCAGTGTCACCTTTGGGAATGGAATTGTCCCGATCCAGGGGCGGCGTCACCTTTGGGAATGGGATTGTCCCCATCCAGGGGCGGTGTCACCTTTGGGAATGGGATCGTCCCCATCCAGGGGTGGTGTCACCTTTGGGAATGGGATTGTCCCCATCCTGGGGGCGGTGTCACCTTTGGCCTGGGTGGGTGTTTGCCTAAAAGCTGGGTGGAATTCTGGGAGTTGCTGTCCTGAACGGGATGTGTGGCAGGACTGGGATTGGGGCATGGCTGTGTCCACACTGAGGGTCACAATGGGGCTGTCCCTGCCAGGGGACATGGCTGGAGGGTCCTGGCAAGGGGTGAGGATGAGGGACATCCCTGGGACAGCTCCCCCAGCTCTATGAGGGGGGCTCTGCCTCTTGACCCTGACCTAAACCCTGGAATTCCTTTGCCGTTGGTTTCATGGAGCAATTCGGGTGGGAAGGGACCTTTTAAGGTCACCAAATCCAACCCCACGGGCTCCATCTTCACCTCACGTTTGACCTATCAGAGAAGACGACCAAGATAAATGATAATTATTATTTTAAGGAAGGCATTTGCATTGGATTAATTTGCATCCATCTCTCCTGTCTGCCCAGTCCGGGCTCTTCCTGGGATCCATCGGGATGTGGCAAAGTCCCTCTCCACAATCTGTAGCAGTGGGAGTATCCCCGTCACCGACGTGTCTCCAGAGCAGAAAGAATAACTGCGTGAATCCCATTGCATCCCATCCAAAAAAACCTCCATCCTCCTCAGAAAAAAAAAAAAAAAAAAGAAAAGAAAGAAACAAAAGGAAAATCCATCCAGAAATCCATCTTTTCTGAAAGAAACTCGATCTCTCTCTCTCTCTTCGCAAAGGTACCTTTGGTTTCAAAAGTGCAGGAAGTGGGAGGATTCACGGGACGCAGTCCGTCAGGAATCCCTGCCTTCTACCCTGATCCGTGCTGGGAGAGCTGGGAACGCTCCCAGATACCCCATTCCTACTGCTCGGGCGGATCCGAGGCCGTGGGGGCGCGGAAGCGGAGTGGGAAGAGCATCCTTGGAGTGACTCCCCGGCAAGTCCCAAGCTGTGTAAGGCATGTGAGGGAGCGCTCAGGGGGGGTCACTGAAATCCTGGGAGTCTCCAGGCGGGATGGGGATCCCACGGTGGCTTGGCTGAGTGCTGGAGGGGGAAAAGGCCACTGTCAGAAAGGAGGAGGGGGTTTAGTGGGAAAAACAGCGTCCGGTTCATCCCAGTGCCCGTGGAGGTGTGGGTTCCATTCTGGTGTTCCTTCCTTGTGGTGTGGCCCTGAATCCTTCAGGGAATCCTCCACCTGATCCCAGGGTTTTTTTTCCATCCTCAGCAGCTTGCTTGGATTATTTTTTCGTTCCTCATTTTGGTCTCCTCATCCTATTCTGATCCCGCTCCTTCTTCCAGGCCCTCTTTGCTACATTGGATTTATGGAGTTGCCTTGGAAAGAAAGCAGGTGTGGGGTGGGGGGGTGGCTGCCCCCCAAAATCCCTACAAAGCAAATTTAAACCCAAAAAGGTTTTTCTGCAGTGATGTTACCCCGGGCTTGGCAGGGGAGAGGCGCTTCCCTGTCCTTCCACACATCCCAAAAGTCCCTCCACAACATCTTCTCCTCCTGGGATGCTCCGGAGCTCAACGGGAATGGGGGATGAGCTCCCTGTGGGTTTTCCCAGCCTCAGCAAGGACAAATCCTGGTGCTGAGGGAGGTGGTGGGGACCTGCTCTTCCCTGCATAGGTTTTTAAGGAAGGAGGGGTTTTTGGGAGAGGTTATGGGCAAGGTGCTGCCGTGAGGATGGACAGCTGAATAATCCGGTGTTTTCACCCCAAAATCCACCCCTTCCCTCCTTCCATGCCTTTGCTCTGCCCAGGCCCCTCTCACCCCTCTTCCCTCCCCAAAATCCTTTGATTTCTTTCCCCTCTGATCCAGAACCTTCCTGGAAAAATTAAACCCAAAATGTAGGAGCTCCCTCCTAAAAGAACAAAAAAAAAGCCTTGGGGAGCCGAGCCCAACACGGGGCCCCTCCAGACTGGTCCTGAGGCAGTCCCAAACTGGGGACCAACCCCAAAACTGGGGACCAACCCCAAAGCTGGAGAGCAACCCCCAACTGGGAAGCAACCCCAAAACTGAGGAGCAACCCCAAAATGGGGGAGTAAACCCAAAACTGAGGAGCAACCCCAAAATGGGGGAGTAACCCCGAAACTGAGGAGCAGCCCAAATTGGGGAGCAGGCCCAAACTGGTGAGCAGCTCAAGCATCTCCTCCCCTCTACCCGCTCCAGCTCAGCTCCGATTCCCGCTCCGGCTCCCGCCCCGCGCGTCCTTTGCCGTTGGCTCGTTTGCTAAGGATAAATGGCATTGGCGGCCGCCTGGGCTGCCTCGTTGCTTGGAATATTTTTTTTTTTTTTTTTTTTTCCTTTTTTTTTTTTTTGTATTTTTTTGCTATTTTAATTTTTTTTCTCTATTTTTTTTTTGTTTGTTTTTTTCAGTCCTTGCTCAATTCCCTTTCCTGTTGGAGGCAGCGGCGGCGGCGGCTGCCGGCGGAACCCCCGGCCGCTCCGAACCCCTCGGGCTGTGGGTGCTTTTCCCGGCATTTTTGCTATGCCAAGGAATAAATGGCATTGACAGGGGACGTGGCCTCGGAGCTCTCGTTGCCCTCGGTCTCCTCTTTGTCCTTCTTGACCGTGTACTGGCCGATGAAGGAGCCGTCCTCGTTGAACTGGCCCTCGCCCCCTTCTCCGTAGTCCACCAAGCTGTCATCGCTCTCCTGCTGCTTTATCGTCCCGTCCAGCGAGGTCTGGCTGTTGGGAAGAGGTTTGTTGTCTTCATCGCTGGCAGCAGAAGACAGACAGACACGGCAAGGGTTGAGAAATGGGGCTGAAAACCTTCCCCCGAGGGATGGAGATCCTAAATCAATCCACAGCGGGAATACAGCTCGGCAGAGCCCTAAATAATGGGGACTTGTCCGGGTGTTGGGGTGTGTGGGAGGTGGAGGTGGTTGGGATCTCTGAACACCCAATTTTGTGATTTTTCAGCTCTGGAATCGAATTTCTTAACCTCATTTTCCTCATCTCAAATTTCTTAAACCCTGATTTCTTCATCTCGATTCCTTTCCCTCAATTCCTTAATCATTATTTCTAAATCTCAGTTTATTAACCTCAGTTTCTTAACCTTGGTTTCTTACCCTCAGTTTTTTACTCTCAAATTCTTGCTCTCAATTTCTTTCCCTCAGTTTCTTTAATTTCTTACTCTCAATTTCTAAATCTCAAGTTTTTAACCTAAATTCATTAATCTCAGTTTCTCACTCTCAGTTTCTAAATCTCAATTTCTAAATCTCAGGTTTTCTTGCCCTAGATTTCTTAACCTCAATTCTCCACCCAAAACTTGGATTGACGGGGCTGGAAGAGCATCAGGAATATTCTTCCCTTGGATTTTTTCTCTCTCAGTGTTTTATCCTCCCTTAGTAACCTGGTTGAGTGGTTTCTCCCCAGATTTCCTTGAGAAAATGCAGTTTTTCCTTGAAAAAACCACATTTTTTTCTTGGAAAACATGGTTTTGCCTTGAAAAATATGCAGTTTTTCCTTGAAGAAACACAGTTCCCCTTGAAAAATCACATTTTTTCTTGAAAACAGAGTTTTTCCTTGAAAAAATGCAGTTTCTTTCTTGGAAACCACAGTTTTTCCTTGGAAAAAAACACATGCAATGGGAAGCATTGCAAGGGGACACTTTTAGGATGCCAAGTTTTGTGCAGCTTCCAAAACTCCTGGGATTTTCCCTTTCCCAGTTTATTTCTGGGCATTTTTCCTTGCTCAGTCTGGGTTTTTCTCCTTTTCACTAAAAGCCAGGTCACTTAAAAATGAAGAGTTTGACCCAAAAGGGAAAAATACCACTTAAAAGAATTCTTTTTAACCAAAATCTAACCAGGGAAAAGCTGTTTTTTCCTTGGAGGGCAGGGACTGGTATCGCATAAATTGAGATATTTTGGGAAGGATGAGAGTGGATTGCTCTGAATTGATATAAAAAATTAATTTTTATATCAACTATTCCTTAGTTCATGCAAATTCTGTCATATTCCTGAAGGTATCCCTGAAATATTTGTCCTCCCACCTCCATTCCTGTCTTTTTCCAGTTGTTTTCTGTTTTGGTTTTTTTTTTAGTTTGGGATTTGCCAGGCTTGCTCCACTCCATTCCTTTATTTTCCTTAAAATTGGTGAAAATTTAGGGATTTTTAATTTTTTGCACTTTGCTTGTGCTCTTGAGCAGGGCAAGGCATTAATTCTCCCTCATTCCATGGGATTAATTCTCCCTCATTCCATGGGATTCATCAGCTCCCTGAAGAGGAATTCGGGATCCCACTGCTCATTTCCTTGGATCGTCGCTTTGGGAATTCCATGATAAAACAACCCCGATATTTGAGACTTCCTATTAACTTGGCATCACAACAAAAAAATTAATTCGTTAGCTCTGGAAGCAGATTTTTTTTGGGGGGAAAAAAGGAGGAATAATTCAGTGAGGAAGCAGGACTGGTTAGAAAGCCCCAAAAAGGCGGAGTAGAGAGCGGCAAAACGCAGATCCTCGATCCCCAACGCCCCTTCTCAAACCTTGAGGGGCAGCTCATGCTGAAGCTGGAGCTGGATCATCCCTAACCGCGGGGTTTGTGGCACCAAATTCCCACCAGGAATGCATTCTCAGAGAATTCCTGCTGGTTTCACCTCTCTCTCCAGGACCTTTTATCTCGTTAGTGCATTAGGAGGGAGCAGCGGTTTTCCGTCAGCTCCTGATGGGATCTAACTCTGTTAAAATGGATTTCTGGGAGTGCAGCTGAACCAGGCGTTAGGGAACTGGAGTGCCCAGGTGGGAATCACGTGGGAAATGCTCTCCTGAATCCCATAAATCATTGGGAAGAAGAGGAGGCTGGAGCCAGAGGGAGGATTTTCAGGACTAAGAGTGGACAGTTGGATAGGATCCAGCGGTTTTGTCCCATGTCCCTTGTCCCCATCCCCTGGGACATGCTTTTTCTTGGAAAACAACAGTTTTCCCTTGAAAATCCACAGTTTTTTTTCTTGAAAAATCCCACGTGCATTCCCAAATTCAATCCTGCTCCACCAGGGGGGATCAGCAGCTGGAGCTGGGGGGCATGACTGGATCTGGGGGGTGCACCCAGCCCACGGAGCAATTCCAAGCAGGATCTGAGTCTCCGGAAGCCCCGATGGCAGCGGGAATTAGAGGGATCTTGTTTAATGTGTTAGGCAGGGATGTGGGAATGGGGACAGGGGAGTTTTGGCTGTGAAGAAATCAACAGGAGGAAGGAAGGAAGGAAGGAAGGAAGGAAAATAAAATTCCCAAAAAAGCGGAATGTGCCGGACTTCTGGCAGCACGAGGTCCTACCTTTCAAGAGACCTTCACGGTCCATGTGGATAGACCAGGTGAAAAGGAGGAGAAGGAATGGGAATAAAACAGAGAGAAGCAGAAAGAGCCTGATCAGAGAGAGAAATGAGGAGGTTCTGCATTCACAGGGGTGGTGCTACGACCCAAAAAATTTAAAAAAACGGGAATTGTCGCCTCGTTATACCAAATGGAGCCAGGAGAACAATTCCAGGTGGGATCAGCATCCTTGGAAGCCATCCCAGCATGGAAAGGGACATCCAAGAAGGGCTGGGTGGTGTCCAGGGGACAGTAGTGGCTCTGGGGAGCCGCGTGCTTCAGGACAAGGTGGCAGGGTTCACCCCAGTGCCCTGCTGGGATTCCTTGGAATGGCCCTATGGATAAATCTGCACCTTCCCAGAGCTTTTCCAGAGCTTTCCTCCCTCACGAGGCTCCTGGGACAGTTCTGTGTCCTCCCTTCTCACTGCCTGTTGAGATGTCCCCTCCTCAAGTGGCACTGCCTGCACTGTGTCACATGTGCCCCCTTCCTGGAAATCCTGACTGGGAATTCGGACCCTAAATCCCCTTCCCGGCATCCGGAGTTTGCAGCCGCCTCCCCAGGGGCAGCACAGAACATTTGGTATAATGAGGCATGGCACTGGCATGGAACAATGTCCATGGATAATGGTCCTGGCCTGGGAAGGAGCTTCCCTGCTTGGGAACACCATTATCCCGGGACCGGAGTGGTGTGACGGGATCGTGGGATGAGGAGCGTGGAGAGTGGCATGCACAGGGCGCTGGGGACGTGAGGGTGACGAGGGCACAGCAGCCATGCCATGGGGAGGAGGGGCGGGAGCCGGGATGGGCTCAATTCCTGCCCTTCCCTGAAATCCCAAATGCCGCCCCTCCCGGAGCCCGGCCCCGCAATCAGCCCCGAGCTCCACCAGCCAACAGCTCCAGCCTCCGGCTTCACCTTCCCTTCTGCCTCCCAGAGGGAAACCTCCTGGAGTTCTCCCAGGAATCTGGGTGTTCCTCAGGAGGAGGGGACAAATTTGGTGGGTTTATGGGTTGTAGGATTTTTTTGGGTCGTTCTTATTAGATTGGGTTTCCCCCCCCACCTTTAATTAGTCCATAAAACTCCATGGACTCCGTCCCAGAGTTTTATTGTCCTTCCACCGGCTCCTGCCTTTCCCTTGGAAATTTTGGGAATGGGGTTTTCCGTAAAAGTCAGAGCTCCAGCTGAGCAGAAGGATGAAGGATTCACCCCAATCCTTCCCCTTGCCTGGAAAGACACAGCCCTTGGATGGTGCCAGGGGATTTCTGCCAGTCATTCCAAGAGTTTGGATTCCCTTCGGAGCAGGAGGGTGCCTGGCCATGGATTTGAGTCAGGAATGGTGGGTGGGGCCAGGAGGGGTGGCTGGACCCCCCCCACTCTGTGGGCTCTGGAGAAGCAGAGCCGGGAAATCCAGGAGTGCTGCCAGAAGCTTAGCCTGGGGGAATCCCTGTGGGAATCCCTGTAGGAATGGGGGGTTCAGGCTTCCCACAAATCTGGGAAGCACGAGGCTCCCTATTCTGACTGGAATCACCGTTTGGGTGTCCTGGTTAAGGCTCATTCCCGTGCCAGGAGTGCCCCGTGAAATCCTGCCTTGGGAAGGGATAGGTCTGATCCCAAAACCTGCAGCAGGACCGGGCTGGGCTTGTTCCTCCTCTGCTGTTTTCCCTGTCCCATCATGGAATCTGAAGGGAGCATCCCAAAAATTCACAGGTGGAATTTTTGGCGACCCCTGGAAGTGCTGAGCAGCAGGGAGGGGAAGAAGGTGTTGGCCCTGGGTGTTGTTTAGGACATTAAGGAATGCCAGCCTCTCCCTACAACATCCTGCTTGTATTCCATGTTTTTGGGGAGTCTGGGGAGCTTCATGGAATCCTTTGGAATAAAGAAATCTCTCTGAAATGGAGTTCCTGTTCCTCTGACAAAATAAATGTAATCCCTGGTTCTGTTCCATTTGTGTTTCTGATTCATTTTGTTTCCCCTAAATCCTCTGGCAGAATCCATCCTTACTCCATCCCTTCCTGAATCCCAAACTGCTGAGAATAACATGGGATTCAATGAACCCTTGGTTTAAACAAGGAGTAAAAATTCCCACTGGGTTTTGGCTCCAGCTCAGGTGGGAAAAGGAATTTTAATTCTTTAAGGAATTCAAATTAAAATGTCCCAAATCCCCTCAGCTGCTGAGTGAGCCCTGACAGCAGGACCTGCTTCCGCTCCCGGGGGATCACGGAGAGCTGGGAATGCTTGGGAAGCTCCTGTCCCTTTCTGACACATCCCGGGAGATTTCCTGGAGGGGAAAAAGGCTCTGCTGCTCTTTAAGGGTGACATTTGCGTGCAAAGAGTGGGATGGAGCTGGGGCAGCCAGAGAGGGTCCAGCTGAATCCATGCTGGAGCCTCATTGGGGTTTTTGTGGGATTGTGTGGGGCTGGAGAAGAGGCAGACCCCAAATCATTCCCCTTTCCTGCTTCCAGGGCAGATCTCTACAGAGCTTTGGGCATTTCTCCCATGGATATTCCATTATGGGAAGGACAGGGGCTGAGCTGTGGGTGAGACTGCAGAACTACCCTCAGGCTGCTACAAAATTTGGGGTTTTGGGGTGGTTTGGGGGGTTTTGTTTGCCAGGAGTTCTATTTAGGTGTTCTATTAAGGGTGTTCTGCTCCTGGTGGGAGCTGATCCCAAAATCCCAGCTCTGCCCTGACTGATCCCAACAGAACTTTGGGCATGTCTTCTTTAAGATACTCCATAAATACCCTCAGGCTGCTACAGAGTCTGGGTTTTTGGAGTGGTTTTTTTTTGGGATTTTATGTGTTAGAAGTTCCATTAAGGTCGCTCTGCTCGTGGTGGGAGCTGTCCCAGGGAGCTGATCCCAAAATCCCAGCTCTGCCCTGACTGATCCCAACAGAACTTTGGGCATGTCTCCTTTAGGACACTCCAGAAATACCCTCGGGCTGCTACAGAATCCATTTTTTTGGGGTGTTTTTTGGGACTTTATGTGTCAGAAGGTCCGTTAAGGTTGCTTTACTCCTGCTGGGAGCTGTCCAAGGTCGCCGATTCCAGAATCCCAGGAAAAGGAGGTGGGACCCCACGACCTGGCGGCTCTGGCAGTGTTTCAGGAGCCGTTTCCTTCGGGAATTACAGCGGGAAGGCGGCAGGAGGAGGAAAGGGGGGGACAGGGATCGTTCCGGGGGGATTCGTGGCACCACGGGATGGGGGAGGGGGTTGTGATGGTGGGGGAGGGGCTGATGGGGGGGTCGGACATTCCACGGGGTCCTACCTGTAGTCGAAGGATCCGTCCTCCACGTTCTTGTCCTCGGGATTGAGGTGCTCGTCCTTGTTGTCCCGCACTGCGAAGGAGCAGACCCCCCCCAGTTAAACCAGTAAGGACTGAAGGGTTTGGGAATGGGGAGGAGCTGGGGAAGGGTCCTGAGGGGTCCCTGAGGGAGAAGAGCTCGGAGAGGTGAAAAGTGCGCCGGGGAGAGCTTGGAAAGGATTACAAAGGGGTTACAAAGGGTTTGCAAAGGGGTTACAAAAGGGTTACAAACGGTTTGCAAAGGGGTTGCAAAGGGGTTACAAACGGTTTGCAAAGGGGTTGCAAAGGGGTTACAAAGGGGTTACAAAGGGTTTGCAAAGGGGTTACAAAAAGGTTGCAATGGGGTTACAAAGGAGTTACAAACAGTTTACAAAGGGTTATGAAGGGTTTATAAAGTAAAAGGATCTGAAAAGCCTTTGGGAAGCGTTTGCAAAAGGTTGGCAAAAGGTTTGCAAATGAGTCTGCTGTGATGGCACAGTGAGGGGACATTTTAATTGTAGGCTTTTCTTAATTTGGAGAAATTATATTGAATTTATTTCTTAAAATGATAAATGATAAGCACATCATAAATGAGAAATAAATAATAATATTTTCAATAAAATATTAATACATTTTATTAGTAAATATGTGTAATAATAAAGAATACATTAAATTATACTTCTCATAAATTTATATCTGGAATTTATATATAAAACTGTGTGAAAATGTGTTTATAAATTTATATAAGAATCTATTTATAAATTTATAAGTACAAAAATTATGTATCCACAAATTCACGACTATAAATATAAACCCCTCACAATCCCAATTCTCCAACACCTGGATTATCCTCAAGCATCCTGGACTTGTTTAAACCTTGAGAATGCCCATTCCTGACTCTCACCTGGATATTCCCCACCACTGGATGATACCACACCCATTTAAATCTTGGGATTTCCCATTCCCACCCTCACCTGGATATTCCGCAGCACTGGATGATCCCCAGCAATCCCAGACCGATTGAAATTCTGGGAATGGCCATTCCCATCCTCACCTGGATACTTCCCGCCGCGGCTCCTCTTGATGAAGCAGACGATGAGGAGGATGAGCACCAGGAGGGCGATGGCGCACATGAGGCCGATGAACCAGCCCTGCGTGGCGATGTCCACCTGGTTCTTGGTGTAGGCTGCGGAAAAAGGGGAAAATATTCTCAAGGAATGGAGTACACCATGTAAGGAATGGAGGAAGAGGAATTCAGGGCGCTGGTTCAGGAATTTTCTTTAGTTTGGGCGTGTCTGGGTGTGTGGATGTGGTTGTAGTGCAGGGATTTGTGGTTTTTTGGTGTTTTTTGGTGTTTTCTTTGTGGCTTTTTAATGCTTCATTGGTGATTTTTTTTGGTGGGTTTCTGTGGTGTTTCTTTGGTGTTTCTTTGGGTTTTTTGTGTAGCTTTTTGTGGTTTTTCCACAATGTTTTTGGTGTTTTATTGGTGTTTTAATGGTGTTTTTGGATAGGGTTTTTCTGTGGTTTTGCGTGGTTTTTGGGTGGCTTTTGGGTGTTTTTTGGTAGGGTTTTGGTGGGTTTTTCGTGGTTTTTTTTTCTTTTCCTTTTATAGTGGAAAATAAAATCAGTTTTTTCAGGAGTCACAAACAGTGAAAGGGCCAAACAGAAAAGAAAATCTGGGAAAAGGGAATTGCAAAAAAAGGCAAAGGAAGCTGAGGAAGGAATTTGATGGAATTTGCTGCATCTGAAAATTGCCCTGGGTGCAGGAAGATCCAAGAGAAACATTCCCAAGTCCTGCTGCTCAGCGATTTTGGGCAGCACTGCTGGATCAGGGAATTGCTGAATTCTGAGGGCTCACTGGAAGCCTTGAACTGGATGAACAGGAATAAACTGGGATGAACTGGGACGAACTGGGATGAACTGGTGTCCCTGCAGAGGTGACAGATGTGGCTCTTCTGCCACCACCACCTGGGTGGTGACCGAGGGTCTCAGGGCTGGGGTGGGCCTGGTGGAAGCCCCCAAGACCTGGGAAGAAGTGGGAACTCCTTGGAATGCCAACAGGAATGCCACGGATCCAACCCTGGTGTCCAGGGATTTGGGAACTGGAATCCCCAGTGGATTGGGGAACTGCTGAGCCCAGAAGGTTCACTGGCAACCTGGAACTGGGATGAACTGGGATGAACTGGAGCGTAGAGGAGTCTGATAGCTCCAAGTGTTTTCTCCTGGAGCAAATTCCTGCTTCCAGCACTTCCCAAGGCTCCTGCCTGTTTATGGGATTCATTCCAAGCCTGTTCCCATCCTCCAGCTCCCGTGTCCTCTCTGCCATTCCCCAACTCCCGGCTCGCAGCTCTCCCACACGGTCAGACAGACAAATCCATGGCCTAAAAATAGCTCCAAGGCTGCCTTTTCCAGCCTCTCCTTGGAATTCAGTGAGGCAGAGGAGAAAATAACCTTCAGCAGGGCGGAGGGGCTGGATTTATCCAAGCTGAGGGAAAACCGAGGCGTTCCCGGTGGGAATGTGGGAGAACCAGGGTGACTGGGATGGGGTTGGGAATGGAGAAGGGCAGGAGATCCTGAAAATCCTGAAGATCCTGAAAAGCTGGCGAGAAAAAAGAGGGATAAAGAAAGCAGGGAGCAGCCCTCCCTTAATGTGCTCAGAGAGAAAGGATCTTGGAAGAGAGACAGAGAAGGAAAAAATGGGTTGGATTGGCAAAAATTCCTAACCCACAAAATTCCAGGGACCAAACTGTGCCCATTCCATTGGAATTGAGGCCAAAAGGAGAAGTGCTTTCCTTGGGATGAAATCCAGGGAATTGCAGGTGAACCATGACAAGGAAATTCGAATTAAAGAGGAGAATGACACGGAGGAGAATCTCTGGTCAAGAAGTGATGCTGAACCGGAATGTTTTGTGGATTTTGGGCAGCACCAAGAAGGGAAGGAGCTGCCTGATGGTTCCTTTGGCTCCAACGCTGCCAAATCCCACATTTCCTTGGTCCCAGCCTGAATTCCAGAGTCCTCAAGGATGTTTGTTTAGATGGAGAGAATGAGATGATGGCAAAGAGATGGATTCAATAATCCGAGTGCTGGGGAAGGGAAGGGGAAGGGAAGGGAAGGGGAAGGAAGCTTTGCTGGAAAACCTGGAGATGGAAAAATTCCATGAACAGCGATGGGATGGGATTTTTCCAGGGAGAAACAAGAAGGTCTTCAAAATATGAAATTCCAGAGAAGCCTGAGAGGTGGGGTGGGGTGGGAGTTGGAACTGGGCTTGGAAAGGAGGGAGGATTTTAAACCCCGAGTCCCCAGGAGATCTCACAGGAGGATGGGGGCACTGCTTGTAGGAAGGGGAAAATTCCCCATCTTTCTCAAAAAAGGGGGGATAAATCTGCTCCAACGCTGCCAAATCCCACATTTCCTTGGTCCCAGCCTGAATTCCAGAGTCCTCAAGGATGTTCGTTTAGATGGAGAGAATGAGATGATGACAAAGAGATGGATTCAATAATCTGAGTGCTGAAGGACTCTCCAAACCCTTCCCAGCTCCCTCAGGACTCTCCAAACTCTTCCCAGCTCCCTGAGGACTCTCCAGACCCTTCCCAAGCTCCATTCCCCTCCCTGGACACTCTTCCCAGTGTTTGGACAAGTTGAGAAACCCATTTATTTATTTATTTACTTAAAATTTAGCAGACCTCCTTCTCTACTCCGCTATTTTTGTCATTTCCAAGTGCCCTTTGCTCCTGGGAGGAATTTTTTTTTTTTTGCTTAATGAGCTGCCAGTTAATCAGGAATGAAATCAGAGCTCAGCCTCCTGCAGGGGAATATTTCTTATTTATCTGCCCCCAGCCTGAAGAAACCTTCAGAACAACGATTTACAAGATATGAAAAAAAACTCCAAAACCCCTAAAATTGCTCGGTTCCTTTTCATCCAAAGCATTCCCGATGCCATAGGATTGTCAGCGGGGGTCTGGCACTTGTGTCAGCAGCATCCAGCCAGGAGAGAAATGGATGTGGAGCGTTTATTCCTGCAGGGAAGGCGACAGCTCCGTGCATCCCACAGGGCTCAGGTCAGCACCAGCCTCAATCCCGGGGATAAAGGCGGCTCCATCCCTTATTCTCCATGAAAATATCAGTAGGAACCTCTCAATTATGGAAAATATATGCAGAGTCTTCCCAGCAGGAATCGGCAAAGGATATTGTGCTTTTTTTTGCTGTTTTTTTTTTAATGATGCCTGGCCACTTGCTGTCGTCTCCATCACCCCACAGATCCCAGATGAGGGGAAAAGCAGGGGAGGAAGGAAAAGAGGCGGGTCCAGGTTGGGATTGGTTTTCCAGAGGGATAAAATGGTTATTCAGAGGGATAAAATCATTATCCATAGGGATAACTCCCATGGGAGAGCGGGAGCTGACGGAGATTTCAGACTCAGGCAAAGATCCAGAAAGAGAAACAAAATTGGGGATTTAACTCAAAACTGGAGCTGTGCTGGGAGGGATCTGGGTCCAAAATCAGCTCTAACAGGACCAGAATATTCCAGGGGCTGCTGGATCCGCTCAGTCCTGGAGCAGTTTGGGGACAGAGCCAAGGGCAGGCCCAGCTGGAGTTTTGTCAGCATTGGGCAGTGTTGGACACTCCAGAAGCACCTGGATGTGGCACCTGGGGACATGGGGGCCTTGGCAGTGCCAGGGAATGGTGGGACTTGGTGATGGCAGAGGCTTTTCCAATGTTAATTCCATGAAACACCAGCAACCACCATCTGTCCCTGCCAGGGAATTAACTGGTGATATTCCAGATTTTCTGACAATTTTGGCTGTGTATGGGGGGTGTGAGGAGCTCTGCTCCCCAATTCCCACAGCTCTCTCTCTCTGAGATTTCCGTTTTCCTTTTGCCATTCCCAGCAGGGCCTGGAAATTGTCAGTGTCCCATCCCACAGCTGGAGCTGAGCAAAACTATTTTAATTCCTTGGAAATCCCCACCTCTACCTACAACACGGTCAGGGAGGCTGCTCCAGTATTTCCTGCTCCGTGGAATTCCAGTAGAGTGGAATTGACTGGAGCTGTGCACAGATCCCTTTGGAAAAGCCAGGGGTGGATACGAAGGGATTCAGGGTGGTTTGGATTTACTGGGAATCATCAGGAGGGAACAGCGGAGTTTTACAAACGTACAAAGCTCCTGTGGGACAAAGGAGGGAGCGTCTGGAGCCGGGTGGGGGAAGTGGGGGAATCCACAACCAGGAAAATGTGGAAACCACACAGATACAAAGCCTGGAAAAATCCACACAAAGTGCCAGAGGAAACATTCCAGGAGTATGGAAACCCCTAGGGGTACTCTTGTGCCAACACCACATTCCCACTCCCAATCCTGCATCCCGTCAGCGACACTTCATTGTCCCCCAGAGTCCCAACGGGCACGAAGGGGCCCCAAGCAGAGGCTGTGACAACATGAACGCGCTCGCCTCCCTTTCCTCCATTCCAAGGAATCCCCATCCTGAGGATCCCTATCCTGAGGATCCCCATCCCGAAGGATCCCCATCACAAGGGATCTCCACCCAAATGGATCCCCATCTAAAGGGATCACCATCCCAAGGGATCACCATCCAAAGGGATCCCCATCCCAAGGGATCACCAGCCAAAGGGATCATCAGCCAAAGGGATCCCCCTCCAGAGGGGTCCCCATCTAAAGGGATCCCCATCTAAAGGGATCCCCATTCCAAGAGATCACCATCCAAAGGATCCTCAGCCTGAGGGATATCCCATCCAAAGGGATCCCCATCCAAAGGGATCTCCATCCCTTCCTGGGATTCTCATCCTCCATGCAACGCCGAGCAACCCCTGAGCTGAGGGCGGTGGGATGAGGGATTTCCATGCAGCCATGGCCAAAGCACCATGGGGATGGTGGGGCCATGCCGGGGCCATGCTGGGGACACGCCAGGGACATTCTGGGGACACGCAGCCGACGCCTGTCTCACCTGAGCTGGTGGTAAAGGTAATGTACGAGTGCTCGCTGGGGTGGGACCATATGGGGAACACCCACAGCTTGTACATCATCCCCGGCGTCAGATCCGCCAGCTGCACCGAGGACGGGCCCTGAGCCTTAACGGGGATTGATTTCTCTGTCTTGTTACCTGGGGAACAGAAACCGCACATCAAACCCCACCCGGACACTGCGCGGGGACACCGGGGACACTGCGGCCCAGGTGCGGGGCTGGCCCTGCAGGCTGGCCGGGAATGACACAGCTCCCAGGGAAGGGAGCTGCTGGTTTGGGATCAGTACTGAGCCAAGGAGCTGCTGGTTTGGGGTCAGTAACCTAAGGACAAGGAACTGCTGGTTTGGGATCAGTACTGAGACAAGGAGCTGCTGGTTTGGGGTCAGTAACCTAAGGACAAGGAACTGCTGGTTTGGGGTCATTTCCTGAGCCAAGGAGCTCCTGATTTGGGGTCATTTCCCAAGCCAAGGAACTTCTGATTTGGGGTCATTTCCCAAGCCAAGGAGCTCCTGATTTGGGATCATTTCCCAAGCCAAGGAACTGCTGTTTTGGGATCGTGATACTGCAGGCAAGGCACTGTGAAATCTCTGGGGATTGGGTGGGAATAATATAGTTCTGGGGACAAGGAGCTGCTGATTTGGGATCTTTCCCTGAGCCAAGGAGCTGCTGGTTTGGGGTCATTACTCTGGGGACAAGGAACTGCTGGTCTGGGGTCACTACCCTGGGGACAAGGAGCTGCTGGGGTCATTACCCACTGAGAATTGTGGCTTTGAGGTTTTGTGCCTTCAAATGCCACCAAAAAGGGGTGGACAGCCACAGCTGTCCAGAAAGGGCTGAAGTCTTCAAGATTTCCTCCCTCAGCCAAATCCTGGAGAGGGAATCCCAAGGGATTGATTCTGCTGCATGGATTCAACACCTGGGCTTGCTCCTTGTGCTTCTCAGTGACTGGGAAAAATAGGGGTGGGTTGGGAGCTGGGATACTTGGGATTTAGGGCCTGGCAAGCTTATGCGTATCCTGAAATATGGGAATTTTGGAGACCAGGCACTGCTTTGCACAGGGAATCGTTTCAAGGACAAATCAAGGTCATCTCCTAAGGGAAGCTGGAATGGCAGGAGGGGTTTCCTGCCTGGAATTACAATTTCAGGGATTCTGGACTGGCACAGCAGCAGATGTGAGGGCTGGGAAATAAACTCAGGGATGAGCAGCAGCCGGCACTGCCTCTCCAGAAACCCCAAACCAACCAACAAGACAAAAACTTCTCCCTAAACTGGCACCAAACCCAGAGATCCCGGTTCTGCTTCCAGCCCAGGACGGAGCCGTACAACGCTAAGGAACACCGAGGAAGAGGTTTGGGATCTTAGAGGATTCTGCCAACTCCAGGTTCAGGAATCCCATCTTCCAAATTCCCATCAGTTTCATTTTCCTCTCTGTTTTCCACCTCTTCCCATTGACCTCAACGTTCCCAAAGATCATCAAACCCCACGGCTGTCGGCGCACGGAGAGGGAACTCCTGGAGGACCACCTCTGATCTACCCCAACCGCCACAACCACCACGTTTTTCCCTCTATTTTTTTCCAAGCTGGCCATGGAATCATGGAATTAAATCCAAGGAAAGGGCGGGAGCTGGCAGGATCTCTAAGAGAGAGTCCCCACGTAGAGTCCCCACGCGATCTGATGCTTACTGGTGATATACTTAACCACAAAGTCAGTTCCTGCCGAGAAATTGTGGCTCCAGGTGATGTTTGCCCAGTTACTGTTTGCCATGGCTCTGACGTCCCATATGGACGATCCATTGGCGGCTGGGGGACAGGTTAGAACATGAGTTAGTCTTTAGTGGGGTTAGGCCTGGCTCAGAGGTCAAAGCTCATGAAAATATCGAAAACCTGGTAGAAACCTTACAAAACCTGGCAAAAACCTTACAAAACCTCAAAAAAAAGCCATTAAAAAACTGTACCGAAGTCTTATAAAACCTCAAAAAATTTTTAAAAACTGTACAAAAACCTTATAAAATGCCATAAAACCACATAAGGATCAAAAAATCTTCATAAAAAATTAAAAAGCCCTACAAAGACCTTACAAAAAATGTCACAAAATCCTTACAAAAAACTCACAAATCCTTACAAAATCCATGAAAGAGACCTTACAAAAACATTACAAAACCTCATGAAAACACATAAGCATCATAAAAACCTTTAAAAACCTTATAAAATCCTTACAAAAACCTTACAAAATCCTCACAAAAACCTTACAGAAACCTTAAAAAACTTCTAAAAACTTTACAAAAACTTCACAAAAATCCTTACAAAATCATTACATAAACCTGGAGCGAACACTTTGGTCTCAGCCTAAGCATGAACAAACCTCAGCCTAAGGCTGGATCGATTCTTTCCAAGATTCCCAATATTTTTAGGAAATTTTAGGGGTGTTTAAACCCAACAGCACTCGGCTCATCCTGGAATTCTTCTGGGCACATCCCTGAGGATCTGGGCCAGCGGGGAAACCTCATCCCGGAATTCCTGCATGGATGAGCACGGATCCAGTGCTGGGAGTGGCAGGGAATTGTCATTTCACTGTGGCCCCGGTGGGACAATCAGGTCACTGGTGTGTGAGGTTGAAGTTAAGGGATCTCGACGTTGCTTGGGATGAATCCTGTTCCTACAGAACTGGGAGCCAACCCCACACTTTAGTGGGGTTTTAAGGAACAGCAGAGGAGTGACACCTTGGGGTTTTATTGTCATTTTTCCTCGAGGTGTTTCAATGTTCTGATGTCATAAAACTGGGACCGACTGCCAGAATCGCTTGGGAAAAGCAAATTTTGGGGTTTTAGAGCACTGCAAGGACCTGGAGCTGTGGGGTGACCTGGAATCCCTTAAATACCAGCCTGGGTTGGATGGGGACACCGGAGGTTCCTTGTTTCCTCCTGTCCTCTTTCCCTGCTCTGATCTCTGCAGATCTCCCCTGCAGAAAGTTTTGGTGGCTTTAAAGCATTTTAAACTGATTTTATGCAAAAGTATAGAGAAATGGCTTTGAACTCAGGCATAGAATCATTCCAGACTCATCTGAGCAGGAAGAGACCCTAAAACTCTTCTCATTCCATCCCCAATCCACATTTTCCACTGTCCCAGGCTGCTCCAAACCCCATCCAAATTTTTAATCCTGATTTCTTTCCCTTTTTAGCTTGATTTATTATTTGAACAACCCTAATTATTTATAAACCATCAATTCTGTTATCCCGGCATTTCAAAAGCAGATAAATCCTTCTAGATTTATCCCTCAAACACATCCAGGAGGGAAGATTTTCCCACCAGAGTGGAGTTTGATTCTCCTGATGGTACCAGAAGACCTAGGAAACGCCTGGCACAGGGATGGTGCTGGAACTCCCACCCTTCCCCAGCGTTCCCGGGGGCTCCGGCAGCGCAGGGAGCAGCGGGATAAACCCAAGGACTCGGATAAATCCTGACAGGTCTCCTTGCTAACAGCTGAGGTGCTAAATCCGAGCTGACATCTCCTGCAGGAGCACCAGAACCCATTTGTAACAGCTCTAAACACCAGATCACACTTCAGGGGGAATTTGTAGGGTTTTCCAACTCTTCCCAAACTGCATCCGGCATCACCACACCCCCAGCAGGGCTGGGCTGTTCTCTGGTGGCGCAGAACCCTCCAGATTCCCACTGGTACTCCCAGATTCCACAGAACCTTCCAAATTCCCACTGGTACTCCCAGATTTCACAGAACCTTTCAAATTCCCACTGGTACTCCCAGATTCCACAGAACCCTCCAAAATCTCATTTGTACACCCAGATTCCACAGAACTCTCCACATTCTCACCATTACACCCAGATTCTACAGAACCCTCCAAATTCCAACTGGTACACCCAGATTCCCATCCCGGAGCAGTGGGATGGCTCCGGTTTTCCCTTTATCCCAAGGAATCGAGGTGGGGAAGGGTCCCAGTAGGGTTAGAGAGGGGTTAGAGGAGAAGGAAAGCTCAGTACCCAACTCGTGCCTGGTGGTGGCTGCCGGAGCCCTCTCGGCAGCGGCGCTGGTGCTGGCGGCGGTGCTGGCGGCGGTGCTGGTGGCGCTTGTGGTGGTTGTGGTGGTGGTTGTTGTGGTTGTGGTGTCGGTGGTGGTTGGGGTGGTTGTAGGACTGGTTGTAGGGCTGACTGTAGGACTGACTGTTGGACTGGTTTCAGGAGTGGTTTCAGGACTGGTTTCAGGACTGGTTTCCTCCACTGCGGTTGGAGGTGGCCCAGTTGCCTCTGGGAGAGGGAAACACTGGCTTTGTACCTGAGGTGGCATCTCCTGGGCACTGCCCTCCCTGGAGCGGCACGGCACGGAGCAAATCCCACCAGGAACACACAGCTGAGCCACTTTTCCTGCCCCTGGCCCCATGCGGGGATGGCCTGGGATGATCCCGGCGGCTGGGAGAGGTGCAGGAGCAAATCCCACTGGGAATGCCAGGCTGAGCAATTTTTCCTACCCTTGTCCCCATGCAAGGGTGTCCTGAGCCCATCCCAGGAGCTGGGAGAGGTGCAGGAGCAAATCCCACTGGGAACACAGGGCTGAACCCCTTTTTCCTGTCCCTGGCCCCACCCAGGGCTGGTCTGAACCCATCCCAGGGGCTGTAGCAAATCCCACTGGGAATGCCAGGCTGAGCCCCTTTTCCTACCTCTGTCTCCCTCAGCCCATTCCAGGGGTTGGGAGAGGTGCTGGGGCTGCTCCTGGTCCCCCAATTCAATCCCAGTCCCAATCCCAATCCCTGTCCCAGACCTGAATGAGCTGCTTGTCCTCTGCCTTTCCCCTGCCCATCACCCTCCTGGGATAAACCAGCACGGCCAGCCTGGGGAAATGCAGCTGAGAGGACGCTCAGGTTTGTCCTCA
The DNA here is from genome assembly GCF_017590135.1 of Pyrgilauda ruficollis. Lineage (NCBI taxonomy): Eukaryota > Metazoa > Chordata > Aves > Passeriformes > Passeridae > Pyrgilauda > Pyrgilauda ruficollis. The sequence goes on from NW_024523789.1 coordinate 372,234, forward strand.
CCCCATTGTCCCACGGCATTCCAGGAAATGGGATTTAGCTTACGCACTAATCCCATTAATTCCATTAATCCGGCTGCCCCTGGACTACAACTCGAGCATTTTTGGAGCTGCCAGCTCAGCCTGCAGCTTCCCAGCTTTTTCCAGCCTGGAGAAGGAGCAGCTTAGGCATCGAGGGGGGTTTAACTGGCGGGGGAGGGAGGGATGGAGCCCGGGCAGCCCTGTCCCTCCCAATTTACATTGGAATGAGGGTTTGGAACACCGCGAGCAGTCCAGGGGGATAACTGGGCGTGGTTTGTTTGTCAACTGGCTCACTCGGGCTGTGATCCCAAGGAAAAGCAGGAATGTGCCCCAAGGAAAGGGGGAAATGTGTCCTTTTAGCCACCCTGAGTGGGGTGAGGGTCCCACAGGGAGGGAGGGGGGCACTGGATGGGGCTGGAACCTTCCAGTAGAAAACGCGGCTGGAATTCAGCTCCATATACCAAAGGTGACTCCGAGGGGACTCACCCCGGCACATTCTGGTTAAATTATATTTATCATCATTATTCCTGTGGGCCACGGGATTCCAAATCCCTCTGATGGGCGAAGGAAGCCAGATTTTATAAATATCGCCCTCAAACCACAACAGCTCTAGGGAAGCACTTTAAAACCAGTCCTAGGACCAAGCCAGGCTTTTCTTTCCCACCCCCACCCCCCATCCCCAAGGAGAGCCAAGCCCTGAAACTCAGCATCCAAAGGCTGAGAGGGGCAGGAGCTCTCTCAGTCCATCTGAGATGCAAAATTAGAGTTTGAGCACAGCTGAAAGCACCAGCCCGGGTCAGGGGTGACCCCAGAGCAGCCCCAGGTGCTCAAAAACTCCAGCTCAGCTCCAGGGGTGCCCACAGAGCACTCCCGGGTCCTCACACTCCCCCTAAAACTCCAGGCCAGCCTCAGGGATATCTCCAGAGCACCCCTGATTCCTCAAAAGTGCCCCAGTAGCAGCCACAGTTACCCCAAAAACCCCATCCATACCCAGAGCACCCCCAGCTCCTTAAAAGCAGCAGTCCAGCCACCGAGAGCAGCCACAGTCACCCAAAACCCCCATCCGGCCCCAAGAGCAGTCACAGCCACCCCAAAACCCCCACCCGGCCCCACGAGCAGCCACAGTCACCCCAAAAACCCGCAGCCCAGCCACTGAGAGCAGCCACAGTCACCTCAAAACCCCTGTCCGGCCCCAGGAGCAGCCACAACCACCCCAAAAACCCCATCCGGCCCCATGAGCAGCCACAGTCACCCCAAAACCCCTCCCGGTCCTCTCGGCGCTGACCCCACAGCATCGCGACCTCATGCACCCCGATCCGAAGCCCCCCGTGCACAGCCCGTCCCTGCCCCGGCCCGGGGGGTCCAGCCCGGCCAGGGGGAGGTGACAGGGAGGGGACACATCCAAAGGCTCGGCTTTGCCCTCGCGTGCTCGTGGTGAGCCGAAAATAAAAAATAAAACAAAAGGGATTTTTTGCGTTTTGCCCTTCTGGGTTTGTTCCGCAAGGACTTGGCGGGGTCCCGAGGCCGCTAAAAGCTTTTCCTGCGCTGGGATTTGTCCCCATCCATCTCCGCGGATTGCTGGCGGGTTTTGGGGGTTAAGAGATTGGTGTCGCCGGGTTAATGTCCCCATTAACGGGATGGAGCCGCGGCGGGGGCTGGGAACACTCAGCTAATGCAGGCTGGGCATTCCCTCGGGAATCCCGGCTCCCCTCGGAGGAAAACGAGACCTCAAAAGGCACAAAGTGAATTTGGGGAAGGTTGGAGCTGGCGGAAAACCCGGCACGGCTTTCCAGCTTCCATCGGAGCTCTCCCAGAGCAGCAGAAATTCAGTTTTAATGCTCCTCCAGACTTTAGAATGGAAGAGATTATCCGGGATAAATCTCTGAGCATCCCTCACGCACCCAAATCCTCGGGGATTCTGCCCCGCCTGGAGCACCGGGTTGAGCTGCCGGAGGCTCCAGGCAGGGTTTGCCCTCCCTGCCCCACTTCCCTGGCTCTGGGGGAAGCGATCCCCGCCAGCGGAGCCGTCACTTCCCATCAGGATAACCCGGGATGGATCCGAGCGAGACCCGGGAGGGGATGCGGGGATGAAAATCAGCCTGGCAGGAGCGGGGACAGGTGAAGAGTGGGATGGGGTGAGCTGGAAAACTCGGGAGGGCAGGGTGGGAGTGCGGCTCCCACGGAGAGGGAGGGTGGGGCTGGATCCTAAACCGCTCCGGGATGCGGAGCTGTGGCCTCGGCTGGGTTTAAATCTGAAATGGATGCGGGAGCAGAGCTCAGATTTGGGGACGGGGAGATCGGGGGCGTTCGCTGGGATTTGGAATCCATCCCCTAATGAGGGCTGGGGGGGATCTCAGGGATCAGAGGGATCAGAGGGGTCAAGGGGGATTTCAGGGATCACATGGATCCCAGGGATCCAATATCCCTCAAACTAAAGGGATCTCAGGGATCAGAGGGATCTCAGGGACCAAGGGCGATTTCAGACATCCCATGGAGATGATATTGCCCAAAGAAAAAGGATCTCAGGGATTTCAGGGATCAGAGGGATCAAGGGGGATTTCAGGGATCACAAGGATCCAATATCCCCCAAAGAAAAAGGATCTCAGGGATCCCAGGGATCATAGGGATCTCAGGGGTCCAGGGGGATTTCAGGGTTTTCAGGGATCCCAGGGATCCGCTATCCCCCCAAAGAAAAGGGATCTCAGGGATCCGAGAGTCCCTTCCCGGGGTCCCCTCTCGCTGCCACCAGGAGTGACAAAGATCCCAAAGGGATCAGGAGACCCAGGCTGGCATTCCCGGACCTTTGGAAAGCCTGGAAATCACATCCATCCTCCTAAAAACGGCTGTGGTGCTCCAGGCACGGCATTCCCGAGCTTTGCGGAGGAGCTGGAGTTGTTTTCCTGCATTCCCAGGGCTTGGACAGAAAGTTTGGGGCCAGGGTGGAGCACCTGGAATTTGTGGGATGGGGGAAAAAAATCCCCCTTTTCCCAAAGAGAGCAGCCAATTCCCCATCCCATATGGGGCAGCACCTGGGAATTGCTCCAAGCGGGAAGAAATCACCCGGGAAATTCGGATTAAAAACCACCAGCAGCAATTCCCGGCTCTTTATCCCATTTTAGCCGAGCCCATCTTCCTGGAAAGCACCAAACGAGCACTCAGCTTTTAATTGCCTCCCTTTCAAGGCTTTTTCAAGATCCATTATTCCCTCTCAGGGAAGGATGGGGGGAAGACGATGGATTGAAGATGCAGCAATTAATAATTTCACTAATGAGAGATGCTGAGCTCTTCGCTGCCTCCCCAGCCAGGAGTGAGCAGTAAAAAAGAAAAAAAAAAGAGTCCAAACCTTCCACAAAAACCTGTTTGAAGTTCAGATTAGGGGGAAAAATCCCAGAGAGGGAGATCCTAAAAGAAAACCAGGATTTTTTAAAGGGAAGCTCTAAGGAAAAGACACAAATGCTGCTCAGAGTAGGATAATTAATGAAAAGTGTCTCTTTTTTTTTCTTTTTTCAGAAGGCAGAAAACAATCCCAATCTGTGCTGCTTTTTAATTATTTAAAGGTGCTTTTAATGTGTTGTTGGGCTGTGGCAACAGCTTTCCCTGGGGTGTGTCTACAAAATAATGAGGCTTGGAGAAATTGGGATGAATTTTTCATGATTTTTGATGATTGGGCCGAGGACATTGGCAGAGATTTATTTTTAATTCTCCCAGTTCTTACCAAGAGAATGGAATTGGGAGTCCATGGCTGTGAAGTGCTGAAAATCCGACGTGGAAAGAGAAGAAATTGGAGAAGAGAAGGGGGTGATGGAGCAGAAAAAGAAGGCTCAGAAATTCCTTCTGTTTCTAAAATGAAAAATGATATTTCTCTTCAAATTCCCATTTATGGACAGAGAAAAGTCAGGATTTTCCCTTTGAGTCTAACCCGGTGTCTTTATGCTCCCAGATTAATTTTTTTCCATAAGGATGGAGAATCAAAAATCCAATTTTGGATTTTTTTTCTTACTTGGAGCATAAATAAAAACTCTTTTTAAATCTCCTCTTTTCCCCAAATCTCCTTTCCTGTTGCCCAAAGCCTGGCTTAGGAAAGGTGAAGCCTTTCCTGAGGGAAAATCCCTGCACTTCACTTCGATTCCATCACCTGCTCCGGTTCCTCCTGGCCCTGTGTCAGGTTTTCCCTGAAAAATGAACTTTTCATTCCCTGTCAGTGCCAGCCATGGCAAGGAGAATTTTCCTTCAATTCAGGACAAATTCCATAAAAATCCATCCGATCTGGGTCAGCCAGCGGAGATGGGGAAGGTCAGGGAGCATTTCCGAGGAATTTTTGGGAAGAGAAACATCCTCTGGAGCCTGAGGAGGCTTGAGGAGAAACAGATCCAGCTCTGGAGCAGGACTGGGATGGGAGAGGGAATTTTCCATGCCCTGAGTCCCCTCCAGGAGCCTGGAATGGGGAGGAAGATGAGGCAGCAATTCCTGAACTCCAGTTCCAGTTCCCAAATCTCCAAAGTGTCATTTCTCCTTTTGGGAAAGGGAAAATGGAGGGATGGGCTCTGGATAATTGGGGGATTATCCCCGAAACCACAAATAATTCCAGTGGGGCAAGAAATGAAGCCAAGAATGATTCAGTGCTGGGAGGATGAAGAGACCAGGCCGTGATTCCAGAGTTCAGCAGGACCCTCTGGAAGCAGAAAAGGACTCCAGGTGATCCTGATCCACAAAGAAAATCTGGATTTTGTGGCTGAGCCAAACCCTGGATGGAGAAGGAGCTGGAGGAGAGGGTGGTCCTGATCCTGAGGTTTTTATGTCCATTTCTAGGGATTTTAGCTCATTTCCAGGATTTTTTATGTTAATTTTCAGGATTTTTATGTGTATTTCTAGGATTTTTAAGTGCATGTTCAGGTCCTCACCACCTAAACCTGACCAATCTGTCATTCCTCTTTTTTTGGGGGGAAGAGTAAAAGACAGGAAGGAGAAAAACTGGCATCTGTTCAGGAATGGGGGGGGGAAAAGCAAAATAATATCGGGAAGAGACATCGCGGCAGCAAAATCCAAGGAAAAGGAACATCCACGAGGCAGGAAAGTGAATCCTGCACTTGGATCCCTCGGGAAAACCTTCCCTGGGAAGCTGTTCCTGCTTGGAATTTGCAGAGGCAAAGCAGGACCTGCTGAGAGACTGGGAGCTGCTGCTGCTCCCAAAAAAAGCTTTTTTTTGGGATGAGTTCGGGGCTGGCTGCACCCCTTGGTTGGCAATTCCCGCTTTTCCGAGCTGGGAAAAGGCTCTCCCGATGTTTGGAATGTGAGAAATGCGTGTTGGGTGTGGAAAAATCAGAATTTTCCAAGTTTGGGAGAGTTGGAATGGTGTTGAGGCGATGCAGGGCGACACTGGGATATCCGGGATCGGGTTTTCCATGGAAGCGGGAGGAGGAGGAGGAGCTGTCCCTGGTGCTGGAAAAGGTCTTTCCCTGCTCCCACGTTTTGGGAATAGCGAGGAGGGCAAAGCCAGCAGAAGGCTCCATGCAGAACATGCACAGCTCAAATTCCCGCTCAACCCTTCCAATGGACACCGGGAATGGGAAGAATCTCCTGGATCAAAGCCCTGGGAGAGCTACAGGGAATCTCTAAAAAAACAAATAAAATCCCAAATCTCCAGCTGCAATCCCACAGGTGCTGGAAGGGCCCCCATGGAGCCAGAAATGTTCTGGGTTTTGTGGGTTGGGGATGGTGACGGTTAAAAAGGGAGAGGGGTTTGTGTAGAGTTGGGGTTAAAATCCCCTGTGAGATGGGGAAAAGTTGTTTAACAATGAAAAAAAAAATCTTTAATAGGGAAACCCCCTCTTTAATAGGGAAAAAAACCACCCTTTTGTAAAAAGGAAAAATACCTCTTTAGTAGGAAGAAACCCCCTCTTTAATAGGGGGAAAATTCTCTTTCATATGGGAAAAAACCCTCTAAAATAGGGGGGGAAATCTTCTTTAATAAGGGGAAAACTCCTCTTTAATCGGGGGGAAACCTGCCTTCTTTAATGAAGAAAAAATGTCTTTGATAGGGAAGAAAAAAACTTTTATCATATGGGGAAAGATCCCCTCTAAAATAGGGGGGAAGCCCCCTCTAAAATAGGGGGGGAAAACCCTCATTAAGAGGGGAAAAAACCTGCTTAATATGTAGAAAAAATGTTTAATAGGGAAAAAACCCCTCTTTAATAAGGAAAAAAACCCTTTAATAGGCAAAAATGCCCCTATTTAATATGGGAAAACACCCCCTCTAAAATAGAGGGGAGACCCTCATTAATGGCGAAAAAACTGTCTATGTTAGGGGAAAAAAAACCCATCTAAAATAGGGAAAGAAAGCACATTGAAATATTAAAAACCCCCTCTTTAACAAGGAAAAAACATCTTTAATATTGAAAAATGCCTTGTAATAGGAAAAAAAAACCCCACACTTGTTTATCAGGGGAAAAACCCTCTTTAATAGGGAAAAAAATCCCTCTTTAATAGGAGAAAAACCCCCACTTTAAAAGGAAAAAACCCATTTTAATGGGAACTCGACTCTCCTTTGGGCTCGCCCAGCCCACGGCCACCGGGCTTTGGTTTTCACGACATTTTTGAGCGGCTTTTAAGCCTGGCTTAGAGACCTTTTAATCTTTGCCTGCCCCGCTGTGGAGCCGCCCTGGTCCCCTTTGTGCCTGGAAGGATTGAAATGCCCAATTGGCGTGGCCATTGGAAGGGTTTTAATGAACTTCTCGGCTTAATTGGCAGCTTAATTGGCAAGCTCCGTTGCCCCCATGCCGGTTACCTCCGGGTACGGTACCTGGGCTTGGCGTGGCTTCGGAGGCAGCGCCAGGGATAGAGAGAGAGAGGGGGAAAAACGGGAAAACGGAGAGAAAGAGGGAAGAGAAAAACACAGGAGTTTATCAAACAACCCCAACGCGCCGCCAGGACACTCGGAGTCATCGGAGAGCAGAGAGAGAGGGGGAAAATGGGATTAAATCCAACCTGGGATAGCTCCTGGAATCCAGGAATCAGGGATAAACCAGGAATCAGGGATAAACCACAGCAAGGAATCAGGGATAAACCAAGCCAGGGAATTTGGGATAAACCAGAAATCTGGGGTAAACCACACCAGGGAATCTGGGACAAACCAGGAATCAGGGGATAAACCATGCCAGGGATCAGGGATAAACCAGGAATCAGGGATAAACCACACCAGGGCATCTGGGATAAACCACACCAGCATCCAGGTTAACCACCCAAGAAGGGGCAGCGGTGGCACTGAGGTGACAGCAGTGGCATCGATGTGACAATGGTTTTTAAGCTGAGTACTTAAACTGGTGTTTAGGTCTAATCCCAACAAAAACCACGTTTTGTTTTGACACTGAATTTTGAATTTCCCCTCGGTTTTTCCTTGCTTGTCCCACCTGATTTAAACTCTGCATCTGGAGGAGTCTGGTGAGCAGGAAACCTCCTTGGAGCACACAAATGAGTTTAATTTCCTTAATCTGCTTATTTTCTTAAATTCCAGCCTCGTCTCTCCCTCAGCTTGGCAGGAAGTCCCATCAAACTGAGCAAAACTCACCTATTTCGTGCTGTACCTCATGTTTGGAGGGCAAATACAGGAGTAAATTACTCAAATTTTATAATTTTGTGTGCTTTGACAGCCAAACGTTGTTTTTCTAGCAGCACCAGGTGCCACATTGTCACCCCAAACCCCACAGAGGGGGTTCCTTATCTTGTCCAGCAGGTTTGGGCACCACCTGATATTTCCAATACATAAAATTGATCCAAGTCAATTAAAATTTATACACCACGACTGTTATCTCGCTATTATCAGTGTCCAAAATTCGGGTGTGAACTAGCTAAAAATATTCAATTTTCAGCTTCAATCCAACCCCTGAGCTTTCACAATTCCTTCTAGAGCAATTCCAGGCCTCTCTCGTGTTTTCCTTGGCTGTTTTCTCCCCCACCCCAGCCAATAAATTTTGTCGGATCCCACCCCAGGGGGGTCGGGAATGGTTTTATTCCCACTGGATCTGGGCAGGAATCGCTTTCCCCACTCAGAGCCATTAGCTGGGATGGGGGATGGAGGGAAGGAGAGAAAACCCCATTAAATCCCAGCTCTAACCCAATCCCAGCTCTGTCAGCCGAGCCTAAAGAGGGGAGAGAGCACCCTTGGTTCCCTCAGGGCTCCAGAACTTCCACTTAAATCTGATGGATGTTCCACAAGGGGAATTTTATCTGATTATGGGGCTGAGAGTGGGGCTCTGGAGGCTTTCAGGGTCAGGTGACACCTGTGGGGTGACAGGGAGGTGGCACAGAGGCCCCTGCACTCAAAAATCCCCCAAAGCTGCCCCTGTTGAGCTGACACAGAAACACAGAGGGGCAAATCAGAGCTTCACCCTCAGCACAAGGAGAGCGAGATCCCAAAATCATGGATTGGTTGGGGTTGGAAAGGACCTCAAATCTCATCCAGCCCCACCCAGGGACACTTCCACCATCCCAGGTGGCTCCAAGCTGACCTGGGACACTTCCAGGGATGCAGGAGCATCCACAACCTCTCCATGCCAGCAGTTCTAAACCCTCCGAGTGAGGAATTCCTTCCTGAATACCATCTTGCCCTGTCCTTTTTTGGTAAAAAACATAAATTCTACAAATATCCTCCTGCTCCAGGGCACACAGGAACTTCCCTCCCTTGGGGACAGCCAGGAGGTTCCTTGGGACTGTCCCCAGGTCACCTCAGCTGGGTTTTTACTGCAGCATTTGGCCACCTCCACCTCTGCAAGAAAACCATGGTGGCCCATCAGTGTCCTGCACTCCTGGTTTTTAGGATTCTCTGATTCCATTTTTGGGCTGTTCCATGGCCCATTGTGATGCCATTTTTGGTTCACCACGGCCTGTCACTATGCCATTTTTCCTTCACCACGGCCTGTCACAATGTCATTTTTTGGGGTTTGCCACATCCTGTCACAATGCCATTTTTTGGCTGTTCCACGGCCCAACAGGACGATATTTTTGAGATTTGTCAAGGCCTGTCTACATGCCATTTTGGGGTTGTCATGTCCTGTCACGGTGCCATTTTTTGGCTATTCCATGTCCTGTCATGACAACATTTTTGGTGTTTGTCACATCCCACAATGCCATTTTTTGGCTATTCCATGGCCTGTCACAAGGATATTTTTGCAATTTCTCAAGGCCTGTCTTTATGCCATTTTGGGGTTGCCACATCCTGCCACAACACCATTTTTGGGCTGTTCCATGGACTGGCACAATAACATTTTTGGGATTGCCACATCCTGCCACGGTGCCACTTTTTGGGTTTGACACATCCTGTCATGGTGCCATTTTTTGGGTTTGACACATCCTGTCACGATGTCATTTTTGGGTTTGACACATCCTGTCCCCTCGGCCGAGCTGGGTACTGCCCTTACCTTCATCCAGCAGTGCCGGCGAGTCCTCCGTCAGGGTCTCTCCCTCTCCCACCTGGGTGCGGGCGCGGAGCTTGAAGCGGTAGCGGGAGATGGGGTCTGACCTCTGCAGGGTGAACCTCGTCTGGTTGGGGGACAGGTTCTCCACCACCGTCCTACCCATCCGGGACCCGTTAACTGCAGAGGGAAGGCAGGGCAGGCCGGGCTCAGCCTGGGCCAGGAATTTTGGGGTGTCCAGTTTGTCCCTGACCCCTCAGAGGGTCTGTGAGGTCACCGTGGGGTCACTGAGGGGCTCAGTGGCCAGGTTGGGACACTTGGTGACACCCTGGCTTGGGGACTTGCTGGGGGGGCCTTCCGGTGCTCTCTGCTGCCCCAGGCTCTGGGGTATCACTTCCTACATCTTGTGTTTGGATGAGCACCAAAACAACTCTGGCTGCTCCTAAAATCCTCCTAAATCTAAGATCCAGCTGATTTTCCCTCAAAAACTGAGTCTGGGGAGCTGCTGAGCACCCACCCCTCCTTGATTAAGTGGAGATGTCTCCAGCTTGTCCCCTCACCTCAGAGAGGTTCTGTGGGGTCACTGTGGGGCTCAGAGCTGTTAAATGTCCCAGTCTGAGGCACTTGGGGACCTGCTGGGGGTGACATTCAGGTGGGCAGAGAAGGCTCAGGGTCATTCAGGCTCTGGGTATCACCTCAACCAATTTGTGTTGTGTGAGCACAAAAATGCCTCAGGCTGCACCTAAAATCTTTCTAAATCTGAGATAAAATCAAATTTCCTTCAAAAATTTAGTCTCGGGAGGTGCTGAGCACCCACCACCCCCCCTACAGATGGCCAGGACCCCTCCCAACACCAGTCTGTCCCACCATGGAAGTCTCCAGTTCCTCATGGATCTCTCTGCCCTGGCAAAAAGCAGGAAGGGAAGGATTTCCTGATTTATCAGCAGGAAGAAGATGTGTGACGTACAGGGCTGGTATTGGAGGGTGTATCCCGTGATGATCCCGTTGGGATGTTCGGGGTGATCCCACTCCAGGTTGATGATTTCCAGGTTGGGCTGTCGGATCCGCAGGTACCTGGGGGAGCTGGGCACTTGGAGGGGAGTGAGGAGGAGAGGGGAGAGAGGAGAAAAAACACACAGGGTAACGAACCTGGCGCTGCTGCACCCGCCACGGGCCTGGCCACTCCCTGGCCACTCACCCCGAATGGATAGCACAAGGATTTATCCCAAAAACCAGGAGCCAGGTGGGGTTTTCAGCCAAAAAATCCTGTGGGATCCTCCACTGAGGCCACAGAGCTGGAATGCAGCTCCAGTCCAGCTACTCCTGTTGAACCCAAACTTCCCGACCTTCTTTACACCCCCCTCCCATCCAAAGGTGTTCATCCCAAAAATTTCTCCCTTAGAAGCACAAAATGTATCCCAATAACTTCTCTGAACTCCAGCCCTACTTCTCCTCTTCGACCCAAATTTCCTGACCTTCCTTACACCCCCCACCCGTCCCAAAGATTTCTCTCAGAAGCACAAGAAGTATCCCAAAAACTTCTCTAACTCCAGCTCCACTTCTCTTGGTCCCAAATTTCCTGACCTTCCTTACACCCCCCACCCGTCCCAAAGATTTCTCTCAGAAGCACAAGAAGTATCCCAAAAACTTCTCTAACTCCAGCTCCACTTCTCTTGGTCCCAAATTTCCTGACCTTCCTTACACCCCCCACCCATCCCAAAGTTTTCATCCCACAGATTTCTTTCTTAGAAGAACAATAAGAATCCCAAAAATTTCTCTTAACTCCAGCCCCGTTTCTGCCTGCTGGAACCAAATTTCCCAACCTTCTTTACATCCCACTCCCATCCCAATATTTTCATCCCACAGATTCCTCTCTTAGAACCCCCAAAAGTGGCTTCTCTTATCCCAAAAAATCGGTGGGAAATGGAATTCCAGAGATCTGCCCCAGGCAGCTGCTTCCCACTGCTCCTCACCCTAAGGAATGCTTGGGATTATCGCTGCTTTAACTGCTGAAGGAAGGAAAGAATTATCCAGCCTGGAGTTAAATTATTCTCCTGATTTCCTCCTAATTGCGTGTCTTAATTGGGGGAAGAGAGGTGGGAGAGCTCAGGGATTTATTTTTAGTTGTTCAGGATATCCTTCAGCCTCCTCAATGTCAGTTTGAGTGGATAAAAGGGCTTGGTGGTGTTGGAAAATATAAAATCCCCTTGGTAAGAGTAAAATCTGTAATTATAAACACTCTCATGTCCTTATCATCACCTCAAATGTCCAAAGCCACCCCAAATCCCCCAGAAATAGGGTCATGATGCCCCTGCCTGCAAAACCTACAGGAGTTGAACCCTTCCTTCTGAAACAACCTCAATTATCCACAGAAAGTCCTTAAAAAATGGGGATTTTTCCAAGGAATTGTGAAGGAAGAGACAGCACTGAAAGGAAAAGAGGAGACCCCAAAATATTTTGAGACAAGACTTGCAAATCTTTTCTTGTGTTTTTGTGACCTTCTGTGCCTGAATTCCCTCCTGTGCTGTAGGAAAAGTCACTTCCAGCCGTTGGAATTGCAGCTCCAACTCGGAATTATCGGCGTGTCTATAAATAGCTCCTGTGCCATCGACAAAATTAAACCCTTGAGTTCATCCTTGACACAAGAACGAGGTGCTCTTGTCTTAAAAGCCTGGCAGTGATTCCTGAAGGTCCTGGGAAGGTTTTCTTGCCTTTTCCAGGATGGATCCAACCACTGCTACGTCCCCAAACTGCGGCTCAGGGACATTTACAGCTCAGGCAGCAAATCGAGGGCGCTGAGCTGTGCCTAGGATAGGGTTTTATAAATATTTATCTTGTTCAGCCCAAAATCTTCTTGGTTGAGGTGTCCAGACCCCCTGACTGAGGGATTTTTGGGAATGCTGAAGGGGTCAGGAGCCAACTCCAGCAGTAGCTTCAGCGATGTCACTGATGGTGACAGCGCCCAGGTGACACTCTTTCGCCCTGTTCTTTTGAGTTCTTCTAAGCCTCCTGATGTTTACATTCTTGTAACGAACTTTCTCACGGACTTTCTGTAAATAACTAATCATTTTGCATTCTTTTCTGGAGGAGGAGAAATTTGATGGACTGTTGGTTTGTCCAGTGTCATTGGAGAGGCACCACTTTCACCCCCCAATCCACTGTCACTTTTGAAAATCTATAAATGTTGGAGTCAGAATTAAACTGTCCTCTTTTTTACCTTTGAGATTCCAGTGTCCGCGTCTTTCTATTTCTTGAGCGGCAACGCTCAGCTAAAATCCCTCCTCAGCTGCGGCTCAGCTCCCTGGATCTGCTCCGCCCAAAACTCTCCCAGCAGGAAAAAAATTCCCTGTGGGAACGTACCTCCTTCAGGGGTGGGGAATTCCTTCATTTCGCTGCGGGGCCCGTCCCCTCGGCCGTTGGTGACCACCATCTCCAGCTTGTAGTTGCTGTAAGGGAACAGCCGGGACACGATGCCCCGGTTGCGGTCTCCAGGAAAACTCACAAACTGCCGTTTTTTGGAGACCCACAGGTTCTTCAGCAAGCTGCTGTCTCTCCAGAAATAGGCCTTCAAGAAACAGGCAGGCCAGGTGAAGCTTTTTCCCCTTTAATAATGGATTTTTGGGGTTTTTAGATGTTAAAAAGCAGAATTTTGTCTTTAAGGGTGGGTCAAGGATGTGGGAGTTCTTAGAGGAATTAGTGAAGGTCCATGAGGAAAATCCAGGTGTTACCCAAGGCTGAGCAGGGGGTTAAGAGCTTCCCAAAACATTGAGCAAAACCACTGAGCTCAGACTAAAGCTGTTCCTCATTCCCAAGGATTAAAATCCGAGTGGTTCTCCCTTTCCCCTCGTGATGGACAAGGAAAGGTGGGACACACCCAGCCATGAACAAAAGCTTGAATTTCGGAAATCTCCCATTCGAACTCCTGACTGTAAATCCTATTTCATGTAGAAACAAGAATCCATTCAGAAAATCCTCCAGAATCAGGAAAAGTGGAGCCAGCAGATGATCAGATTGGGAATGTTGGGATTCTTTGCTGGACATGAGGTTTTGGGAATGTTTTAAGGCCCAGAGAAGGGCCCTGCTCAAGGTTTGGCTTGGTTTGAACAGCTCCATCCTCTGTGCATCAGCAGCAAATATAAATATTAGATATAAGTCTGGAAAGACTGATAAATATTAAATACAAACCTGGAAAGACCCGGAAAACCACAAATCCACACTGGCTTTAGTGCTCAGTTAGTCCTGACCGCAGGTTTAGGCTTTGCAAGGGTTGTTGATCATTAAAAAATGCTGTCAGTGTTTTGGGGATGACACAAAACCTGACCTGGTTGGGGCCACTCCCTCAGAGCCCCTTTGCTCCGTGGCCAGGACCATCCCAATTTTCTTGGAGCATCCCAAATCCTGCAGCCAAGCCCAGAGGAAGCAACAGGAGACATCCCCGACCCCATCCTGACACCCCAAAGAGCGAATCCTTGCTGTTGCCCCAAACCCAAAGGCTCCTGGTGACCAAAGGAAGTTTTCTGTCATCCCCACATCCAGCAGCTCCATTCCCCGAGAGCCAGCTGGGAATTTTGGGAGGTTTAGCTGTGTTAGTGGTCAGTGCTGGGCGGGGATTTGGGACTGGGGAGTTTGGGATTTGCTCACTCGGTACTCCTTGAGCTGTCCCTGGATGGTGTCCAGGTGCACCCGGGTCCAGGTCAGAGCTATGGCAGTGCTGTTTAACACTCTGATCCTGACATCCGTGGGTGCAGCCTTGGGATCTGGGTGGGCAGGGACAAAGCAGAGTGGCCATTAGGAACCTGGAATGACCCCGGAGCTCAGACAGATGAACAGCTGGACACCCCCTGCTGTGCTTTTCCCATTGCAAATCCCGTGAGCAGCAGCTCCGTGATGGCTCCACCCTCTTCCGTGGGAAGAAAATAAATCTGATTTCACTCCTCCAGCCATCAGGAAAACATTCCTGATCCAGCTAAAAGGGGAAATTCCTGCTGCAGGGAAGGGTCTGGCTCACCTCCCTCTCCAGGTGAGGGATCTCAGCATGTTCAACCTTCTCCTTCCTCACCTGTCCCAAAGTTGGACCCCAAAGATCCAGAAAAACCTCGTTTCCATATTTTTTATCTGAATTTGGTCAATTTGCTGTTGATCCAGTTGGGATTTTACCTCCTTTCTACAGCTTCTGCTGTGTGGAGATATCTGGAGTGAAACAGATTGGATTTGACTATTTTTGGGACAGTTTTTGTGGATTTTTGGGATTTTTGACCCATCCCAACCCTCAAACAGAGGCAGGAGAAGCTTTGATCTCCCTACTTGGCCTCCATACAACACACACGCACTTGGAAGCTCATCCAGATCCTCCCAAACCTCCAAATTATTGCAGGAATTTCCAAGAGAAATTAAAAACTTCTCTGGGAGGGAACAGACAATGGATCATTCCCAGTAACACCTCTGAACTGGGTCCAGTTTGCTTTCAGTTCTTTGTATTCCTGTGATTCCCACTTGTTGCCACATTTTCTTTGCCCTGTCTCCTCTGGGAGATGCCCTGCTGGAGGAGGTGTTGTCTGTGCCATCCAACCCCGAAATTCCAGCTTTACTTCCAATTTCCGTGCTCTGTTTGTGCCCCATGGCTTTAAACCTGGGGTCATGGATGGCTTATGCCAGAATTCCAGCTTTACTCCCAATTTTTGTGCCTTCTTTGTGCCCCTTGGCTTCAAACCTGGAATCTCCTGCCTCATCCACCTTCTTTACCAAAAAATCCCAAAGTCCCAGAGCCAGGGACTCCCTGACACCACAAAGTCACATCAATTCCTTTAAAAATCCAGCAGCTGGGAACAAACCCCATTATCCCAGTGGGATCAGGATAATGAAAGTCGAGAGTCTTGGAAGTTACAATCACAACCACAGGAGGTGATCCCAGCAGCCCAGACAAGGATGGAAAGGGAATTAAAGCAGCTGGGAGTTGTCCTGTGTAGTCATGGTTTAAGGAAAGATAAGCTGAGCCTAAACAGGAAACCAAGCGGGGCTTAGCGGAGTTTTATCACAAAAATCCAGGCCAGGATGGATTCAGGAATTTTAGGGCTGTTTTAGAACCTTTAATCTGAGGTGATCTCAATGCCCTGTAGGTGTGGGAGTGGAAAAATTCCTGCCACTTGTTGGGACATGGCCAGAGGTGACCTGGAGCGGAATTTTGGTGGTTTCCACACTCCAGGAATGGTTTGGGTTGGAAGGGACCTTACAATCATCCAGGCACATGGACAGGGACACCTCCCATAGCCCAGGTGGCCACAGACAGGGACACCTTTTATTGCCCAGGTGGCCATGGACAGGGACACCTCCCATAGCCCAGATGGCCATGGACAGGGACACCTTTTATAGCCCAGGTGGCCACAGAGAGGGACAACTTCCATAGCCCAAGTGGCCACACCATGGCCAGAGGTGACCTGGAGCGGAATTTTGGTGGTTTCCACACTCCAGGAATGGTTTGGGTTGGAAGGGACCTTACAATCATCCAGGCACATGGACAGGGACACCTCCCATAGCCCAGGTGGCCACAGACAGGGACACCTTTTATTGCCCAGGTGGCCATGGACAGGGACACCTTCCACTGTCCAGGTCCTCCAAACCTTGTCCAAAGTAAAAGTGGATTTTTGTCCACAGGGACACCTTTTATAGCCCAGGTGGCCACAGAGAGGGACAACTTCCATAGCCCAAGTGGCCACACACAGGGACACCTTTTATAGCCCAGGTGGCCACAGAGAGGGACAACTTTCATTGTCCAGGTCCTCTAAACCTTGTCCAAACTAAAAGTGGATTTTTGTCTCAAATCCCTCAGTGCCTCGCCCACATCTCGAGCACTCCTTGCCCTTGGATGGGACCATCCCCAAAATCCCACCTGCAGCTGCGGGAATACTCACAATCCTCCCCGGAGTATCCGATGTAGGTGTCGGGCTCCGGGGCTCTGCCGAAGTCGTTCTCGGCCTGCACCTTGATCTCGTAGGGGACGAAGATGGGCGTGTTCCACACCACGTGCCGGGCGCTCCGCACGGTCTCGTTGTACCAGCTCCCGCGGGGGTCCCGCCGCCGCCACCTCACGATGTACCTGAGGTTGGGCCCGTAAGCCTGAGTTGCATTCAGAGGCTTCAGTGGAGCGAAACAGAGAAGGGAAAGTGAGGAGTTAAAAAAAAAATAAAAATTGGATTTTTCCGCCAAGGAGATCCCAAAGCTCTGCTCAGCAGTGGGGTTGTATTCCAGGCTCTATCAGCAAATACCAAGGGAGGGTGAAGTTTTGTTCCCAAGGAGAGGCAGAACGAGTTCTTGCCCTCCAGAACCATGGTAGGACCAGGAAATTTTATTCACAAAATCCAAGATTTTATTCCTGGAACCATTTGGGTTGAAAGGGATTTAAATTCCAAGCCCCTTCCATGAGCAGGGACGCTTCCACTAGCCCAGATTGCTTATCTATATATTATATAAAATAAATCAAATATGTGCATAATATCGAATTTTACAATATATATCCCATAACTTCTATCCCCATATTCCAGCCACTCTTCCCACTGCCATTCCAGACCTCCCAAAGGCTCATCCCTGATTTGTGGCTGACACCTGCTGGTGCAAGGAGCAAAGCAGGAATGGCCCCGTAAATCCTCTGAGCTGCTCAAGGACTCAACTTTGGGGCATCCTTGGGGAGCCGAGTCTGGAATCCCGCATCTTTGGATGCTACATCTTTGAATTATTTTATTTTCAATTTTTTAAATTATTCTTTTTATCACAGCACTAAAAACAGCCTTTCTTGTAACTTTTGCTTTTTATTTCATGGAGTCCTTGAGTGGTCTGGGTTGGGAAGGACCTGAAATGCCATTCCACTCTACCCCTTCCATGATCCCAGGTTGCTCCAACCTGGGACACTTCCAGGGATGGGACAGCCATGGATTTTCTGGAAATTCCATCCCAGCCCCTCTCCATCCTCCCAGTGAAGGATTCATTCCCAATATCCTCCTTTTCCCTGCCCTCTGGCATTCTGAACCCATTCCCCTTCATCCCACAACTCCATCCCAAAAAGCATCCAAGCAGAACTCACGGTCCACGTTATCTCCATGTTGTTTTTTTGGGTCCCTGCCCCTTGAACTCCTGTTGGATTTATTTCAGGACCTGAAATTCACATTGAAAACCAAAACAATGAATTTTTCGATGTCAAAAAAACAACCACAGAGGGGTTAAAACCCTGCAAGCTGAAAGTCCTTCCAAGGCAGAAGTTAATGGCCTGATTTTTCCAGAAGTTCCCATTCAGGTTAATGGGACACGAGACTCTCAGTCCTCTGGAAAACCAGGCCATTTATTTAGGAGGCTCTTTTTTGTCCCCTAAATGTCCTAAATCTTTGAAAGGAAACCATTGTGGAGAGAGCAGAGTTTGTCACTTTGAGCCTGAAACACGGCGGGCACTCTTGGGAGCCAACACTAGATGCCAGCAGATCCTCCAACAATCGCCCTGGAATGGGTAAAGGAAGAAATGCAGCAGAACTGATGAGATTCCCGTGAATTCCTTGCATGGAATTTTCCCAAATATTCTCCGACAAAACACTGGGCAGACAAACTCAAGTTTTGGTTGTGGATTGGTGCTTGTTTTGTTCTTTTGTCATGGAATTTGGGTGGGAAAGGATCTTAAAATTACCCAATTCCACCTTTCACTATGCCAGGCTGCTCCAAACCCCACCAAACCTGGTCTTGGACACTTCCAGGGATCCAGATGCAGCCATGTTTTTTTCTGGAAAATCTGTGCCAAGGCCTTGCCACCCTCACAGCATTGACCAGATTTAACAGTGGCCAATAATTAACAATATTTGCACTTGAGTCTGATTTTCCTACAGATTACCGAGCTTGCCGTAGTCTGAAAGGACTGAAAGGATTCCTTTAGGAATCTTCCCTTTAGGGAAAAAAGGAAAACCAGTTCTTCTATAAAAAATTACTGACTTTTACATAAACCTCTGCGTTTCGCTGCCCTGAAGGACACCACCCACGGGCTTGAGAATTCCATACAGAAAATTCCCCCGCTGCCCTTGCCAACCTATTCCTGGGATAGAGGGAAGAGCCTCCATGGAGAGTGGTGGATTCCAAGGACAAAAAAACCTGGGAAAAACTCACGTGCCCCGTTGGTCTGGTAGCGCTCGGAGGGCTCGCTGGGCACGCTGCTGCCCACGTCGTTGACGGCGATCACCCGGAATTGGTAATTCACGTATGGGGACAGGTTCAGCACGGCCGAGTTGACGCTCCCGGGATACCTGGAGTGGTCGTGCCACACTCCCGGCTGGAAGCGGTCCTCCTCAAACTGGACAATGTAGTCTGGGAAGAGCAGGAAGGGGTGGGTGGAGGGTTTGGATGGCATTTTCCATCCCAGGGATTTTGGGGACAGGGGACAGACCTGTGATGGGGCTGTTGTTGTCGTCGCCAGGGATCCACGTCAGCCGCACGCTCCTCTCAGCCAGATCCGTCAGCTCCAAGTCCCGGGGCCGGTCAGGTCGTGCTGTTGGAATGGGATAAATGAGGTTGGAATTGTCCCAGGAGCAAGTCCCAGTTCCCACTACCTCTCCCAGCTCTGTGGGCAGGACATGCTCCAAGGGACAATTCATGTCCTGCAGCTCTTTAGGGGAGCAGAGTGATTTTTAAAATAAAAGTGTGATAATTTCTGACAGCGTCTTGCCTAGGAATCTTGCCTTTTCCAGGAAAAATCCCACCTTTCCCAGGAAAATCCTGCCTTTTCCAAAAATAAAAACGGTAGGGAAAGCACCAGGTGCTGGTTTTGGGGGATTTGTGACCTTACACAGAGAAATGCAAATGAACAGCAGAAAAAGGACACAAAACCTTAGTGAAAATATAAATTTGATAGAAATTTTCCTTTTGTGTGAATGTGATCACAAGGGCCAGGTCATGCAATAACAAGAATAAATTCCAGGTAAAAATTATGGGATTCCATGTGGGGTTTTTTTTCCCCATCAGGATTTTCAAGCACAGGGGAAGTGATTCCTGCACTCAGGAACTGCCACTGTGGAACACAAAATGTGGTGGAACAGGAGCTTTCTACCCATCTGGATGGGTTTTCAAGGACAATTTGGACAGGAGTTGGAAAAATCAGCTCTTTCAAGGACAACTTGGGCAGGACTTGGAGCTTCAGCTCCTTCAACCCGGAAACATCATCCCCCAGTTTTTTCCAGCTGCCACCCATTTCTCTTGGAGTTACTGGTGAGGGAAAACCAAAACCAAGGTGGGAAATCAAAGGAAGGCAAGGAATTAGTGACGATTACCTTTGGGTAAATCTTTCAACCGATTAGCAGGGATGGCTGCAAGGTAAGACAGTGCTTGTTAAACCAGGTTAGTTTAAGCTTGGGTGGCCAAAGGAGCACCTGGCAAACATAAAGTTCCAGATTTCAGCGGGATTTGATCCAGTTTGGGAAGCAGAGCAGGAATATCCTTCCCCCAGAGACTTCCATGCTTTACCCAACTCGTAGTTGACAGCAAAAGGGAAGTATCAGTTTGATGTGGGGTTAATGAGCCATTAGGGGAAAGGAGGGGAAATAAATCAACCCCAGGGGAATTATTTGGGATTTGGGATTCCTGTTCCAGCTGGAAGTGGCACTGGCAGGTTGTGGCATTCCCAGGAATCTGGGGTGGCCAGGGGATGATAAATCCCTGTTTGCCAAGCAGAGCTCGCAGTGGCACAAATGGGGAATGGGGTGAAGTTTGTCCCTCCCTGTGCTGCAAAGGGGACATGCAGGGCCAGGGGGAGCTGGCTCAGCCCCAATCCCCTTGCTCAGCACCCCAACACCCCACTAAATTCACCCCCAAATTTAGAACTTTTCTCATGGATCTTCAACATCCACCGGGGATATTCTGGGCTGTGTGCCACAATTCCTGTTTAATTTTTTACCCTCAATTCCCAGTTTTTTGCAGCATTTCAGTGCCATCATCCAAGATGAGGCAGCGAATCCTGTGACAACGGAACCCCTGCTCTGCCAGCGCCACCCTGAGCATCCAGGGGACAATCTTGGAGCCCAGACCCCCCCTTCCAGCCTGACCTCGATGTTGGGGTGTCCCCTTCAAAGCCAAGCACTCAGCTGTGGGGTCAGGGGGGCTTTACCCAGCACGGTGAGATAGGCCTTGGCCAAGTCCTTGTCCAGCTCCGTGCTGGCCACACACGTGTAATCACCCTGGTCCTTCTCAGTCACGCCATAGATCGTCAGACCATCCTCTTCCTTCTTCATCCTTCAAGGAAACAACGTCCCAAAATTCTGCCCCAACATATTTAGGAAGCAGTGTTAAAGGCTGGATGTTCCCTGACAAAATCCAGCTGGAAATCCAACCAGAGCAGGAGAACATCTTCGGTCTGGAGGTTTTATCAGCTAAGGATGTGCTGGGTTATTCTGGGAAAGCTCATTTCCTAAGGAATCACGCGCCCTGGGGTGTATCTGGGGAATAATCACATTTTTAGGACAACAGCCAACCCTGGGCTCGTGCCCTGGGATCAGATCTCGCCTCACAAGAAACAGGAGTCAGGTACAGAAAGGAAATTAAAGCTGTGCCAGCCACAGCAGAGAAACATAAATTTTGGAGCAGCTCATTATGAATTCCCAGGTTTTATCAAGATATCCTAAAATATCTGGTAATAAAACCCACAGCAAAGTCTGGATTTACTGATAAATCAGCTGGAATTGCTGGAGGGAGCCAATGAGATTGAAAGTGTCAAAAACATCAAACATTGCTTAGGTGGGAACTCAATATTTATCCCTGGGGACTCCTGGAATGTTCTCCTAAAAATCCAGCAATTCTGGGAGAGAAATCTACGGAATTTTTGGGCACAGACCTGTTCCCCAGATACAGGGGGGCATCGTCCTTGAGCCAGGTGACCATGAGCCGCAGCGTGGGGTCGTGCTTGACGCGGCAGTGGAGCCGGGGCATGGTGCCCCTCTTGACTACCTGGTCCTCGGGGCCCCTCACGATCCTGGTGGGGTCTGTATGGGGTCACAAACAAAGGGTCACGTTCCAAACTCCTCAGGATCCCTGTGGCGTCTGCATGAAATCGGGGGCTATCTCCCAAACTTCTTGTGTCCTCCCATGATCCTGGTGGGGTCTGCACAGGGTCAAGGGTTAAGCCACAAACTCCTCGAGTTCCCTCACAACCCTTTGGGGGGTCTGCACGGGGTCACAAACAAAGGGTTACAGCCCAGACTCCTCAGGTTCCCTCACAACTTTGGTGGGGTCTGCAAGGGGTCAAGGGTTATGTCCCAAACTCCTCAGGTCCCCTCATGATCCTGGTAGGGTCTGCAGGAGTTCACGAAGGGTCACTTCCCAAAACCGTGGGGCTTGCCTCAGGGACTCAAAGGAGAGCGGAGTTACTTGGAAAGGACAAGCACAGTTTGTCCTGCTTTGAACAAATAAATTAATTTAACGAGTCATTAATTCGTGCTGAGCCTTTAAAAAAATCCCGTTTTTTGGAGTCAGCAGCCGGATATGCTGAGTGGGGTAAAAACAATTCCAAAAATGTTTTATTGTCCTCATCTAACCCCAAAGAACACTTGGGGTCAGTGTTGGTGTTGCTGATGGCATCTTCCAGCCTGACACCTAACCCAAGCCCTTCCACCATCCCCAGCCTTGGCTTTTCCCAACATTAAAATGGAATCTCCACCATTTCAAGGCTCCCAGCTCTGACCTGCTGGAAGATCAGATCAGCCACAACCAACCTCCCTTTACCTCAAGGGTTATTCCTGATGCAACTTCCAGAAAATTCAAGATTTTAGCCTCAACTATTTCTGCTGCAACTTCCAGAAGATCCAAGATTTTGGCACATCTGTGCCCCTACCTTTGACCTCCAGGCGGACCTGGGCCTCAGCTTTCCCCAGGATGTTGGTGGCCACGCAGGTGTAGATTCCCTGGTCCTCCTTCCGAGCCATGAACATCTCTAAGCTCCCATTCTCGTGGGCTTTGTAGTTGCCTCCATCCAGCGTGTTCCCCTGGCCATTCTTAAACCTCCCAACACCACAAAGTGCTGTTGGAAGGGAAGGAAAAGCAGGAAACCCCCCCTTTCCCACCCCTTGGGATGGAGTGGGATGGGATCTGGCTCTTACCAGCGCAAGGTAGGGATGGGGGATCCAAAAAAGGGACAATCCAGGCGCGTCCTGTTGTTCTGGATCACCCTGATCAGCTGGTTCCGGGGGCCCAGGATCCGGGGGGGAACATCTGCCAAATGCCAAAATTCCAGCCATGGAAAAGGAGGAAAAATGGATTCTGCTGCTCTTTTCCAGCCTTTTTCCTGTTTTTTTGGTTCACTACTGGCACTTTCAAAACCTAGTAGAACTTCTCCACTCCCTCACCTCACCTTCCCCCTCCTTCCAGCCTCGTTTTGTGACTCGTATCCCTGGATTTGCCCAGCCTTTGCCTGGTTTGAATCCATGGCAATGGATTCCTGCTCCAAAGCCTGGGTGCCTTTGTGCATTCCCTCACAGCAGCAAAGGGGAAAACTCATGGAAAACTTCGGCAGGGAAAAGGGGGCTTGGAAAAACCAGGGAGAGTGATTTTTACATGGGAATATGGTGATGGGATAAAGGGGAACGATTTTAAACCAAAATAGGAGAGTTTGGGTGGGATATTGGGAAGAAATTCCTGCCTGGGAGGATGGGGAAGGGCTGGGATGGAATTCGTAGAGAAGCTATGGCTGCTCCTGGATTCCTGGAAGTGTCCAAGGCCAGGTAGCACAGGGCAGTGGAAGGTTCCATGCCCCACCCTTCCAAGAAGGTGGAATTTTAGATGAATCCCAGAACCAACCAGCAGGAAAAAGGTTGGAAAAGACCTTTAAGATCATCAAGTCCAACCTATGACCCAACACTACCTTGGCGCTAAGAGCCACACCCACGCTTTTAAGATGAGCTTTGAGCTGAGCTTTAAGGTTCTTTCCAGCCTCAGATTCCATGGAAATATGAGTTTTGGGTGGTCCCCTTCCCACAGACTCACCCAGCACGCTGACGAAGGCGTTGGCCAGCAGGTAGCCGTGCTCGTTGGACGCGTTGCATTGGTACACGGCGCTGCTGCCGATCTGCGTGTCCCGGAACACGATGGTGTCCCCGGCCACCTCCCGGCTCGGGTTGGGCGGAGATGCTTCAAGACAAGGACAGCTCCTTCAATTCGATTCCAAATGAAAATCCACCCCATAATATCATGGAGCGTCCTCCCAGCTCAGCCCAGTTCAAACCTGATGATGGTGTGTGGGGTCCACAGCCATAACTGGGAGCTACTGGGTGAACTGGGCCCATCCCAGCCAAGCTGGGGATTCACGTGGAGCCTATGTGGGTGTTGGACACCATCAGCAGTTTTGGCTCATGCTCAGCCAGGAGATCCTTGACTGGCACTTGGGCTAGGATTTGGGCTGGGATTTTGGAGAAGGAGGCTACTCTGCTCGTGCTCAGCCATGAGGTCCTTGGCTGGGATTTTGGTGGGATTTTGGCTGACATTTTGGAGAAGGAGGCAACTCTGGCTCATGCTCAGACATGAGGCCATTGGCTGGGATTTTGGTGTGATTTTGGCTGGGACTTTGGCGTGATTTTGGCTGGGATTTTGGAGGAGGAAGCCACTCAGGCTCATGCTCGGCCAGGATATCCTTGGCTGGGATTTTGGAGAAGGAGGTCCAGTCTCTCCCGCACTCACATTCGATGGGCTCTCCATTCACCAGCCACTGGATGGACGGTTTGGGGTTGCCGTTGGCGCGGCACACCAGCCTGCCGTCCTCGCCGGGGGCCAGGATCAGGTTCTCCGGCTCATCCAGCCAGTAGGGAGCAGCTGGAAAACAGCCCCGCCCCAGTGACACAGGGACAGCGGCACCACCCCCAAATTCCCCCCTCCAACGCTCCCTGGGGGAGGAAGGTGATGGAAAAATGGAATGGGTTTCCCGGGATTTGGTGAAGGAGGAGAGACCCCTTTCCTCTCCTTGGCTACACAAACCCACCACCATTTCTATCAGTGAGATTCCACCTCCGGCTACTTTTGGGGCCATTTCAATGAGATTTAATTCAAAAAGGGGAAGATTTAGATGGGCTATTGGGATGGAATCATTCCTTGGGAGGGTGGGGAGGCGCTGGGATGGAATTCCCAGAGAATGTGTGGCTGCTCCATGCCTGGAAGTGCCCAAGGCCAGGTTGGATGGGGCTTGGAGCACCATGGGCTCATGGAATGTGTCCCAGAACTGAGTGATCTCTGACGACCTTCCAACCCAACCCATTTCACGACTCCCTGAAGAACACAGACCCATCCCCAGGGAAAGGCCCCGCTGTCCCTCCCAGCATTCCATGAACGTCCCCTCCCGGCTCCAGGCAGCCAGGACCCAAAGAGGGAAGGTAAAGGCGACGTACCCTTCACTCTCACCGAGATCGTGTGGCGGATGCTGCCCATCTTGTTGGAGGCCAGGCAGAAATATTCCCCGGAGTCCTCCTCGGACACGTTGGAGATGCGCAGGGCCTTGTTGAAGTTCTCCAGCTTGGTTTTACCCACCGGGAGCTCCCCGCCTTTCTTGTACCACATGATGTCCGGTGCTGGTCTGAGGAGAGGGAGGCAGATCAGAGATTTTCCAAAGGCAAGGGAATGACTCCCAAGTGAAGAGCTGTGATTCCTAAATAGCAGTGAAATTCCCATCCTGGGAGCCACCAAAACCCAGGGGGAAGGTCTGATCTAACTGGTGGGCCACTCTTATTCCCACCGCCCTCCTTTCCATCATCCTCCTTCCCACTGCTGCCCCTAAACCACAGCCCTGAGCATTCCCAGCTGGTCAGGAACGATGTTCTCCTCATGCTCCTGGGATGCAGGCTCATGGAATTCTGGAATGGTTTGGGGTGGAAGGGACCTCAAAGCCCATCCCTGACCATGGCCTGATGGTGTGGGCTGTCCAAGAGCCCAGGACATTTCTGGGGGCACAAATGTCCTCCCCACAGTGTGGTGAGGAGCTCCTGGGAAATTGCCAAATTTTAGGGCAAACCAGTGGGGAATTATCCTTGGACAAGGATCTGAAGACACCTGGAAACCTCAGCATTTCCGTTTGCTCATCGAGCAGGTTATGGGAGCATCGTTAACAACTGAAAAGGAGGGAATGATCCCTTTTTCCCAGTCCAGGGGTGATTCCTTGCACTGATTCCACTGGGAATTGCTGGGAATCACCCTCTCCGTGGTACATACACTCCGGAGGCGATGCATTCCAGCAGGAGATCCACCCCTCGGAGCACCATCTGGCTGCTGGAAGTTCCGTAGGGATACATGAAGCTTGGAGTGGTTTCTGAGATCCCTCGGGCTGGAATCAGTGGGAGAGAAGTAAAAACAAAACAAAACAAAACAAAAACAAAACAACAAAAAAAAAAAAAACCAAAAACCAAACAAAGAAAAAAAAAAACAAAACCAAAAAACCAAAGAAAACAGAACATGGGTCTTTTAAAGGTCTCTGGGAATTCACGGAAGGTGTCACCTCCCCAGCCATCCCGGGATTCTGAACTCACCTGGGAATGTGCCTGGAAAGGGAAGGAGGGCTCCAAATGAATTTGGGATTGGAAAAAAAGAAGGGGAGAGAGAGGAAGTTTGGCAGGCAGGGGAGAGAAGGAGCAGCAGAGGGGACTGAGCACTGGGGATGGTTCCCATTCCATCAGTTCCTGCTTTTCCTGCCCTCCCTGCCTCCGGAAAATGGGCTGGAATCAGATGGAATTGGGAAATGTTGATGGATGTAACATATAACGAAGGACAGCAGGAAAAGCGGGTATGGAAAGGGTTTATTCAGACCCAGAGCTGCTTTTCCACAGAATTCTCCGGGATAGAGAGCATTCCCAGGGCTCCAGCAGCACCAAAGAGGTTTTCCAGCTTTCCTGGAGGCCTGGAAGGACGGTTCCCCTTGGAAAGGGACAGCTCAGCCGCCAAAATGACCCATTTAGGGCTGGACAGGGAAGTTTAATGGGAAAAAAAAACAAAGGGAAGACATAAGACAATTCCCTACGGATCCACACACAGTGAAGGCCTCTGTGCAGGGGGAAAAAATTAATTATTCATGGGAAAAAAATTCCATTAAGGAGTGGAATGATTGACCTAGATCTGGATCAGTGAGGACAAGACAGGATGAGATGGCGGGAAAGCAGCAGTAGCAGGGATGGAAGTTATGGGATTGGGAGAGGGATGGGATGGGAACAGGGGCACAAAAAATCCTGGAGTGATCCATGAGGCGAGACATCCCGGTGCCCCAAGATTTCCTTAGCTCAATGAGATGGGAGGATTTGGGGAATTTTGGGAAACTTCCAGAGCTGCGGCAGGGGAAGGAGGAGGGGACTGAGGATGGGGGCTCTTCCTGGAATTCCCACCTTAGGGAAGGAAAACCCAACCCCAGGATTCATCCATGGAATGTTTGGAATTGGCTCCACGCCCACATCCCGCCACTCCCACGGGCTCCGCACGCGCTCCCAGTTAGTCAATTATGGATTAATGGATTACCAGGGCAGGAAAATCCCAACTTTATCCCAAAAAGCCAACTTCTCCGGGTCTGTCTGCATCCCTGCTCCTGATTAATCTCATTCCCAGTGAAACCAGCTTGGCCCATCCCAGGGCAGAGCACCCAAACCTCCGCCACAACCGGGAGCTTCTCCCACCAAATAGAAAATGGGAATTAATTATTTTATCAGCCAAGATTGGCTTTGATCAGGATTTATTCCCACTCCGGATCCTGTGGGATAACTGGAAGCGTTAAGCGGAGCAAGCCGGATTTTACAAGCCTGTATTAATGATGGCAATTAAAAATCAGGGAGATTAATTAGTACCCTCTTGGCTTTAATGAACCTAAGGACAGCACCGAAAAAAACCCCTGATTTTTGCCTCAGCACAGCACCGTTAATAAATAATAATTAATAAATAATAAATAAAAATTAATAAATAATGAATATTTTGCTGTTTATAACAGGGAGCAGCCAGAAATTCCCTCAGAACCAGAGGCTCTGAGCATGTGGAAGTTCCAGCTGGAAGTGTCCAGGTTTCCCTCATCCCTCTGGATGGATCCAAGCTGGAAAAACAAATCCTGGGTCTGTTTATTTCGGCTTAAAATTGACTCTGCTCCCAAACTTTGCTGTGAACTGGGATCCAGAGATCCCAAAAACATGTGATTCGCATCCCAGAGCTGCCAGCTGCCCCTTTCCCATCTAAAATTCCTCCATCAGCTCTGTTTTCCAAGGATGTGCTCATCCCAACACATCCCAGCTGCTCAGCCCCGGCACAGCCAGGCTCAAACAGCCCCAGGTTTGCCAAAAAAAAAAAAAAAAAAAAAAAAAAAGAGGAAAAGGGACAAACCAAGGTTTTAATCCCATTAAAAGGGGGAAAAAATTGGAAATTCTGCTAATGAAATATTCCATTTATCCTTTTGGATCATTTTTCCCTGATAACTGCCCACAGAATTCTCGGAATCATCACTCCAAGTCCTGGGGACAAGGGGTGGGTGACACTTCCTGTGGTTATCCCGGCCCTGGAGAGGAATCTGGGACAAGTGTCCCACAAATCTCCCATGCTCCATGTCCCCAGCAGCAGATCCCCCATTCCCAAGCTTGGGAATGTCCTGGCAATGGGATTCCCAGACTTTCAGACCCCTTTTCCAGCTGCCTCTGGAGCTGATCGTGGGGATCAGCACGCCAAGGAAGAACGCCCAAGAGCTCCAAATCCCCCCAGCCCCTCAGATCCTTGGGATTCATGTCCCTCTCCACATCCCAAAGCTCCAGAATTCCCAGCCAGTCATTCCAGGGAGGAATGCTGGGGCAGCCACAAGGGAAAGGACTGAGGGGAAGAATTGTTACCCTCAGCTCTTTAATTATTGAGTTAATTACGGCCTGGGTTGGAGTCCAGGTCTGCACAGGGGTGGGAGAGGGGGATCTGTATCCTCTGGAGCCAGGAAGTTTTCCAGGGAATGCTACAACACGAAGAGCAGGATATTTCTCCTGTGCACTCATGAAATGAGGGACAGAATGGAATTGTGTGGATAGAATCCCATTTTCCTGATGGAGTGACACTTAAGATCTCTTTTCCCTGAACAAAGATATACAATGGGAAATCCAGAAGCCCAGGAAAACTCTCCACTGGAATTCTCTTTCTCCCTGTCCCATCTCTTGTTCTCTCCCTTCTGGGTGAGGGCTCCCACCAAAGCTGATTTTGCTGCTGAACCCTTTTCCCAGCCATTTTTCCAAATATTCCCAGATAGTCCAGCCCATTCCAGCACTTCTTCCCAGGCCGATTCCACTGCTGAGCCTTTCCCAGCTCCTCAGCTCCCTCCAAACCCTCCTGCTCCCGATGCCAAGATCCCAATTCCCTTGGCCATGGCCTGGCCTGGCACATCCCGCTCTTCTCTGGTTCTCCCAGTTGGCAACGCCCTCCTTGTCCCCAAAAGTCCCCGCGGGATGGGAATTGTGCCCTGGGCTGTGCCAGGCCCTGAGGAAGCTCTGGCTCCGCAGGGATTTCACTCCAGGACACGGTGGGGACAGCAAGGGACATTCCCAGAGCTGACCCCACACAACCCCCGCCCCAAAAGCAGCAGGAAGGGCAGGAAGGGAATCCTGTCTGGGATGGCTCCGGATCTGGGAGCAGTTGGAATCGGCATGAAAAAAAAAAAAAAAAAAAAAAAAAAAAAAGAAAAGAGAGGAAAAGGGACTAACCAAGGTTTTAATCCCATTAAAAGGGGAAAAAAATTGGAAATTCTGCTAATGAAATATTCCATTTATCCTTTTGGATCATTTTTCCCTGATAACTGCCCACAGAATTCTCGGAATCATCACTCCAAGTCCTGGGGACAAGGGGTGGGTGACACTTCCTGTGGTTATCCCGGCCCTGGAGAGGAATCTGGGACAAGTGTCCCACAAATCTCCCATGCTCCATGTCCCCAGCAGCAGATCCCCCATTCCCAAGCTTGGGAATGTCCTGGCAATGGGATTCCCAGACTTTCAGACCCCTTTTCCAGCTGCCTCTGGAGCTGATCGTGGGGATCAGCACCCCAAGGAAGAACAGCCAGGAGCTCCAAATCCCCCCAGCCCCTCAGATCCTTGGGATTCATGTCCCTCTCCACATCCCAAAGCTCCAGAATTCCCAGCCAGTCATTCCAGGGAGGAATGCTGGGGCAGCCACAAGGGAAAGGACTGAGGGGAAGAATTGTTACCCTCAGCTCTTTAATTATTGAGTTAATTACGGCCTGGGTTGGAGTCCAGGTCTGCACAGGGGTGGGAGAGGGGGATCTGTATCCTCTGGAGCCAGGAAGTTTTCCAGGGAATGCTACAACACGAAGAGCAGGATATTTCTCCTGTGCACTCATGAAATGAGGGACAGAATGGAATTGTGTGGATAGAATCCCATTTTCCTGATGGAGTGACACTTAAGATCTCTTTTCCCTGAACAAAGATATACAATGGGAAATACAGAAGCCCAGGAAAACTCTCCACTGGAATTCTCTTTCTCCCTGTCCCATCTCTTGTTCTCTCCCTTCTGGGTGAGGGCTCCCACCAAAGCTGATTTTGCTGCTGAACCCTTTTCCCAGCCATTTTTCCAAATATTCCCAGATAGTCCAGCCCATTCCAGCACTTCTTCCCAGGCCGATTCCACTGCTGAGCCTTTCCCAGCTCCTCAGCTCCCTCCAAACCCTCCTGCTCCCGATGCCAAGATCCCAATTCCCTTGGCCATGGCCTGGCCTGGCACATCCCGCTCTTCTCTGGTTCTCCCAGTTGGCAACGCCCTCCTTGTCCCCAAAAGTCCCCGCGGGATGGGAATTGTGCCCTGGGCTGTGCCAGGCCCTGAGGAAGCTCTGGCTCCGCAGGGATTTCACTCCAGGACACGGTGGGGACAGCAAGGGACATTCCCAGAGCTGACCCCACACAACCCCCGCCCCAAAAGCAGCAGGAAGGGCAGGAAGGGAATCCTGTCCGAGACGGCTTCGGATCTGGGAGCAGTTGGAATCTGTGGTGGATTTGGAGAGGTGGTGACATTCCCAGGATTCCCAAACCTGCCCCATTTCCCACTCCCTAAAATCCCTCACGGCTGCCCTTGTTATCCCAGCACAACCCTGACAATTCCAGCCCATTCCTAGGGCAGCCATCCTGGCGTTTTTGTACCTGAAGCATCATTTAGGATTTTAGGATGGGATTCTCCCACCAGGCACAGAATCCAGAGAGAGTTTTCTGTCCCAACAAAGAGCATGAACCTGTGGAAGCATCCAGCTCATGTCCAACCTCTCTGCACAGCAATCACCCAGATTTCAGGAAAACCCAAATATTCCTCTTTTTCTTCCCTCTTTTTATCCTTGCCTGAGTTCAGCTGGAAATCCCAGAAATGCCCCTGCTGGAAATGTTCTTCTGGAGACACAGAAAAGTGGGATGAGGATCTGATGTCTAAATCCTGAGCTTTGCCCAGGACAGGACAGGAGGGACCGAACTCAGCTCAGCCACGTGGGGCAGACCCTATAAACCCCAAACCTCCCAAGCTGGGCTTAACTCACTTAAACCCCGCTCAGCAGAAATGGGGAACTTTGTGGGGTTTTGTGGTCGCTTGGATGGATTTATGCCAATAAATTTTGGCAAAGCTGAGGCCATGATGGGGACATGGCGACAGCAAAGGGGACACAGACAGGGAATGGGGTCAGTGGGGTTAGGCGGGACTGGGTTAAGCCGGGACTCCCAAAGCCAGCGTGGACTCACCGCGGTACATGGCGGGGGAATTTCCTAAAGACGTTTCGTTATGGGACTTCTCTGCAATTGAACAAAACACCATGAGCAGCGCCAGGGAGGCGGGGGCAGCATGGGAAGGGGACACGGGAATTCCCAAAAAACAGCCAGGAAGGGGACACAGGAATTCCCAAAAAACAGAAAGAACAGGGGACATGGGGACTTCCCAAACAACAGGCAGGATGGGGGACACAGGGACATCCCAAAACACAGACAGGGTGAGGGACACAGGAAATTCCCAAAAAACAGCCAGGATGGGCACACGGGGACATCCCCAAAAAAAAGCCAGGACAGGGGACATGGGGAATTCCCAAAAAACAGCCAAGATGGGGGACATGGGGACATCCCAAAAAGAAAGCCAGGCTGAGGGACACGGGAATCCCTAAAATACAGCCAGGATGGGGGACATGAGGAATTCCCAAAAAACCAGCCAGGATGGGGACATGGGGAATTCCCAAAACCGGCAAGGATGGGGGATGTGGTGACATCCCAAAAAACAGCCAGGATGGAGACATGGGGAATTCCCAAAAAACAGCAAGGACAGGACAGGGTGGAGAACACAAGAATTCCCAGAAATCAGCAAGGATGGGAGAGGGTGGAGAACACGAGAATTCCCATAAATCAGCAGGGATGGGACAGGCGGGAGCAGGGATCCAAAAGCATTCGGAGCGCGGTGCCTTCCAGGACAAACACAGGAGGAACAGGAGGAAAAGGGGCTGGTTTCCCTCTCCAAGGGGTGGGAAGAGCTAAAAGTGTGGGAATTGTAGTGCTAATTTTTCCTTGGAATGTTTTACTCTCCAGAGTCTTTGGGAAAACCCAAGAATTTGAGCAATTTGGAGGGGAAAATGGTTTTTTTTCTCTGTTTTTTGACTATAAAAATTCTGTATTCCAGCTACTTTTTCCCATGAGATGGACACAGCTGGACAATGATGTAGGAAGGCAAGGAGGAGATGAAAGAATAATAATAATAATAATTATTATTATTATTATGTTTTAAAAGCACAACCTGCTGTAATAACAACAATAATAATAATAATTTTTTTTAATTTTTTTTTTAAGAGCACAACTTGCGGTAAAATCCCTTTAAGGTGATCCCTCCCTGCAACCTTCCCATTTTCCTCCTACATCCCATTCCATGTTTTTTCAGGAGCTGGGGAAGACTTTTTGAAGGAGCCTAACTCAGGGATTAAGGCTGAGAAGATCCAAGAGTTTGGGACAAATCCAACCTCATCCCCTTCCAACAATTTATGGATAAAGAATTTTTTGTATGGGAAATTAAAGCCTCAGTTCCAAAATTTTTAAGGAATCTGGGAGGTTCCTGGGTGGAATTTGCCTCTGATCCTACAGCAGCTGTTTCCCAAGGAAAACTGGAAGAGAAGGATTTGATTTTCCAAGGTCTGGGAGTGAAGGGATGTGGGGACACCTGAGGGGAGCTCAAATCCGTGAAAATCCACCAGGATTTCATTCAAGTCACGTCCAGAGCTGGATAAATCATCAGGATGGAGCCCTTGGAAGCTCCAAACCCCACAGATCTTTATTTGCCTGGATTTTTCCCAAAAATAAACACTGGGACTTTCTTTTCCCAGCTCTTCAAACAAGCAAATATTTGGAACTCACAAATAATATCCGGAATTTACAAATTATATCCGGAATGAACGAGCTACCCACATTCCCAGCACCGGAAAAGAACCCTTTGGAATGATTTAAATCCCTGATTCCCTACTCCAGCTTTGCACCGAGGAGGAGCTGCTACACCGAGGTGGAAAACTCGTCACTCCCGGGTCCCTCTCATCACATTCCTATTCATTCAAGCTGCTGGGAAATCAAATTAAATTCCTCCCACCAGCATTCAGGAGTGCCTGGTGCTTCCCAAAAATCCGCCAGCACCTCCCAGTTGGATCTTTCTGGGAATGCTGGGAATGGTGGGAGCTCCTGCCCTCTGATGGTTGATGTTCATGGAGGATTTTGTCACCTCGAGCCCCTGTGACAGCTCAGGGTCCTCATGCCCCTCAAATTGGCCCCATTCCCTCTTCCAGAGTCACCCCAGTGCACCAGGAATTCCTTTTCATTCAGGAATTCCTGAGGAATCATTGCTGGAGGAAAATGTGCTCTGGAAGGGCCCGGAGTGAGCCCCTGGTGTCCCCTCATCAATGCTCGATGGGGACACCTGGGAACGCTCATCCCGAGTGTCCCACAGGATTCCAGAGGCTCCCACATTCCTGGAGGCACTTCCCAGAGCAAAGGAAGCCCCGGAATATCCACAGCCACATTCCACACTTGTTTTTCCACATCCAATCCCCTGGAGCAAGCCACGGCCAACTCCACCTTCCCAGAGCAGGGAATGATCCCTGGACATTTCACATTTCCCTGAATGTGGTGAGAAAGTGGAAGCACCCCCAGTTTTATCCCAAAGACGTGGAATTGGTGATTCCTGCTCCAAGTTACCTCTGGATATTTTATATTTCCCTGGAGATGAATTTCCCTGATGATATGGAAACGCTCTCCACTTCATCCCAAACACACAGAATTGGTAATTCCTGCCCCAAATCACCTCTGGATATTTTACATTTTCCCTGGAGACATTAGGAATGCTCCAGATGTGGCAAAACTCTGCAGTTTATCCCAAACACATGGAACTGGTGATCCCTGCATTTCCCTGGAGATGATGGGAATGTTCCATATGTGCTGAAACACTCCCTGTTTTATTCCAAACACATGGAATTGGTGATTCCTGCACCAAAGATCCCATTTCCCTGGAGATGGTGGGAATGTGGGAATGTCCCATTCGTGAAACACTCTCCAGTTTACCCCAAACACATGGAATTGGTGATTCCTGCATTTTCCTGGAGATGGTGGGAATGCCCCAGCTGTGCTGAAACACTCCCAGTTTATCCCAGCATCGGGATTTGGTGATTCCTGCTTCAAGTTACCTCTGGATATTTTACACTTCCCTGGAGACAGTGGGAATGCCACATCCCTGTCAGAACATTCCCTGTTTTACCCCAAACACACAGAATTGGCAATTCCTGCGTTTCCCTGGAGACATTGGGAACGCCTCATCTGTCAAACACCCCCAGTTTTACCCCAAAACCACGGAACTGGCAATTCCTACACCAAACCACCTCTGGAACCCTAAAAACCAGGAAGATACAACCCCTCCCTCCCCACCCACCCCAAAACCACCCAAACCCGTCCTTACCCCACCCAAACCAAACCAAACCACGGGAGCCACTCTTCCCTTACTGGATTCCTGGTTGGAAAACCCTTTGGGATGGAGCCCAAACTGGTTCCCCTGTGAGCCACTTACTGGTTTTGACCTTGAGGGTGTAGGGGTTCTTCTGCTGGATGGTGTGGGTGAAGTGGAAGCGGGCGTTGCAGCTGTAGTCGGTCAGCGCGTCCTGCGCCAGCACGTTGGAGAAGTAAAGGTCCCCGTTGTGGCCCTGGGACACGCGCTTGTCCTGCGGGATGGGCTCCATGGCTGGGGGAAAACGGCGGGAATTCAGGGCCAGGCGGGATTTAAGGAGAACGGGAATGGCGGAGGGGTGGGGTGGATGAGGTGCGGAGTAGGGGTGGTGAGCCTGAAGTAGGAGGAAGGGTTCTAAACTAACAGAAGCTGCCCTAAATTAGCAGGAAATGCCCTAAATTAGTAGTTATGGCCCTAAACTAGCAGAAAGTGCCCTAAGTTAGCAGAAAAAACCCTAAATTACCAGTAACGACCCTAAACTAGCAGAAAGTGCCCTAAGTCAGCAGAAAAACCCCTAAATTACCAGTAATGACCCTAAATTAGCAGAAAGTGCCCTTAATTAGCAGCAATTACTCTAAACTGCCAGCAATGACCCTAAGCTAGCGGACATGACCCTAACCTAGCAGAAAATGTCCTAAGTTAGCAGAAAAAACCCCTAAACTACCAGTAACAACCCTAAACTACAAAAAACTAGCCTAAACTAGCAGAAAGTGTCCCAAATCAGCAGTAATTACCCTAATTACCAGCAATGACCCTAAGCTAGCAGCCACAATCCTAAACTAGCAGAAACAACCCTAATCAAGCAGAAATTGCCCTAAACTACCAGGACCAGCCCTAAAGTAGCAGAAAGTGCCCTAAACTAACAGAAATTACCCTAAACTAATAGAAATTACCCTAAACTAGCAGAAACAACCCTAAACTATCAGGCCCAACCCTAAACTAACAGAAACAACTCCAGGCTGACAGAACCAACCTCAAACTATCAGCAACAACCCCACCCACAGTTATTTTAAAACCCACAGGTGATGGAGCCGCCATTCCCAGAGTTCCCGGTGGGAAAGGCGCTCCCGACTCACAGCTGCTCATCCAGAAGATGACGGGCTCAGGGAGGCCAGGTGGGGGATTGCACTGCAGGCTCAGCGGGGCACCCTCATCCACCTCGATGACATCCACCTTCTCCTTGGGCCACAGCGGAGATTCTGCCATGGGAAGCAAAGGAAAGTGAGGAAAGGAGGAAAGGATTCCTCAGGAGTGATTCCCGCTGGATCCAGCCTCATTTTAGAGCAAAATTCATCTGGGTGTGTGCAAAACTCCCTGGAATTCATCCCCTGAAATCCATACCCCCAAATTCATCCCTCAAATCCATACCCCAAAATCCAAACCCCCCCAGATTCATACCCTCCAAATCCGTCCCTGGAATCCACACCCTTGAATTCGTATCCTCAATTCCATCCCTTCAATTCCATTCCCTTAAATCCATGTCTTCAAGTCCATATTCAAATCCATCCCTTAAATCCATATCCTCAATTCTACACCCTCAAATCCATCCCTGAAATCTATCCTTTAAATTCGTATCCTCAGTTCCACACCCTCAAATCCATCCCTGAAATCCATACCCTTAAACTCATATCCTCAATTCCACACCCTCAAATCCATCCCTTCCACCCTGAGCAATTCCCAACCACAACCTCATTCCTTCCCTGTCTCCTGGACACACCTGGATCTGTTTGAGCACTGAATATTCCCCCCAAACCTCCCGTGGCCCTGCTCTTTCCAGGAACCACTCACTGGAAACCTGGAGGTGGATTTTGCTGGAAAGGGCTGTCCCGTAGTCGTTCCTGGCGAAGCACTGGTACTCGCCCTCGTAGTCGTCGGGCCGGCCCCCGCTGTGGAAGTCAATGACCAAAGTCCCCGATCTCCTCCTCATGGACACCTTGGGATCCTTGGCCACGTTGAAGAACTTCCCATTCCGCGTCCAAGAGAAGCTGGAATGCCAAGGAAAAGCTGGGTTAGGAACCATGTCCCCACAGAGGTCCCTACCTGTGTTGGGCCAGCAGCAGGATGGGCTGGGCAGGGAGGGTGGGAGCGGCTCTGGAGCACCAAGGGACAGTGGGATGAGCACTGGGAATGCACTCACATGGGAACGGGGTTGCCTTTGGCTTCGCATTCGATGAAGATGTTATCCCTGGGATCCACGATGTAATCCTTGATGGATTGCTTGGTGATCGTGGGGGGCTGCGGCACTGCGAGGAATGGGAAATCCGTGAAGAACCGGGGGAGATCCCTCAATGCCACCCCGTAGCAATTCCTGCTGGGATCCCAGCTCCTTCCCTTGGCTGGGTGTGTGATTTGGAGGTTGAATCCTGAGGAAATTCCTGTGAATTCCCTCAATTCATCACCTCACGGATCATCACAGAGTCCAGACTCCCTTTAGGGACCAAAAATCCTCAATTCCCTCTCTGTATTTTGGTCTCATTGGGGAATGTCCCAGTTCCAGCCTCCTGTTCCCACAGGGTGAATCCGGTGGGAATTCATCCTGGATCTGCAGCTCAGAAGGGGCTGGGTCAGGGGTCCTGAG
This sequence comes from Pyrgilauda ruficollis, assembly GCF_017590135.1. Taxonomy (NCBI): domain Eukaryota; kingdom Metazoa; phylum Chordata; class Aves; order Passeriformes; family Passeridae; genus Pyrgilauda; species Pyrgilauda ruficollis. The sequence goes on from NW_024523789.1 coordinate 409,218, forward strand.
AAATTCCTGGTGCAAGGAAGAGATTCCAACCCCCCAGGATGAGCCCAAAGGAGCTCAGACCTGGAATTTAGGAGGGCAGGGATGGAAAAAAGGACACAGGAACCCCATGGCTGGGATAGCACCCGGCCCTGATCTCCGAACTGCAGATCCTATCTCCTGGGGTGAAGATCCAAGGCTGTTTCTTCATCCTCTGAGATCCAGAGATGCTCCCAACCCATCAGGATGTGAGGTTGAGCCTGGAACAGGTGCCAGGAGGGAATTCCTGCCCTTCTCCGAACTCAAACCCTGCAGGAACAACTTTTCCATGGCAAACACAGCCTGGCCCCTGATCTGAGGACAGCTCAGAGAGCTGGGAGCTCTTCCCAAGTTGCTCCAGCCTTTCTATGCCTTTCCCCACCTGGACATGCAGGAAAAGTGGGTCAGAAGGGGCCACGTCCCCCTTGCACCACCACTGCCACCACCAGCCCCTGCTCAGGGACCCTTCATGCACTTTGGGGAAGGGAACACTTACATTCACTCTGGATATTTGCTGTTATTCCCAAAGGGAAAGCATAGAGGGAAAAAGAAAGGAGGTTAATTCAACCTGTTCCAACCCTGTTCCCAGCACAGCCAGAAACAAATCCAGTTTTTGCAGGCCTCGGAAACCCCGCACAAAACCCCTTTTCCTTCGAAATGTGGAGGAGAAAACCCAATTGTGGAGGAGAAAAGCCAACTGTGGAGAGGAAAACCCAGCTGTGGAGGGGAAACCCCAAACTTGGAGAAGAAAACCCAAATGTGGAGGAGAAAAATCTAAATGTGGAGGAGAAAATTCAATTGTCAAGGAGAAAACTCAACTGTGGAGGAGAAAACCCAAATTTGGAAAAGAACACCTAAATGTGGAGGAGAAAACACAACAGTGGAGGAGAAAACTCAGCTGTGGAGGAGAAAATCCACCTGGGATGTTCCCACCTTCATCCCACCTCCTTCCCATCCCAGTGAGGAATTTTTGGGAAGGAACTGGAGAGGATAAATCCCAAACTTACGGTCCAGGGGGACCTCGATGGCGCTGATGAGGTGCTGGAGGCAGAGGGCAAAGGCAATTCTGGCACAGGTGACCTGGGCTCTCCTCAGGATCATCTTGAAGCTTCCCTGTGTGGCCTCAAGACCTTGGGGTGTCCCTTGGGGTGACTTTGGGGTGTCCCCTGGGGTGGTGGCACATGCAGAGGGATCCTCAGCTGGAAAAAAAAAACAACCCCCGAGTCACATCACTGAGCCAATCCTGGCATTTTCCCTTTGGAAACTTGAGGAACGCAGCATTTCCCCCAAAAAATGGTGGGAATGGGGCCAGGAATGGTGGCCAGGATTTGGGGAACACGTGGGAACAGCTCTCCCGAGCCCAGGATTGTCCTGCTGGAAGGATTTATGGGGTTGTTTGGGCTCCAGTCCTGAAGCCAGTGCCCAGGGACCAAGAGGAAATTCCTGGGAGCAGCAGGATCCAAATGGAGCCCACAGGATTGAATAAAAATGTGGATTTGCTGAAAAAATTAATAATAATTGTATTTTATGCATTAAAAATACTGAGGAATATCCAACCCCTCAGGGCATCGGGATGAGCTCAGGGGTCTGGAGCTGTTGTCCCAAAAATCCTGGCATTGATCCAGCAGAATTCTAGGACTGGGATTTTTCCCAACTGGTGTTCAAACTATCTCATTCCCAACGAGGCTGCAGGTGTTCCCCTCGCTGCTCCAGACCCTGTGGATGTGACAGCCTGGCCAGAGAGTGAGAAAACCAGACAAGTTTTCCCAAAATTGGCTTGTGAGGCTTTAAGGAGTTGAAGATAAATAACAATAGCTTGTTATGACAAAAAAACCTGCAGGTGTTGTTTTCCTGCTCTCTGTTTTCCTGTTTTTCTCAAAAGTTGTTTATAAGAAAAAAGGCATTTTGTTAATTAGCCAATCAGGTGAAATGTATTGATTAGTTGACCGATCAGGTCAATATCTGTATGGGAAGAATGTATAAAATGTATAAAAAAAAGGGGAACCTGAAGTAAAGTCCAAACCATCCTTCCAGTGAGTCTGTGTCGTTTCTTACTCAACAGCGACAAGATCCCATCCAAGCTCCCGGGATCCCATTTTCCACCCAGATAACAAATGCAGATCCCAAAAGGACAACACAAAGCTCTGAATCCATTTCAAACAGGGATATTTTAGGGGAAGGAGGCAGTGGGGGTTAAAAAGGGTCCAAACAGGAACAGTTTGGGCCTGAAAAGTGAGGAATTTCTTGTTTTCCTTGGATTTTGGGGTGCGGAATAGCTGAGAGGGAAGGAGGAAGTTCCTGGCACAGATTCCTGGGGGATATTTGTAAATACGGGAATATAAAAGGGCTGAGCCCAAGCTCTGATGGGAAATCACAGGATCCTGGAATGGTTTGGGATGGGAAAGGAATTTAAAGCTCATCCCCAGTGCAGGGGCACCTTCCCCTGTCCCAGGTGGCTCCAGCCTGGCATTGGGCACTTCCAGGGATCCAAGGGCAGCTCCTCCCTACAAATCCCTGTAGGCCCCACTGCAAAAATCCAGGAATATCAGGAAGAAACAAAATTCCAGAAAATTCCTGAGCTGTAAAAGCAGCACGGAATCTCTGGCCTGAACCCATGGGCAGAATCCTGCAGGAATTCCCTGGCTGGATGATCCAGGATGATCTGTAGGATAGCACGGAGCAGCACTGGCTGGGAGCAAGAAAAACCACACAGGGAATTCATCCCCTGGAAAATGCCAGGCTCCTCCAGGCTCCTCCAGGCTCCTCCAGGGCCCCTTTGTCCGGAGCAGATGTGGGCAGAGGGAACAATCCCTGGGAACAATCCACGGGAACAATTCCTGCGCATGTAGGTGGCTCCTGGAGAACACAGACCCGCATTGTCCCGGCTGTTCCTGCCGGGAATGGGGAATTCTCCCGGCACAGAGGGGCTGGAGCTGCCACAGGAATCAGGGACATTCTGAGCTGGGGGTGCTGGAGTCAGGGAAACAGCCGGGGAGAAGCTTTTCCCAAAAAACCAGCATTTTTCCTGCTTTTTCTCGCATAGAAAGGATATGACAGCAGCCCAAAAAGCAGGAAAAACCCGTCAGGCTCATCCCTACATCCCAAAGGGAGGCACGGAGAGGGGAAGGGGTGGTTGAGGTTGGTCCCTCACCAGCAGGACCAGGCTGTGCCCTGCTCTGCTCCTCAGAATTCCATGGAATTCTCTCTTTTCTCCCTGCAGGATCTGAAATAACAACCCATGAGGACAGCTTCTCCTCCTGCAGAAATTCCCAGGAGATCCCATTCTGGCACCACCCAGGACAGGGATCCCCCTGCAGGGGATTTGGCCCAAAGTTATCTCACTGTCAGAATTCCCAAAATCCCTACAAACAGGAGCAGCTGGAATGTCCCCTGGGGTCCACTCTGAGTGCACAAACCACTCTGAGGATGGGCTGAAATTCATTTATTCCCATTTCTTAAAATGAGATCTTCTGGGATAACAATGGGAAAAATCCCTTCCCTACACCTCTGCTCCTGGAAAACAATCCCAGCTCCAGAGCAGGAAATGGGAAGCAAAGGGAATCTGGCCTTGGAATTCGACAAAATTAAACAGTGAGGGATTTGATTTAATCAGCTCGTTAGGACCAGCAGGATGCTCCCAGCAGCAGTTGGATTTTTATCCCAGTTTATCCTGATTTATCCCAATTTACGGCTGCAGGAGGAACAGTAAAACTTTGGGAATTGCTGTTCCCGGAGAACATTCCGGCAGCTCCGTTTATTGCTTCATTAAAGCTGATTGAGGAGCACGGAGCAGCTTTGCCACCGGCAGAAAATCCCCTTGGGTTGGTGTCATGGTTTAAGAAATAAATAATGAAAACCTGTTGTTTTACCTTTAAACAACTCATCTTTAAAACAGTAAATCAACAGAACCCATATACAAGCTGTAAAAAAGCTGGGGGCCACTGGGGCTGCTCCAGCACCATTTTTCTAGGAATCTCAACAGAAAATCCCAAAGAATCTGTGGGGTGGTGACTCAGGGACACTCCAGTCCCCTTGTCCTGTTCCCAATGGAGGAGCAAATCCCATCCCAGCAAATCCCATCCCAGAAAATCCCAACCCAGCAAATCCCATCCCAGAAAATCCCATCCCAGCAAATCCCATCCCAACCCCCCAGCAGATCAGGACAGGTGCAGGTGACACTGCGCCGTTGTCACCTCCTTTCCAGGGCCATCCATCCCACGCTGCTCCCAGAAAACCCACGGAGCTGGTAGCACGGGGGGACACCGGCTGTGCCTGTCCCCGGAGTGTCCCCAGGCCACCCCACCCTGGTGGCATCTGGCCCTGGGATCAGCCAAGGGTTAATCAGGTGGGAAAACAGCCCTGGGATGAATCTGGAGCCTCTGGAAAAGCTCCCCAGCTCCCACCTCCGCTCCTGCTGCCGGATTCTGCACCCGGGCTTGGAGCAGCCTGAGCCTCTCCGAGAATGGGAATGTTTGGATGAGCTGTGGGATTTTTGGGGTCCCCGGGGGTCCCGTCCCACTTGGGATGTTCCACGGTTTTGTGAATAAAATGATGGATGCAACACTCAGAGAGAGGAAAATTCCGTGTTTCTCTGAACACACGGAGCTGGGAGAGGGCTTGGCTGGAATTCCCTTCCCTGCTGGACACAACCCACAGCTCGTCTGTGCCAGGGACGTCTGTTCCCATGGGAAAATCCACTCGGGGGAGCTGGGACACTTGGGATTCCTCTCCTGTGTGAGAGGAACCATCGGACACAGGAACAGCAGATCCTGATCCCATCCTGGGATCCCAGACCTGGCTCTCCCTCCTGCCAAGGGCATCAGGCAGGAGGATGATCCCAGGGGGAACTGAGTGATCCCAGTGGGAATGACTGATCCCAGAGGGAACTGAGTGATCCCAGTGTGGACTGAGTGATCCCAGTGGGAACTGAGTGATCCCAGTGGGCCTGGCATTATTTTACCGGGGATAGAGTGATCCCAGTGGGGTCTGATTTATCCCAGTGGGAACCGATTTATCCCAGTGGGAACAGATTTATCCCAGCAGGAACCAACTGATCCCAGTGGGAACTGACTGATCCCAGTGGGGATTGATTTATCCCAGCAGGAACCGACTGATCCTAGCAGGTACCAACTGATTTATCCCAGTGGGAACTGATTGATCCCAGTGGGAACTGATTGATCCCAGTGGGAACCGATTGATCCCAGTGGGAACTGGCCTGGCCTTGGACACTTCCACGGAAGTTCATTCCCAAAAACCCAGCTGGTGACCCAAAGCTGATGCTCCAGGTGTGTCCCACCATTCCTGGCAGGGTTTGTTGATCCCATTCCCACTTGTTTTCTCAGGAATTGTGACAGCCCTTGAGGATATTTTCCACAGGAATGCGAAGAAATTCCGAATTTATTCATTTTCCGAGGAGGGCAACACCCTTCCTTGCTATTTCCCACCATTCCCTGCTTTTTCTCACCATTCCCTGGCATTTCTCACAACTTTTCCTGTCGCTCTCCATGGAATTGTCACCCTTTGTCACTCAATCATCAAATCCTGGTGTCACCACCTCTCCATCTGCCGCCGGAGCTGCCTCCGGAATGGGAATAAATTAATTGGGAGAAGCTTTTGGTTCTGGGATAATGAAGTTGGCACAAACCCAACTCAGGAGGGAGCCCAGGGATGCCGTGGTTAAAAATTCCATAAAAATAAAAGGGATTTTTGGGAATTAAAAAGCCGGGTTGGAATTTAGGGTTTCCTTGGGAAAGGTCGAAGGATGGATTGAACCAGGGACGAATGAAGTGAGGATTTTTATCTGCCAAAACTTTCCAAAATCCCTGGAAAAGGTCGAATTCTGCAAATCTTTGGAAACACAAATCTCTGCTTGTTGGCACCACTGGAAGCAGGAGGGAAAATCCGCAGGAAAATCGCGGAGTTTAAAGTCGAGGGAAAAAACAAAGGAAAGGGAAATTTCAATATTTAACTCCTCCCACCTCATCTCTGATCCAACAAAGTTTCCTGCTGGGAATATTCTGAGGAAAGCGTGAAAATCCATTAAAACCCCGGAGCTGAGTGAAACAAAGAGCAGAGGTTGGGACTGAGGGTTGGATCAGCAAATTCCTTGAATTCTGCATGTCAGAATTGGAGCTAGAATCCAACTTTGGTAAAATACTGAGAAGGTTTTCCATGAAAATTCAGGAGAGGAGGAAGGATCCCACCTCTGGCACAGCTTGGGCACAGGATCCAGGCACGATCTGTCCCAAAAAATCATCCCAAGTTTTTCCATTCCTTTCCCAGGATAATGTAGGAATGTGCAGTGTGTCCCACCTTGGATGAGGTGATGTGGAAAACTGGGAATCTCCCTCACGTGGCTTTGGGAAGGATTTCTCTCCCTTTTTCCAAGCTCAAGATGGAACAAGTGCTCAGAGCATGGAAAAACCGGAATTTCCGTATGGGAGGGGTGAATCCCAAAAAATCCAGGCACAAAAAACCTTTAGGATCTCACAGAATCCCACAAAAAGCTCGGAGTGGGATGACCTGGAGCATCCCTGCAGGACGCCAGGCCCCTTTTTGGGATTTTCCCATTTTCCCAACCCTTTTCCCGCCGCTCTCCCGCATCCCTGAGGATCGCATCCCTCGATGGTGGCCATGGCAACGCCAATCCATGCAGGAAAGGGGAGGAATCTGGAAAATTATTCATGAAGAATGAGGGAGAGCTCGGAGCAGACCCTCTGGAAGCTGGTGGGAAAAGGCCCTTCCTTGGCGTTCCCATCGGGAAAACACTCCTGATTTATTATTAAAGAGGGAAAAATTCCTTTTTGTTGTTGTTGTTGAGCTTAATTAGGAGGAAAATCTTCCTGGAGGAATCCTCGGTGATCCCAGCCCTGCTCCCAGCCCCTTTCCCACTCCCCTGGTTTTCCAGAGACTCTGGGGTCAGAGCATCTGAGCAGGAGGGGAGTTTGGGAAAGCAGAGCAGGCAAAGCCTGCCTTTAAACAGTCCTGGAATTGTCCCATTCCTGGGTGCTGATTCCCTGCTCCCAAGGGAATTCTGCTCCATCAGCTCCCGCTCCGAATTTCCAAACCTCCTCCAAACCTGTGCTTCCCGCTGCTCCATCCCTGCCCTTGGAGGGGCACCCTGGCTGCTCTGGAATTACCCCCATCCCAAAAATCCTGCTTCCCTCCAAATTCCTGGAGGCTGCAGGGAGCTCCACACCTTCTCCCGTGTCCTTCCCACTGCTCCGGAATGACCGCATCCCACAGCAGGGCAGATCCCACAAGGATTTGTTAAATTCCACCTCCTCCTCCTCCTCCTCTTCCAAGGGCAGGGAGTCGCCTCCCTTTCCCTCTCCCATGTCCCGCACAGTTTTCCCTCTCCAGAGCTCAGGTTGAGGTTTTCCCTCTCTTTATCACCCCAAAAAATGTCTCAAATCCAAGAATTTACGGGAAATCTCCACCTTGTCACAGGTTATTCCAAGCATGGGGAGCCACTTCCCTTTCCCTCTCCCACATCAGGCACAGTTTTCCCCTCCAAAGTTCAGACTGAGGTTTTCCCTCTCTTTATCCCAAATTAACAAATGCCTCAAATCCAAGGATTTACAGGAAATCTCCGCCTCTTCACACATTATTCCAAGGAAGGGAGACACCTCCCTTTCCCTCTCCCATTTTTTCCCCTTCAAAGCTCAGGTTGAACTTCTCTCTATCCCAAACTCAAAGATTTTCCACATCCCGGGAAGGACACCCTGAGTCCCCCACATCCAAACAATTACCCATTTCCCTCTGAGGTTTTCTACATCCTGAGGACTCTCTGAGCGCCCCACATCCCAAAAAATCCTCACTTCCCTCTGAGGTTTTCCACATCCCAAGAAGGACTCCCTGATCTCCCCACATCCCAAAAAATCCCTATTTCGCCCTAAGATTTTCCACATCCTGAGGACACCCTGAGACCCACACATCCCAAAAAAAAATCCCCCTTTCCCTCTCCCTGTCCTCCCCTGGCTTGTCCCAACCCCTCCACCCCGGAGAAGTGCCGAGGCTCCACAGCCCTGATCCGTAATTCCGACTTTCTCCACCCTTCCCTTCTTTCTCCCTTTTCCCGCGGGAACAATGGGGCCGTGGCATGGACACTGCCCACTCTGTGCCCTCCCCGTGCCCGAGTGCCAGCCTGGGCCTGTCCCCGTGTCCCCGGCGGGTGACAGCGTTTTGTTCCCAGATGCAGCTTCCTTTTGTTCCCAACCCTGCGGAAAAGCAGAGCAGAGACGTCCCCACCACTGAGAATTCCCAGCCTGGAGTTTCTGGCTATCCCACCCATATTCCAGCTTGGAATTGTTGGGTTTTCGCCTCTGCAATGGAGCACAGCAAGAAAATTCTAGAGGAATTAGGGAGTGGATCACAGGGATCCTCATTTCCCAACCTCCCGCACCCTCGTCGCTCATCCAAGGATTTTCCAGCTGGGAATGAGCCAACCCCAGCCAGGGAAAAGGGGGAATTTCGCTGAAAATGAAATTAAAAATCCAGACGAGGACTGGCTGCATATCATGGCTCCAGCAGAAATTTGGGAATAGATGGGGGAAGGAGGAAGTGGGGAGAGGAATCTTTGTTGGGATAATTTTCCGGGATTTCCCTGGAGGGTGGTGCAGGAACTTCAGGAGAGACTTCCCAGAGGATAAAAGCGGGAATTTCCCAGTGAAGGGCGGCGGGAGATTAGAACTAATCAGGCGGGCCCAGGAGCGATAAACCCGCCTTAAAAACAAAGCTCCGCTTTGTAGCTTTAAATGAGGAGTCGCCGATCCCATCCATGGCTTCATTAGCATCTCATTAATATGCAATTCTCATTTGCCTGATTAAACGGTTGGGAGTAGGGAAGGCAGGGAGGAGGATGTGCCCCGGTGCCGGCTCCGAGCCTTGGGGACACTTTTTGGGGTAAGAATTCCCGTTTTCCTGCTTCCCTAGGTGCTCTCCAAGGATTCACCTTTTTCCTGGCCCGGGTGAATCCAAACCCTGATATTTGGGAGTGAACACAGCAACATTCCCGGTTTTCCAGCTTCCCCATCCCAGTATGGAATGAACATCGTGCCAAGGGGAATGTTCTTATCTCCACCACCAAAATTCCCTCTTTAGGGCGACTCTGAGAACTTGGAGCTTCCTGGAGCTGCTCCCGAGGTTTTGGTGCTTCCCCGAATCCCATCCCAGGTCCTTCCATCTCCAGGACCCCCCCAAATCCTCCCTCCCCCACCACAAACCCTTTTCAGTTCCACTCTGAGCCTCATTAAACCCCCGGGAGCTGCCGGGATAATTCCAGCCTGGCTGATCTCGGATTTTCTGGGATTGGGCGATGCCCACCGGGCATGGCAGAGAGATTTCCAACAGCTGGAAAATTGGAATGGAGTCGTGAGGGAGAAGGATGGGAAAGCAAGAGGAGCAAAACTCAGGATTTGAAGCCATCAGACCCCATCCCTGCAGATGGATTTGTTCCTTCTCCCGCTTTTCCCTGGATTTGCTGGAATTAAAAGCTGCTCCAGCCTTTCAGAGAGAGAACATGAAAGGGAAACAAGATCTGAGTGAGGCCAAGAAGGTTTTAATTTCATTCCCTAAAGCAGCTCCCGGGATGTTCCGTTGGGATATCAAAGGAAAAATGAGATGTTGGAGAGGATCTGCTCCTGCCCTGGGCTTTCTGGCCGTTCCATGATTTCTGAGGGAGAGGAGGAGGAGGAGGAGGAGGAGGGAACAGCAGTGTTCCCAAGGGTGCCCATGGTGGCACTTCCCAGACTCCCCCAGGTCATTCTGCCCAGTGCTGGACTGGTTCTCCACAAAGATTTTGGGATTTCCCAGTGCCCAGAGTCGGAAATCCCACCTGGAGAAGCCTCAGCTTCCCGATTTCCTGGGTTTGGCTCCAGCTCTGTGGGGCTGGAGCTGCGGTGGCCCTGGGACATCTCCTGATGGTGTCCCCAGGATCTTCCCTGAGGAGCGGAGATGTCCCCAGGAATTTCTCCTGATCCTGGAGATGTCCCCAGGAATTCCCTGATTCTGAGTCGGAAATCCCACCTGGAGAAGCCTCAGCTTCCCGATTTCCTGGGTTTGGCTCCAGCTCTGTGGGGCTGGAGCTGCGGTGGCCCTGGGACATCTCCTGGTGGTGTCCCCAGGATCTTCCCTGAGGAGCGGAGATGTCTTCAGAAATTTCTCCTGACCCTGGAGATGTCCCCAGGGATTTCTCCTGACCCTGGAGATGTCCCCAGGCATTTTTCCTGACCCTGGAGGGTGGAGATGTCCCCAGGATTATCCCTGATTCCGGAGATACCCCCGGGACCTTCCCCGACTCTGGAGAGTGGAAATGTCCCCAGAAATTTCTCCTGACCCTGGAAATGTCCCAAAAATTTCTCCTGGGGGGAATAAAGGGAAGAACGAGGGGGAATAAAGGGAAGAATAAAAGGGGATAAAGGGAAGAATCTTCCTGATGAGGACTTGAGGCTGAATCCCGAATCCTCTGGAAATCCCAATTAACACTTCAGAAATCCCAATTATCGCTTCGGTGCACCCTGAACTTCCTGCTCCTCCTCCAGCTTTCCCAGCTATTCCTGCATTCCCATTTCATCTTTCCCTGCTTAAAACCACATCCCACTGCCTCCCCTGGCTCCCAGGGGAACCCTTTGGGTCCTTTTCCCCCCAAAAGCCCCTGAGATGAGGTTTTGGGATGAGATTCCAAGGATGTGGCTGGAACAGCCGGGTGAATCCCACACCGCTGGATCAGAGGGCTCAGCTCCACCTCAGGGTACAATTCCCACTCTTCCCTCTCCTCCAGCAGAGCACGGGGCTAAAATTATCCCTGAGCAGCTCAAATCCCAAATCCTGGGGTTTTTTATGGCCTCTGGAGCCCAATCCCGAGGACAACTCCGGCTGCGGCACAGATCGGGAGCAGAAATAGCAGGAGGGTGGCACGGAGCGCTCCGAGGTGGCACAGTTTGGGATTGGCACATCCTGAATTGGCACATCCACCTGCACCTGGGGGATCTCCCAGGAACAGCCCCTTCAAAGCCTCACCCGGCTCAGGTTGGTGGGAATGAGATCCTAAAATTCCCAATGCCCCTCCCTTAGTGGGAAAGGGATCCCAAAGCCCCTCCATGGCTTCTCCCAGGTCAGATTTAGTGGGAAATGGATCCCAAAGTCTCCCACATCCTCTCCTGGATCAGGTTTACAGGGAAGGGGATCCCAAAATCTCCCAAAGCCTCTCCTTTAGTGAAAATGGGATCCCAAAATCTCCCAAAGCCTCTCCTTTAGTGAAAAGGGTATCCCAAAATCTTCCAAATCTCCTCCACAGCCTCTCCCAGCTCAGGTTTCCGGGGAAAAGGATCCCAAAGCCTCCCAAACCCCACACTGCCCATCCCATTCTGGATATAATTGAGCCATCTGTCCTCCTACATCCCAGCAGCTGTTTGGGATCAATCCCAGCCATTCCCACCCCCTTTTCACTGGACAATAGGGCAGGAACTGCTTTTCCCTTGGGAGAAAGGGTTTTGTTTTGCTTCCTGGGGGGTTTCATCCCTGGATGCTCCTGGATATCCCTGTTTTTCACCTTGCTCTGGTTTGGAAGAGGAATTCTGCGAACCATCCATGGATGGGAATTCCCAAGAAGTATCCATTCCCACCTCCATCCCAAATCCAGAATTCGGGTCAAAATCCTGCCAGGAACACTTAAAAAACCCCAAATTCCCCCCAGCTCAGCCGTGCCACCCCCAGGAATCATTCCCACCCCCATCCCAAGCCCATGCCTGTCCAAAATGTCTGGAAAAGGGAGACAAAGAAGCCAGAATTCCTGGAATCAAACATCCGGGAGCAGCCTGCTGTCCTGGGCCGGGGCCAGCTCAGCCTCGCAGCTGTCACCAGGGCCAGCATCATTCAGACGAGGTCAACCAAAAATCCCCAGGCTGGTCCCAGCTGCTGGGATGGCCAGGAATAAAATCCCTGGGGAGCGCTGGCAGCTGGATCCCGGAGCTGTCAGCAGGAAATGGCAGCCTGGGATGTGCAGAATCAGGTTTTGAAGGACATTCGGGAAAAATCCGCCCTCTAAAATGTGCAGTTCTGGTGTTGGATGTAAAAAAATACATGGATGAATTCGGCCGAATTCCAGCTTTTCTGGAAATTAAGGGGGTTTGGACAGGAAGTTTGGGTTTAAGATATTTTCTGCTAGAATTGAAATTTTCCAGCTACAGGGGAAGAAGGAAATGGGATTATCAATTTGTTGAGTGGATTTGAGGTGGAATTGTGGAATCACTGAGTGTTTGGGTTGGGAGGGAGATTAAGGTCTTCCAGTGCCACCACAGGGACACCTTCCACTATATCAGGTGGTTCCAACCTGGCCAGGGACACTTTCAAGTGTGTGCCACCCATGGATTCTCTGGGAATTCCATCCCAGGGCCTCCTCACCCTCACAAGGAAAAATTCCTTCCCAATATCCCACCCAATTTTCCCCTTTTTCAGCCTGAACCCATCCCCTTGTCTTGTCACCCCAATTCCTGCAGCAGATTCCCTTTTCCTTCCTTGTAACTCCTTCAGATCCTGAGGTTTCCACACAAATCAATCCCGAGGTTCCCATACAAATCAAATCCTGAAGTCTCCACACAAATTAAATTCTGATATCTCCACTTCCAGGCATAAGGCAGCCATGGATTCTCTGGGAATTCCATCCAGGGCCTCCCCACCCTCACAGGGAAAAATTCCTTCCCAATATCCCACCCAAATTTCCCTGAACCCATTCCCTTGTCCCATCACCCCTGTTCCTGCTGCAGATTCCCTTTTCCTTCCTTGTAACCCCTTCACATCCTGAGTTTTCCACACCAATCAAACCCCGAGGTCTCCACACAAATCAAATCCTGAGGCTTCCACACAAATTAAATCCTGAGGTTTCCATACAAATCAAATCCCGAGGTTTCCACACAAATCAAATCCCAAGGTTTCCACACAAATCAAATCCTGAGGTCTCCACACAAATCAAATCCCGATATCCCCACACAAACCAAACCCCAGTTTCCCCACACAAACCAAATCCCAGTTTCCCCACACAACATTCCCTTCTCCAGGCTCCATTCCCACCATCCCCAGCCTGTCGGAAGTGCCACCAAAGGAGCTCCCTGAGCGTCCTGGCACGTGCGGGTGGCACAAAGACCCGTCCTGTCCCTCCCCTCCTCCTCCTCCCAGCTGGGATTGCCTCAACCCCATCCCAAAGGAGATCCCAACAAGGAGCCTTTGTGGCCGGGTCTGCTGGGAATGTCAAAGCCAGATTTCAGGAATGTGACAGCACCGAGGTGACAGCAGGGACGGGAGCGTCTCCTGCACCCCGCACTCCATCGGCCCCCGCCGCCCTCACAGAGGAACCTTTATCCCCCACGGAGCGGGATTGGGAGTCATCCCGGCCCCACAAATGGGGCTGTGTCTGCAAATCCAGAGTGGCTGGCGGTGTCACCATCCTGGATAGCTGAGAAGGCTTCGGGAAAAGGGGGGAAAATGGAAAGGATGGAGCAGAAGTCATCCAACTGCATGGAAAATGAGGTTGGAAAGGAATTCTCTTTGGGACAGGAAGGAATCCAGAACTCCCTGACAAGATTTGAGAAAGATTGTAAAGGAATCCAACCCCTGGATGGATCCTGGCGGGTTTAAAATCCAAGGGAATACTTTGGGAAGAGCAAATGAAACCCAGGGGAAGAGCTTGTGGGATTGGGAAGAGCCTGCAGGATTGGGAAGAGCCTGTAGGATTGGCTTCATCTTCACGTGGGGAAAAAGGGAGGACTGGGATTCTTTTCCTGCCCACAGGTTGGAGGATTATCCTATGAAAACTGCTGGGATTATCAAATAAAACCTGACAGGAATACAAAAAAAACCCAGCTGGGAATATCCAAAAGAACCACTCTGAATATCCAACAAAACCTGCTCTGAATTTCAACCAAAAACTGTTGCAAATATCCAATAAAACCGTTGTGAATATCCAATAAAACTTACTCTGAATATTCAATAAAAACTGCAGGGAATGGCCAATAAAAACTGCTGTGAATATGCAAAAAAACTGCTCTGAATATCCACCAAAACCTACTTGGAATATCCAATAAAAACTTCTGGGAATATCCAATAAAAACTGCTGGGAATATCCAATAAAAGCTTCTGGGAACGTCCAATAAATCTGCTCCTAAATGATGGGCAGCTAAGCTCTGTCCAGGAGGAGAAAATTCCCCAAAGCCACAAAAAGAGGGAGCGGATTTTGTTCCCTGCTCCCAAAAATCCCGGATGCAGCCAGATCCCCAAACAATTCCAGCTGGAATTACCTCAGGGGTTCACCACCATCAGGATCAGCCCTAAGCTCAGCCCAGCAGAGCCAGGCTTTACCCACGTGGGTTTTTTAATCTGTCCTAAATTGTGGAGACCACCCAGCATCCAAACTGCAGCTTAAAAACCACACTGGGGGTGGAAAAGGGGGGAATTCCCACATTCCCTGCATTCTGTCCTTCCAATGTGTCCCCGTTTTCCCTTTTCATCCTGGATTCCAGTGGGAGCAGGGAGATGGGAACTCAGGGAATAACGTGGAGTTCCCAAATCCCCCGGAGGGGCTTCAGCACCCTGGAGAGCGGCCGGATCCAGGAGGATTTTCCTACCCACGGACATTCCCAGCTTTGGCATTCCCACGTTTTCCAGAGAATTTGTGGCTGCCCCATCCCTGGAATTGTCCAAGGCCAGCTTGGAGCAACCTGGGATAGGGGAAGTTGTCCCTGCCTGGAATAGGATGAGCTTTAATTTTCCAACCCAAATTATTCCATGATTCTGCAGCTCTTTGAACTCGGAGATCTGTGGGATAAGCAGGAAAAGGGAACAAGTCAGAGGGGAAAAGGGAATTTTGGTGCATTTTCCACAGATCCAAGCAGAACCTTCCCGCCCTCCCAGCTCCCACTGGAGCTGCCAGCCCGGCCTATCCATGCCAGGAAATTTCAGGAGGAATTTGGGATTCAGGCTGACAGAGCCGCGGGATCAGATTCCGACTGTCCCTGGGAAAGGGAGCAAAATTCCGCTGCCAAGGAGGCGGAAAGCAGCGGAAAACCTGCCAGGAATTGCGATGAACCTCCGGCTTCACCTTGCACCAACCCCGGGGGTTGTGCTCCTGTTTTCCCACTCCCTGTGAGGATCCAGGTTTGCTTCCAGAGGTGCGAAAGGAGCATCCCGGAATCCAGGACAGGGATTTATCAGCTCTTCCCAAGCCTGGATTGCACAAAGCTCCCCCTTCCCTTTGGATTCTCCTCCAGCAAACTGGGAATGCGCCAACCTCTTGCTTAAGGCTCGCAGGCAGAGGAATGCAAGGAAAAAAAACCCCAAATTCTCCTTTTACGGGAAATTGTCTGCTATTCCCTCTCTCCTGTGCCCTTTGGATGCTCCCTCCCAGTTGCACCCCTGAGGAAAACAGGACTGGGTCTCAAAATTCCAGGATGAAATCCAAAGGAACATAAGGAGGCGTTGTCAGGAATTTCTGTCCATGCGAACTCATCCCTGTTTTTTTCCATGGATAATCCTTGTCCCCCGATCTCATTAAGTGGGAATGGTGATCCCAATAAGCCGAGGGATAAATCCTCCTCTTTTTTAATCCGTAATAACCCAGCCCGGTTTCTTTCAGCTCGGGATTAAAGGGGGAAAGAAAGGGAAAAGGAGGGGGATGGGGATTATGGAACATTTCAACTTCCAGCAAGTTCATTCCGAGCCGGAATCCCTGGAATTACGCAATAATTATCCTGGACAGCCCAGAAAGGAACGAAGGGGCTTCGGGAAGAGGAGGGGGAAATGGAAAAGGTGCAGCAGAAGTCATCCAACAACACAGAAAATGAGGAAAATGAGGTTGGAAAGGAATTCCCTCCGGGGCAGGAAGGAATCCAGACCTCCCTGACAAGATCTGACAAAATTGTAAGGGAATCCAAGCCCTGGATGGATCCTGGCAGGGTTTAGGAATATTTTGGGAAG
Organism: Pyrgilauda ruficollis; assembly: GCF_017590135.1. NCBI lineage: Eukaryota > Metazoa > Chordata > Aves > Passeriformes > Passeridae > Pyrgilauda > Pyrgilauda ruficollis. Next base: position 425,199 of record NW_024523789.1, read on the forward strand.
GGCAAACGAAACCCGAGGAGTAAAGGAAAGTGCCAGAGCTTTTTTCCTTGTGTTTTTTTGTTTTTTTTTTTTTTTTTTAGGAGTCTCCCCACAGGTTTTGATTCTTAAATTCAAATAAAATCTGGGGGTTTTTTCTGAAAATCTGATTTTCTCACTGGGTTTGAATCCTCCCAATTCAGCTGCACTGGAAAAGTGAGGAAAACAGTGAATTCCACAGCTCCCAGAAAGCAAAGAAATGAAGGAATTCTGCCTGAACTTCCAGGTTTTTCTCCCTGAGAATGAAGTTCTGCTGGGATTTCGAGGGTTGGTGCTACCCAGACGAGTAAATTGCAACCCCACAGAAAATCCACCCCCACGTGGAAAACAAATCCAGAAATTCCTGCCGAGTGCTCCCAGATAAAATCAGAGCCTGAGGAACGTCCTGGGAATGGGGCTGTTCCATTTTCCCAGATTCATCAAACAAATCCCAAACTTTTCCCCTGGAGACTCCTCCTTCCCTGAGCAAGGGCAGGATGGAGACGAAAAATTCCAAAGCTCCAGATGGAACCAACAAATTCCAAAGTTTCCAGTTCCCTTTCCAAGTCCCCCCTGCCCAGGTGAGCTCCACTGGTCTTTATCCAGGGAATATTTCCTTGGAGCATCCCAGAACTGCCACATTCCTGCTAATTTCTGCACTTCTGGATAAAACCCATCTTTCTCCAGGGAATATTTCCTTGGAGCATCCCATAACCACCAAATTCCTGATAATTTCTGCATTTCTGAATAACTCTGATCTTTACCGGGGGATGTTTCCATGGAACATCCCAGAACTGTCCCATTCCTGCCATATTCTGAATTTCTGGATAAAAGTCATCTTTATCCAGGGAATATTTCCTTGGAGCATCCCAGAATTTCTCCACTCCTACTATATTTTGAATTTCTGGATAAAACACATTCTTATCCAGGGAATATTTCTTTGGAGAATCCCAGCACTTCCCCATTTTTCTCAGCAGGGCAGAGCAGGTGACAGGACCAGAGGCAGGATCTGATCCAGGACCATGATCCCTGTGGATAATTCCTTTTCCCAAGGTCACCCCACCTGGGATGGAGCACTGGGATTAAGGACAGCTCCAGTAGGAAGTGAAATTTCCTTAAATCCATTTATTCCCCCTTTTCCCCACAAAGGAAGCACCAAAAAAAATCCTTTTTCCTGCTGCTCATGTCCATCCCTTTTCTCACATTCTTGGGAATCTCCAAGAGTTTCCTGGGATGGAATTCCCAGATTCCCATCTCCATTCTGCTCCAGACTCACTTTGTGGTTCACACCTGATCCCAACCCCTTTCCTGCTCATCCCTGAGATTTCAGGGTACAACCCCTCTACACCCAGGAGTATCCCATGAGTATCCTACTCGGAGTACCCCAACCACCTGCCAGGAGCAAAAACATGGAGAGAAATCCTCATTTTTCCCATTATTATTCAATATTTTCCCCCATTTTTGGGATCCTTTGGGGTGGAGTTTTTCCAGTGGATTTTGGGGGATTTTATTCCTCCCTCAAAACCCCCAGAGAGAATGAGAGGGAAACAAATCCTGATTCATTAATTTGGAAAACTTTGGATATTCCCCATTTAATCATCAGTTGGGAGAAAGGATGATTAGATTGGGCTGAGGTTAAACCAAAACCCTTGGGATGAGGACGAGGATGAGGATGGAGCTTTGTTAAGCTCAGAATTAACACAAAACCAGGCCCAGGTCCCAACTCCTCTAAACAAAGTCACTTTTCCAACCAAACAACTTCTCCCTGCCAGCCGAGCGCTTTTCCATGCATTATTTATGTTGGATTCACGTTACAACCACACCAAAAAAAAAAAAAAGAAAATGGGAAAAGCAGCAAAGGCCCAGCCCTGAACTGGGAAGCAGCAAAATTAAAAATAGAAATCGAGCAGAAAATGCCAAATTTGAGTTTTCTTTCAGAAGAGAAAACAAAGTTTTCTTGGAACAAAGCAGCCCCTCGGTGTCTGCCAAAGAGGGGGAGGTTTTCCAGGAAAGAAAGGAGTCAGCATCCCTGGAAAAGTCACAGGATTCCTGCTTTTGTCCTCGGCAGCTGCCAGGAGCACCCCGGAAACACCACAGCGCCACAGGATCCATCTTAAAGCAGCCGGGCCTCTGCTGGGCATGTCAGAATTCCAGCTTTTCCCGCAATTCCCGCATCTCCCCGGCCCTCGGCACTGCCCCTCCGCCGGGACCCAGCCGGGAACAGCCCGAGGTGACTTTGGGGAGTGCTCCAGAGTCATCCCGAGGATCTGACCTTGAGGAAGCAGCATTCCAAAGGGAAAAGCAAAACCCACCCGAGCAATACGCACCAGTCATGCCCAGTTTTAGCAGGGATGGGATTTTCTGGGCAAAAACCCCATTTTCCCACCCAGACCTCCTCCGGGTGCCATTCCCAGAGGCCTCCCCGGGATGGAATGCGCGTTTTCCCTGCTCCCTGTCCCCCAAGGAGCACCTGAGGCCCTGGAAAAGGGAGGACCCCGCTCCATCCCCGCTCCATCCCCGCTCCATCCCAACAATCCCTCTCCCCCAGGCCCCAGCGCTCCCACGGCCTCCCCTCCCTCCTCACCCTATTCCCGAGCTTCTCGCTGCCGTGGAGCCGCGGGAGCGCCCGTGGAGCCGGGATCCCAATGATTCAGCACTTTCCCCGCTGTTCCCGATCGGGATCGATCCCCGGGAGCGGCTGCGGGAGGATGCGGATCCCGCACCCGCCACTCACCGCCCGCCGCCGGGCCCCGCCGCTTCCCGGCGCCGCATCCCGAGCCAGGTGCGTTTTCCCGATGGATTTTTCCGGCCCAGGATGTTCTTCCGGAGGGAAGGCGACGGGGAAGGAGCGAGGCGCGTCCCCCGCAGAGCAATCGCCGCCCCCCGCGAGCTCTCGGCGCCCCAAAGTTGCGCTGTCACCCCAAGGTCCCCACCCGGGCTGCGCTCGCCGTGCCCCCGCACTGCCACCGCGGGGTTTTGTCACACGCAGGGACACGAAGCCGTGACGTAAGAGCCAAAATCCCATCACATGCCCCAGCTCCCCCCTCCCGGGGTCCTGACAGCAAAAACCGGGAGATTCTGGGGGTCACCGAGCACGTTTAGGACCCCAAATCCGCGCTGAGGATGCGCGGACCCCCCCCCTCCCCCGCCCCGTGCGCATCCCCGAGCATCCCGGAGAGCTTCCCGCATCCCGGCGCGTCCCCATCCCGGTTTGTCCTTACCGGGAGGAGCTGAGGTGGCCGCAGCCGGGGCTCGGTGCGGGCTCGGTGCGGGCTCGGTGCGCCGCACTGCGCGCTCCCGGGCGCGGCCGCGCCGCACTGCGCGCTCCCGAGCGGGCGGAGAGCGAGCGCGGCCCGGCAGCGGCGGCAGCGGCAGGAGGAGGAGGAGGAGGAGGATGAGGCAGGGAAAGGAGGGAGGAAGGCACGGGCTGGAGGGGAGGGGGCAGAGCAGGGGGAGGAGCTCATTAGCGGCGCCCTTAATGAGCAGCCGCAGGCGCTCAGCGCGGGGCTGAGCCCTTCCAAGGCTGAAGGCGCAATCCGGGGACAGAAATGAGAATTTTGGGCAAGGAAAGGAGGAGTTTGGGTCACCCCGAGGAGCTGAGCTCTCCCAAAGCCCCGTGCGCAATCCGGGGACAGAAACGCGGATTTTGGGCAAGGAGGGTGCAGAGAACCCCCCAAAGGCGAGGAGGTGACGCCTCCCGAAGCCCCGCGCACAATCCGGGGACAGAAACTCAGATTTTGGGCCAGGAGAGGAGGAGTTTGGGTCACCCCGAGGGTGCGGAGGGTCCCCGGAGTGTTGTGTGCCCCCCAAAAGGGCGAGGGGCGTCCCCCGGGGCTGCTGGAGAGGAGCGCGAGTGGCACCGCTCGGCTGGGGGGCGACATCGGCTGCTGGCACTGCTGGCACCGGTGGCACTGCTGGCGCTGTCCCCTCGGGTGACCCCGCAGAGGTGACCGAGCCCGGACGTCCCCGCAGCCCCTCGGCCATCAGAGCTCTCTGTTTAATTAAAGCTCCCCCCACTCCCAGGGAGATTTGTGGCCTCGCCTTCCCGAGGTTTTTATTAAATTCCCGGTTTTCTGCTGAGGCTGCAGGGCTGGAATTGATGGAGGTGGATGTCGGGAAGCGCCAGAGGGAGCCTGGGGTTCATCTCGCTGCTGAATGGAATATAAAATATGAAATATTTGATTTTAGAGATGGATTAATGTATGAATTAAATATATTAAATATGCCAGTGGAAATCATGGAGTCAGGAATCAGGGAATAGGTTGGGTGGATCCAATGGGTCCAATTCCATGATCCCAGGTTTTTCCAAAGTGCTCTGGGACACCCAGGGACAGATTCTCTGGGAATTCCATGCACACGCTGACAGGGAAGGATTTATTCCCAATATCCAACTGAACTTTCCCCTTTTCCAGTCTGAGCCCATTCCCCCTTTCCTGTCACTCCATCCATTGTCCAAATCCTTTTCCATCTTTCCTGTCATTCCCTCAGCTCCTGGAAGGCCACAGCTGGATCATCCCAAAGCTTCCCTCATCCAGACGGAACAATCCCGATTTCCCAGCCTGGAATTCCAGCTGGGAATTCCAAGGCTGGAGCAGCTCTGCAGGGGAGTCTCACCCAAGGGGACAGAGAGGCAGAATCCCCCCCTCTTCCGCTCCATTTTTATCCCAAAAATCCATTTCCAGGTGTCACCATCCCACGGAAATGAGGGAGGAATTCCTGTGGCAGAAATTCCATGGGGATCCCTCCATTTGCTGGATCGCCAGAGGGGGAAAAACTTCCTGGGGGAATGTGGGGACACAGCTGGAAACCCCAGGTTTGGAAATCCCAATTTCCCAATGGAATAAAACAGGAGCAGCTGCTGGGAAAGGAGGGAGATAAATCAATCAGGAATATTCTGGGATGGAGCAGAGTTCCAGACACCTGTCTCCAGCTGGTGGGAGCTGGGAAAAACCAGGAAAAAGCCATGGGGAAAAATGGGGAAAATCCATGGGGAAAACAGGGAAAAAACCCTGGGGAAAATCAGGAAAAAGCCATGGGGAAAAACAGGGAAAAGCCATGGGGAAAAATGGGGAAAATCCATGGGGAAAACAGGGAAAAAACCCTGGGGAAAATCAGGAAAAAGCCATGGGGAAAAACAGGGAAAAGCCTTGGGGAAAACTGGGGAAAAGCCATGGGGGAAAGAGGGAAGAAAACATGGGGGAAACCAAGAAAAAGACATGGGGAATACTGGGGGAAAAAAATTAGGAAAATTGGGAAAAAGCCATGGGGACAACTGGGAAAAAACCAAACCATCCTCAAGGATCAGCAACAAAGGACAAAAAAAAAATCCAGGAGTTAAATTTGGGGACATTTCTCCATGGATGTCACCGAAGTCAGGGACCTTGTCCCTGACACTGCAGCTCTGGGAACATCAGATTTCACCGGGCTGTGCATTTTCCACCCAGATCCTGCTGGATTTCGGGAGGGAGAAGGGAATTTCACTCCGGAGCTGCCTCTCCAGCAGTGCTGACTGCTCCTCCAAGATGCTGATCCCGGAGAATTCCAGAGAGATCCAAGGGCACGCTGCACTTCTGAAGATGCTCAATGCCTTGTAAAGATTTTTCCCCTTTTTTCTGCTTTTTCCCCTTTTTCCTGCAAGGGTTTTCCCATCTCTCCCATTCATGGCCACAAATGGCGGGGAAGGAATTGAAATATCCCTTTTTTGGTGCAGTTTCCATGGGAAATCCCATCTGGAAGAGGCCACAGCCCTCACAAAATCTGATTTACACCACAAAAAATCTGATTTATACATCACAAAATCTGATTTACAGGGCTGAGCTCTTTGGGCTATGGGCCAAAATTCCTTAATTTTTCCATGTAGATGCCTCTGGAAGAGGGAGAGAGCAGGAGGAAAAGCTTGGAATTTGCTCATGAAGGAAAGAAAACTGGGATGCATCTCCTGGCTTTATGGGAACAACCAAATCTGGTGTAAAAGTGATCAAAATTACCCCCAAAAAAAATAGTTGGAAACTCAAAAAATCACATAAATGGGATGGAAAATGCATCCTGAAAATCCAGGATCCGTTTGGGACAGGGGAGAGCTGGGATCAGCTGGAATTTGGGCGTTTCTCAGCAGGGAAATCCCTTCCCAGATCCAGCCTGGATCTTCATCCTCGCTCCAGACCCTGTGGAAGGTCCCTTCCCTTGGCTTCTCCCTGGAGATTCCCAGCAATCCAATTATCCTGGTGAATCACAGGATGGAAAAGCGGGAAAATGAGTTCCTCCAGTCTCTTTGGGAAAACATCGATCTGCCTGAAAGCCTCGGGAATGATGGATTCGTGGGGAGGCTTTAGGGACAAGATGGTGACGGATGCGGGTCCCAGAATCTCGGATTTTATGGATGCACATCCCAGGAACTCAATTTTCATGGATGCAAATCCCAGAATCTTGGTTTTCATAGATGCACATCCCAGGAACTCAATTTTCATAGACGCACATCCCAGAATCTCTATTTTTCATGGATGCACGTCCCAGGAACTCAATTTTCATGGACACACATCCCAGAACCTCGGATTTTATGGATGCACATCCCAGGAGCTCAATTTTCATGGACGCACATCCCAGACTCTCGGATTTTATGGATGCACATCCCAGAATCTTGGTTTTCATGGAACAGCAGCTTCTTCTGCCCCAGGACATGGATGATCCCATCCAGGAAATCCTGGGACACAGAGCTTTTCCAGGAAATCCACAGGAGCACGGGCAGAGGGGTTCGGCCTCATCCACTGTTTTTCCCAGTTAATCCAGGAATTAAAACCTGGAGTGGGATTTAAATGAACTCATCCCGAGTTTGTTATTCCAATACCAACCGGAAAACCAGCACAAATTCCAAAGTGGATTCCCTTGGGAGCCAATTATTGAAATTAAAGGAGAAGGGATGGCTCCTTTCAGCAATCCACCTCCAGAGCTGTTGGAATTCCCAATCCCAGCACAAAAGGATGGAAAATCCCATTTGAAATTCCCCAAAATCCCAAAAAAGCTGCGTTTTGGGGCTGCCCGCGGTCGGGGAGTGCCACCTGCTGTCCCCGCCTGTCCCCGCTCCAGGGATTGACCAATCCCAAATCCCGGCACCGGGAATTCCCGACCATTCCCAAACATTTGGGAAGGGCCAAAAAGCAGGATGGGAAAATCGTCACCTGGAAAAATCGGTGACCAAGTGGGGATCCCAAAAATGTTCCCTTCATCCCGCTGGGACGGCAGCAGGAATTTCCTCTTGGAAAAGGAGGAATCCAGGCTTTGGAAGGAGCTGCTCAAAAAGCTTTGAAATCCCGGAATTCCTGGAGGTACCCAAGGAATTCCTGGATGAGGTGCTCAGGGTGTGGATCAGGCACGGGTTGGTGATCCTGGAGGGATTTTTCCACCCTCAGGAATCCGGGAATTCTCCATGGCCACGGCTCCTGGATTCCATCCCTGGCAGCAGGGGATATCCAAAGGAAAAGGCCAAAATTCCCAGGAAGCAGAGGATGGGATGGGGCCAGAGCTGAGCAGGATTTGGGGGAAGGAAAATCACTGCAGAGAAAAGGGAAAAAATTCCAGCAAGGTAAGGTCGGGGAGTGCAGGAAAAGAGGGAAAAGCAACAAAGCTGAGCTTGATTGTTAATTAAAAACCTGCCTCTAATTAAGGATATTCCCCCTTGGGCAGAGGAATAATCCAGAGCTGATCCCATGACAAAATTCCTGCTTGGATTTGGTGATCCAGAGCTGATCCCATGGCAAAATTCCCACTTGGATTTGTTTCCTGGGATGTGTCTGGAGCATTTTTGGAGGGATCTGTGCCCGGGCAGGCTCCAGGAGAGGAGCAGGATTTGATGGAGGAACTGGAATCTCTTGGATCCTGCAGGAATCAGATTTTCCCAGGAAAACGGCCTGGAAAATCCTGCTTGGGAAGGCTGGTTCCATCCTGGAGAGAATTCCAGGATCTTCCTTCACCACTAGATCGCAGCACATCCTCAATTTCTGCTGCCAGAACATTCCCGGGCAGGGGAAAGGAGCCGCTGGAACATCTTGGAATTACTGGAGCAAAAATCCAGGTGGGAAATGGTGCGGAAAGAAGGACACAGCCGAGAACATTCCTGCCCTTAGGATGAATCCAACCCGCGGGAATATCCTGGATGGGCTGGGAAAAAATGCCCCGGGCAGTATCCAGTGTGTCCAGGGCTTCCCAGTTTCCCTTTTTCCACGGGGAAAAAGGTTGGAATGGGATCACTGGAGTCTGCTGGTCTCCCAAAATCCTTGGGTAAACTTGTCAGTATTCCCAAAATCCCAACCCTGGCCAAAAAAAAAAGATAATCCCTTAGGGAATGCTGAGCCCTCTCCTTGGAATTTGTGGGATTCGGTGGCCACAATCCTGGGAAGGCATCGAATGGCTCCAGAATCCCTCTCCTATGGGGTTTTTTTGGGATATTTCTCCCAGTTTTAACCCAGATCCCATTAATCCCATCTATTCCTCAGCAGGGAGTTGTATCCAGCTCCAAACTTCCATTTATTCCCATCAGCAAGCAAAGAAATCCCAGAACATCCCTCAGTTAATAAAATCAACATTTAAAATATCAGGGTTTTGTTCCCTTTTCCTCCTTTCCGAGCAGATCTTTGGAGTCATTTCATGGAGAAGCTGCCGTGATTCCAATCGATCCCAACCCCCTTCCCAGCAGAACCCACGGAATTTAAAACACTTCCAGCGCTACCTTTCCCTCTGGAGGAAGATGGGAATAAATCCTGGGAGCCGGCCATAAATCAAAAATTAATCTCCTGAAGCGCCCGGCCTGTCCCAATCCCTCAAACAACAAAACAGCGGGAATTTATCATGGGAATTCATCCCGGTGCCTGCCAATGGAGGATGGATGAGGGTGGAAGAGCAGGGAGTTAAAAAACATGGAAAAAAAACCCATGGGATTGTGGCTCTGAGAGGGTTAAATGTCACCTTCCATGGGATTGTCCCCCCAGATCCCTGGAATGCTGTCCCAGAATTCCCAGGGGAGCTCCAAGGAATAAATATCCATGGGGGTTTTTTGGGATTCAGCACTCACAGGGAGCAGAACAGGGAGGAGGCGAATTCCAAAGTCTTTCCATGGAAAAGGGAAATGAGGAAGAGAATTCCAAGGACTTTTCCATGGAAAAAGGACACAAGGAAGGGAATTCCAAGGTCTTTTCCATGCCCAAGGTAGTTTTTATGTCCCAAATATTCCCATCCCGTTGGCACATCTGGATAACAACCCATTTAATCTCATTTTTTGGGAATATTTCACTTTTCCTTCTCTGTTTGTTCCCAGGATCAGGGATTTGTCTCAAAATTGGGAATTTCCCAACTCTAAGGTGCTGCAGGAGGGCTCAGGTCGCATCCCATTGGTAGGAAAAAGTCCTGGAAAAAGGAATTGCTCCAAGTTTTCCAGGAAAATCAGAACGGAAACAGAACAGGAATGATTAGGGGAAGAAATCCCAGGATTTTGAGGCTGGAAAAGCCTTCCAAGGTCACTGAGTCCAATCCTTGTCACCCAGAGCCCGGAGGAATTCCTTGGACACCTCCAGGGATGGGGATTCCAGGCAGGATGAGATTCCAGGAATTTTGGCTCCTGGAATTCCGAGGGGCTGAGCTCCAGCTCTCCCTGCCGTGGGGTCATTCCTGCCCTTCCAGAGGGGCAGAAATCCCAGATTTTCCAGGGAAGAGGAGAAAATCTGCCCGGATTTTTGTTTGGATGGGAACAGTCCCGCAGCCAGCAGAGCTTCAAGGAATCCTCGGATGCTTTGATGTGGGAATCTCGTGGGAAGGAGCGAGAGGGGAACAAAGAGTTCCATGAATTCTCCAAAGGTCCAGTGTGTCCAGGGCTTCCCAGTTTCCCTTTTTCCACGGGGAAAAAGGTTGGAATGGGATCACTGGAGTCTGCTGGTCTCCCAAAATCCTTGGGTAAACTTGTCAGTATTCCCAAAATCCCAACCCTGGCCAAAAAAAAGATAATCCCTTTGGGAATGCTGCTCCCTCTCCTTGGAATCTGTGGGATTTGGTGGCCACAATCCTGGGAAGGCATCGAATGGCTCCAGAATCCCTCTCCTATGGGGTTTTTTTGGGATATTTCTCCCAGTTTTAACCCAGATCCCATTAATCCCATCTATTCCTCAGCAGGGAGTTATATCCAGCTCCAAACTTCCATTTATTCCCATCAGCAAGCAAAGAAATCCCAGAACATCCCTCAGTTAATAAAATCAACATTTAAAATATCAGGGTTTTGTTCCCTTTTCCTCCTTTCCGAGCAGATCTTTGGAGTCATTTCATGGAGAAGCTGCCGTGATTCCAATCGATCCCAACCCCCTTCCCAGCAGAACCCACGGAATTTAAAACACTTCCAGCACTGCCTTTCCCTCTGGAGGAAGATGGGAATAAATCCTGGGAGCCGGCCATAAATCAAAAATTAATCTCCTGAAGCGCCCGGCCTGTCCCAATCCCTCAAACAACAAAACAGCGGGAATTTATCATGGGAATTCATCCCGGTGCCTGCCAGGGGAGGATGGATGAGGGTGGAAGAGCAGGGAGTTAAAAAACATGGAAAAAAAACCCCATGGGATTGTGGCTCTGAGAGGGTTAAATGTCACCTTCCATGGGATTGTCCCCCCAGATCCCTGGAATGCTGTCCCAGAATTCCCAGGGGAGCTCCAAGGAATAAATATCCATGGGGGTTTTTTGGGATTCAGCACTCACAGGGAGCAGAACAGGGAGGAGGCGAATTCCAAAGTCTTTCCATGGAAAAGGGAAATGAGGAAGAGAATTCCAAGGACTTTTCCATGGAAAAAGGACACAAGGAAGGGAATTCCAAGGTCTTTTCCATGCCCAAGGTAGTTTTTATGTCCCAAATATTCCCATCCCGTTGGCACATCTGGATAACAACCCATTTAATCTCATTTTTTGGGAATATTTCACTTTTCCTTCTCTGTTTGTTCCCAGGATCAGGGATTTGTCTCAAAATTGGGAATTTCCAAACTCTAAGGTGCAGGAGGGCTCAGGTCGCATCCCATTGGTAGGAAAAAGTCCTGGAAAAAGGAATTGCTCCAAGTTTTCCAGGAAAATCAGAACGGAAACAGAACAGGAATGATTAGGGGAAGAAATCCCAGGATTTTGAGGCTGGAAAAGCCTTCCAAGGTCACTGAGTCCAATCCTTGTCACCCAGAGCCCGGAGGAATTCCTTGGACACCTCCAGGGATGGGGATTCCAGGCAGGATGAGATTCCAGGAATTTTGGCTCCTGGAATTCCGAGGGGCTGAGCTCCAGCTGTTCCTACCGTGGGGTCATTCCTGCCCTTCCAGAGGGGCAGAAATCCCAGATTTTCCAGGGAAGAGGAGAAAATCTGCCCGGATTTTGGGGGATTCCAGGCAGGATGAGATTCCAGGAATTTTGGCTCCTGGAATTCCGAGGGGCTGAGCTCCAGCTCTCCCTGCCGTGGGGTCATTCCTGCCCTTCCAGAGGGGCAGAAATCCCAGATTTTCCAGGGAAGAGGAGAAAATCTGCCCGGATTTTTGTTTGGATGGGAACAGTCCCGCAGCCAGCAGAGCTTCAAGGAATCCTCGGATGCTTTGATGTGGGAATCTCGTGGGAAGGAGCGAGAGGGGAACAAAGAGTTCCATGAATTCTCCAAAGGTCTCCAAGGAATATTTTTCCAGGGTGGGAAGCAGAGGAGAGCCCCAGGAGCAGCTTCTGAGCTGCAGCCTCCTCATTCCCACATCCCAAATCCCAATGGATCCATCCCAAACTCTGGCAATTTTCAAGCTGATTCCTCTGAATCCCAAAATAGCTTTTTCCCCCCACAATTCCCAGCCTTTTTCGCTGCTTTTCCTGCAAAAAAAAAAAAATTCCTTTTGATCTTTATTTTTCCCTCCCTCTCTTCAACAAACGAAGCCCAAACTCAGCAGCAGGAATAATTCCCATTGGAATTACTCCGGGAACCTCTGGATCAGGACAGAGTTGTTCCATCTTCTAAAAAAATTAAAAAATGGATTAAGGAATTAAAGGAATTTGTTAAAATACTTCCCTGGAAGTGGCTTTGGAGTCCCCTGGAGCTTTTGGGGACAGCTCGGACACTTCTCCCTCAAATTTGACTTTTATTGGAACTTCTCCTCCCCTTCAGTCAGGATTTTTTGGGATGTTGCTCCCAAATATTGGATAATTTAAGGAATGGGATTTAGAAGAGTTGGGGCTCCGAGGCTGCCTGGGTCATTCCCAGAGGATCCATCCAGTGCTTCCATTTACCTTCTACCCACCGATTCCCACCCATCCCCACCTATTCCCACCCCAATTCCCAGCCCTTCCCACTCATTCCTCCTTCTTTCCACCCATTCCCACCCCTATTCCCACTCATTCCCATTCCTTCCTACCCCAATTCCCACTCCTTCCTACCCACTCCCACACTAATTCCCAACCCTTCCCACCCATTCCCACTGCTTCTTGCCCATTCCCACTCCCTCCTTCCCCAATTCCCATCCCTCCCCACCCATTCCCACCCCTTCCCACTCCTTCCCTTGCATTCCCACTCTTTCCCACCCCCATTCCCAAGGATTTCCACGCCACCATCCCACGTTAACCTTTGGAGCCCGGCACGTTCCTTTGCTGGATGCACAAACACGAACTCATTAGCAGCGCTAATTAGCAGCGCTAATTAGCGGGACGCTCCAAAGGGAAGGGAAATGAAGGAGAGGCGAAGGAAGAGACGGAGAAGAGGGGGGAGGGATTGGGAAGGGGGGAAAAACGGGAATACAAAAGGCATGGAGAGAAAAGGTCAGGATAAAAATAGAACCGGGGCTCTTCCCTGGTTCTGCTCAGCTGGGATCTGGGATCTGGGTACCAACAGCTCCGGAATATTCCTGATATTCCCGATATTCCCAATATTCCTGATATTCCCAATTCCCAGCTGGCACTCAGCATTCCAGGGAATTCAAACTGCCCAAGAGGAGTGAAATCCTTCCTCTCCCTCCTTCCCTCATCCTCATCCTCCTCTTCCTCCTCCTCCAGGTACCAAAAGCTGGATTTTATAGGATCCAGATCCCAATGGGAATGGGATGGGATGGGATCCATGGGATGGGATGGGATGGGATGGGATCCTTGGGATGGGATGGGATGGGATGGGATGGGATGGGATGGGATGGGATGGGATGGGATGGGATCCTTGGGATGGGATGGGATGAAGTCACAGAGTCCAGGGCCCTGCAGCAGCCTGGAGCTGAGCTCCCTCTCCTTTTCCCATCAGGATCATTCCCATCTCTCATCCCATCCAGCAAATCCACATCTGCAGAAGCCAGGAAAGCTGAATTTTCCAAAAACACCTGGAAATCCCAAAACTCCAGCACAAAAAACTCCACCTGTAGAAGTCATTCCCTCTGCTCCAAGACTCCAAACGTTCACCCACTCCAACCCCAATCCTGTGGAGCACAGGACAGATCCCAGCTGGAACCTGGGAATTTTGGGGTTGATATTTTTCCTGTTTTCCCTCTTTTTTCCCCTGTTTTTCCTGGTTTTTTTCCCATCCCTGTTTTTTTTCGACCTGTCCCTGGTTTTTTCCCCTGCTTTCCCTGTTTTTTTCCCCTGATTTCCCCATTTTCCCTGGGTTTTCCCCCCAGTTTTCCATCTTTTTTTCCCCTGTTTTCCCTGGTTTTTTTCCCCGTCCCTGTTTTTCCCCTGTCCTTGTGCTGGAGCCGTTCCAACAAAACCTTAGGAATGACAAACGCCGCCCTCGCCTGCAATTCCGCTCACGGCACACGCGAAGGATTCCTGACCTCGTGGCCCTTTTTGAAGGCATATAAATCCTTCTTTCCGTCCCTCCCGGTGACTCCACAGCCATCAGGGCCGTTAATTGCAGGAATATTCCAAAGGGCGACGGAAAATTGCGGATCAACGGCCTCTCCCACCTAGCTGGAGGAATAATTGGGGACCCAGAGGTTGTCCCACGTGTCCCAGCCCAGCTCGTTTTTCTGGATTTGATGGCTCGTTGTCGTAATGGGAGTGTGGATGTAAATCAGTGGGAATGTGGCAGGGAGTGGGAAAACTGGGATTTTGGGATTTATGGCAAGGTCTGTGATGTCTGTAGGGGTTTGGGATGATCTGTATGGACACGGATCCAAACAAAACCATTCCTGTGGCTTTATTCCCAATAAAAAAGCCTCATGATGAGTTCCATTCCCATCAGGGGCGCAGGAAAGTGGGATTTTCCCATTGCTCCAGACCCTAAATTGGTAAAAAATTCCCTTTTTTCGGGGGAAGTTAATTGGGATTTAATTAGGGAGAGAAATTGGGTTAATAAATCCAATATTTCATCCTGGAAATGCCTCTTCCATCCGATCAGGGCTCTCTCCTGCCTTTCTTCTAGGATTGGGATTCTTGTCCTGTGTTTTCCATAGGATCAGAGCTCTTTTCCTGCTTTCTCCTGAGCCCCCAGCAGGCCTGGAGTGAAGATTTGATTCCCAACCGAAATCTGAGCAGCAGCAAATCAAGAATTAATCAGGTGCTATAAATATCAGCGTCCCTCTCCCCTTCCCTTCCAGCAAACCTCTGGATCTGCATATTCCCAAAAATCCCCAGATCCCTCCCGGCCTCCCATCATCCACCTTTTTTCATTCCACATTTTTCCTCCAGCTCGCCCAAACTGCAGCCACGGGAAGAGAGGGGGAATTTCCATTCCCAGTTCCCGGGCACTACGGGTTTAACAGGTGGATGAACTTCCCAAGGATATTCCAGAGCCCTTCATTATCCCGGAATTCCTGGTTTCCTGCATCCAGGAGCCCCCAGCGTGGCCATGGCAACTGGTTTTGCTTAAGTGCAGCTCAAGAGCAGAGTTAATTTTAGATGGAATGAGGAGGGAGCTGCTGCAATCCTTGGATTTCTCCTCCCAGAATGATTCCCAGGAATTCCTGCACCACGGCAGCCGCCTAAACTTCATTATCCAGAGAATAATTCATTATCCGTGGAATTACAATGAGGTTTGGGTTGGGAGGGGCCTTAAAGATCATGTTCCAACCCCAAATTATTTAATTCTGACTGATCCATGGAGCTCATCCTGAGGAAAGGGAATTATCCATTATTCCCTCAGTTCAGGGAGGACATTTTGGGGCTGGAGCATGTCCGGGGAAGGGAATGGAGCTGGGGAAGGGTTTGGAGAATCCTGAGGGAGCTGGGAAGGGTTTGGAGAATCCTGAGGGGGCTGGGAAGGGTTTGGAGAATCCTGAGGGGGCTTGGAAGGGTTTGGAGAATCGTGAGGGAGTTGGGAAGGGTTTGGAGAATCCTGAGGGAGATGGGAAAGGGGCTCAGCCCGGAGAAAAGAAGACTCAGGGGAAATTTCTTGCTCCAAATATTTCCCAACATCTGAGTTCCCAACATTTCCCAGTATCCAGAGTCTGAATTCCCAACATTTCCCAGTCTTCAGTCACCAATCCCCACGGAGGAGCCAAATCTCTCCTCTGTGAGCTCCTCCAACTCAGTTTTTTTCCATTAATATTTTGCTGATGGATTTCTTGGCTCCTGTGCTGGAGCCAACAGCCAAATCCAAAGGAACTTTTGGAGAGAGCTTTCCAGAAAGTGCATCCAGAGCTGCCCATCCCCTGCAATCCCAGAGCCATCCTGCTGGGAAGGGGAAGGGAGGGAAGGAAAACTGAGCCAGAGCTCAGAGTTCATCCCGAAAATCTCCTCCTGTGCAGCTGCCGCAGGAGTCATTCCATCATTTATTTTTACCTGGCCAGGAAAATCCAAAGCTGCTCACAAGGAAGTTTTCCAGGTGAAATTTGTCCATGGAATTATTTTCTGGGAGGAATTCTCTCCGTTCCAGCCTTGCCCCAACAAATCCAAGCTGGGGCTCCCGATGCTTCCAGCAGTGCCAGCCCCGGGATAATTCCATGGGAACAATTCCATCCTGGATGGTTTGGGACTGGCCTGGAGCATCTTCAAGGACTTTCCATGAGTCCTGAGCTTCCCAAAAACCCCAGGGCAGCATTGGATGCCTGGAGCTGTCTCTTCCCAAGGAGTGCTCTGCAGGATTTGCCCTCATTAATCCTCACCTTGTCATTAACCACAGCATTTAATTAATAAATTAGCATCTGGTTAGGCACAGGCAGGATGTGGATCAGCAGGAATGTGTCTCCAGAGGCCATGGATCTGCTGCAGTGTTGGGAATACCGGGCTAGGACAGGAAAATCCCATGGGAAGGAGCGTGAGATGGATCCGGGATGGTGTCGCTGTGGTTGCCTGCCAGGATAATTCCTGGAATCTGAAAAGGGAAACTTCACCAGGAGCTGGAGTGCCAGGACACAGGGAATGTCTTCCCACCGCCAGAGGGAAGGGATAGACGGGATATTGGGAAAGAATTCCTGGCTGTGAAGGTGAAGAGGGGCTGGGATGGAATTCCCTGGGAAGCCGTGGCTTCTCCTGGATCCCTGGAATGTCCAAGGCCAGGCTGGATGGAGCTTGGAGCAATCTGGGACAGCGGGAGGTGTTGGGGGATGAGTTTTTGGGATCCTTCCTGCCCAAGCCATTCCGGGATAATGCCATTCCAGCCAGGAAAGGAGCATGGATGCATCCCAGCTCCAGCAGCAACATTCCCGTGCTTCCATCCCATTCCAGAGCTGTCCCCTCTCCCCTGAGACCTCAGGATGATCCCAGCCAGGATCCCAGCCCCATCCTGGGTTTGGGACTAGCAAACAGGATTTATCCCTCTCCCTGGTCCATTTACAGCTCTTTTCCCCCATTTCCCTTTCACCTCCAGCTTTCCTGGGAATGCTCTGCCGGTGTTGCAAAAGCCAGGAATTATTATTCAGGGAAGGAGTGGGAGAGAGGCTCGAAATGCAAAGCGCGGGAGCGCTCCTTAATCATCCCCATCATTAGTTAATTGCCGAGTCCATTCCGAGGAGAACATGGAATGCTAAATTTAGACGGAGCAACGGGATCTATTTTGGGGGATTCATGCTCTCCCCGCCACGGATTCTGCCTCCCGCTCTTCCCGGGAATGTCAACACCGGGGACTGGCGGAGCAGCGCCAGCCTCGCCTTCTGTGGGCTCCCAGCAGGAGTTCCTGGGGATGTGGGAATGCGGCAGGGCCTGGGAAGTGGCTGGAAGGAGGATCCTGCTGGATCCTGCACGTGGCTTTTTGGGGAAAAGCCTGCTCCATGCCCGGTTCTGATGTTGCCATGTCCAAAAGCACCTTAGGATGGGATGGGATGGGATGGGATCCATGGAATGGGATCCATGGGATGGGAGGGGATCAATGGGATCCATGGGATGGGATCCATGGGATGGGATGGGATAGGATGGGATCCATGGGATGAGATCCATGGGATGGAATGGGATCCATGGGATCCATGGGATGGGATGGGGACAATCCCCCCCAGTGCTCCACTGAGGAGGAAACTGTGGATCCATTTTCCTCCAATTCTGGCGTCCCAGCCTGGTAGAATTCCTTCTTCTCCTCATTCCCTGCTCCCTGTTTTCAGAGCTATTTTCCAGGTCCTCCTGGAGACTTTCAGATGGAGCTCCAGGAGCAAGACTGGGATCTCCCACCTTGAGCCCTGATTCCCATTGTCCTCCAGGAGCAGGACTGGGATCTCCCACACCCATCCCTGATTCCCATTTTTTCCCATCAGTAGGGCTGGGATCTCCCACCTTGATCCCTGATTCCCATTTTTTCCCATCAGTAGGGCTGGGATCTCCCCCACCCATCCCTGATTCCCATTTTCCTCCAGCAGCAGCACCTCCGGACTGGGATCTCCCACACCCATCCCTGATTCCCATTTTTTTCCATCAGTAGGGTTGGGATCTCCCACCTTGATCCCTGATTCCCATTTTTTCCCATCAGTAGGGCTGGGATCTCCCCCACCCATCCCTGATTCCCATTTTCCTCCAGCAGCAGCACCTCCCAAAAATTCGCCTCTGTGGCCACGCCCCCTTCTCTCCCTGTTCCCCCACCTCAACCCACGCATTCCCAATTTTTTTGGGAGTCTGGCAGGAGCTGTGCCGCCCCTGCCCCTCACACCTCCCATCCCTCTGGATGCTGCAATTCCCAGGAAAACTGGCTGCAGGGCCTTTTCCCCCCTTTTTCCTCCTTTTTCCCTTTCCCCCTTTTCCATTTTCCCTTTTCCCTTTCCCCCTTTTCCCTTCCCTTTCCCATCCCTTCCTCCTCTGAAAACATTCCCAGAATAACAGGATTTTTTTCCCCAATTCCAGCCTCCTCCCCACTTCCCACCGACCTCTGTTGGCAAAACCAAACGATTTTGAAATCGATTTTTCCACAGGGCTCCCGATTTCCCGGAGTCATTTTCCCTTTGATGTGACAATCCAAGGTGTCCCCTCAGCCGTGCGAACTCCGCATCCATAAAATCCACAGCATTCCCACGCTGGGATTTACATAACGGGGACACTGGAGGTATCAAAAGGAATTGGAGATGAGGTTTAGGAGCAATTACGGATCCCTTGGAAAGGAGGGAGCGGGGAGGGGGGACATGGCAAACACAGGGATGTTCCCAGCTCTGTCGGTGCATTTCTCCTGTTTTATCCCAAATTCCAGCCCCAGACACCCCCAAGTGTCCCGGTTTTCCTTGGAAGTGGCAGCAGATGTGCAGGGACACATCTGGAAGGATCATCCTGAATTCTTGGAAGAATTCCTGGAATGTCACCAGCCTGGCACAGGGGGTTGAGCCCCAAGGAAGGGACACAGGGTGGTTCTTCCCGAGGGGATTTGCAGCTGGATACAGCTGGAAACGCCTGGGATGCCCCAGTGCTCCAGGAAGGGACTGAGGGAGGCGATGTTTAATCCCAGGAATTGGAGGATCACTCCATCAAGCTCCTCTGGAATTCAGGAAATGGCTTTGGAAAGCGTTCCCAGCATCCAGCTGGCTCCACAGACAGGGCCAGAGCCTGATCCAAATCCATCCACACACCCAAATTATTCCCAATAAAGCCTGGACTCCATGGACCAGATCCCACAATGGAAACCCGGGGCAGATCTGGGATCACAGGATCCCTGAGAGGGCAAATGCCCCATAAAACATCCCGAACTCCCCAATTTTGCTGCTCCAAAGGTGGAGCTGAGCCCCAGAGCTGGAATTTTAGGATTTCTCCTCTAGGATCAGAATTCCTGGACTCCCACACTCCTCTTCCTCACATCCCAACCCTCTTCCCACCCTCAAGGCTTTCCCTCAGCCTAAACAAACCCGGGGATAAATAATCCGAGGATTTGGAGATGCTGGATCGCCATGGCAACCCCGCAGGCCTCCTCCTCCTCTTCCTCCTCCTCTTCCTCCTCCTGCTTTTCCAGCCAGGAGCATTCCCAATCTCCCACCACCTTTCCAGGGCTCCCCTGCTGGGAACTGGGGCAAACTGAGAGCAAAACCTTGTCCTGCCCAGTCTGAGCCTCATCAGCCCCTCAGGATGTGCCTAAACCACAGAAAAACATTTCAGTGCCCCCCCAAAAAGCAGCTCCCAGGTTTTTCTCCCATTTTTCCAGTTCCTGGGGATTATTCTCCCTGCTCCACCCTCTCCATCCCGATGGGTTTTGCCTCTCAGCAGTGCAGTGGTTTA
Source organism: Pyrgilauda ruficollis (assembly GCF_017590135.1). Lineage (NCBI taxonomy): Eukaryota > Metazoa > Chordata > Aves > Passeriformes > Passeridae > Pyrgilauda > Pyrgilauda ruficollis. Next base: position 444,786 of record NW_024523789.1, read on the forward strand.
GGCTGATCCCAACAGGCAGGAGCTGGGATTGGAGCCCTGGAAAATCCGCTGGGTTTGCGGGAGTTGTGCTCAGAACCATCCAGGGGTGAGCCCTGACCTGGGGAGCAGCTCAGAGGGAACGATCCAAGGAATCCCTGGAGGGGCTGGAGTAGGAGCAGGAGCTCCTCAGGGAGGGTCCCACCTGCTGGGGCAGCATTTCCTCTGGGAAAAACTGCTCCAGGGACACCCCCAAACCTCTCAATCCCATTGAGATCCCATGGATGGGGCCTGTGGGGGGACCCGGAACATCTCAATGCCATGGACCTGGAACATCAGCATCCCGTGGATGGGGTTTGGGGGGCACCAGGAATATCTCAGTCCTGTGGATGGGGTGTGGGAGGGACCAGGAACATCAGCATTCCATGGATGGGATATGTGGGGTGACCTGGAACATCAGCATCCTATGGATGGGGCCTGGAACATCTCAATCCCATGGATGGGACCAGGAACATCAGCATCCTATGGATGGGCCCCTGGCATGGAACCGATGGGAGGGACAAGGATGAGGATGAGGATGAGGATGAGGATGAGGATGAGGAATAAGGAACAAGGACAAGGATGAGGACAAGTAACAAGAATAAGAGCAAGGACAAGGATGAGGGTGAGGGTGAGGACGAGAACAAGGACAAGGATGAGGACAAAGACAAGGACAAGAATGAGGATGAGGACAAGGACAAGGAAGAGGACAAGGACAAGGACAAGGACAAGGACAAGGACAAGGACAAGGACAAGGACAAGGGCTGCTCACGGATGAGTCATTCCCGGTGATTAAAAAGGGCTCCTGGCTTTTTCCCTGTGAAGGAGCTGTGGGAAGCTGCCAGGGAACCCAGCCCCTGTCACAGCTGCAGGATCCTGCCGGGGAGCCGGGATGAGCAGCACGGGAAAACACCAGGAGTGGATAAGGAAAACTTCCCATTAAAAAAACAACAACAAAAAAAAAAAAGCTAAAAAAATATCAACGAGGTGGGAAGAAAGTGCCACTCCTGGGATGAGGGGTGTGGAGGGCACAGCATCCCTGATAAAAGAGCTGGGAAACTTGGGAATGTGATGGGAATTCCGGGGTGATGATTAATGAGGGATCTGCTTCAGGAGGTGACAATGTCACAAAGTGTCCAACCCCAGACGATGGGGACAATGACATTCCCAGCATCACTTTGGATTTACATCCCCAGATTACCTGGATTTACTTTCCCAGCACCACCTGGATTTACAACCCCAGCATCACCTTTCCATTCCCAGGATTACATGGATTTCCATTCCCAGGATTACATGGATTTCCATTCCCAGGATCACCCAGATTTAACTCCCAGGATCACCTGGATTGAGCTCCCCACCCTCACTGGGATATCCAGAGGAATTCCCAGCTCCCCCCTCACCCCTCAGCTCAGACCATTCCCACTTCTCCCTCCTGCTCCAGCTCTTCCAGCAGCCATTCCCAAACCAAACCTGCTTCCAGCCACGAGGAAACCCAGAGCTACTCCCAGTAATTGCTCCCTTTACTGGGCATAAAAACCAAAAAAAAATATCTGATTTTTATTATAATATTTTTGGAAATCCCAGTAATGAGCCATTCCCTGGTGAGCTGGGGCAGTGCCAGCATGGGAAGAGCAGAGCCAGGGAATGTGAGTGAGGAGAAATAAATAAATTTGGGGGTTTGTAAACACAGTTTTGGCCTGTTTTAGCTGGGATTTATTCCTGTCCAGCCTCCACCGAGGGTTTGTGAGGAGCCAGAGGAGCCTGGAGCTCTGGGATGGGCGGGAAGGGCTGGGAAAAGGAGAGGGAGGAAACTCCGAGGGTGTGAAGAGTCAGGGATTCACGGAATGGGTTGGGATCAACCACCTAAAATTCCAGTTTTAGGATTTGCAATGATCCCATTCCATGGGCAGGAACATTTCCACCATCCCAGGTTTTCTCAGGCTGGTCTTGGACACTCCCAGGGATGGAGCAGCCCCGGATCCTCTGGGAATTCCATCCCAGCCCCTGCCCGCCCTCCCAGGCTGGAATTCCTTCCCAAATCCCACCGCACGCCCCCACCCCGGTTTGTGACACTCAGGTGTGTCCCCACAGCTCGGAGGGAGGGGCGAGGTGGCTCCCGTTGCCATGGGAACGGTGGCACCGCCAGCGCGGGCTCTGCCGCCCACCCGGAATGTCCCCAGTGGGAAAAATGTCCCCGAGCAGAGCTCCGGGGGAAGGGAGGGAAACACGGCTGGGGTGAGGGGGTCACGGGGCCGGTGACACCCCCGTGATGGTGACACTGACACCCCACTGTCCTCTGTGATGGTGACAGTGACACCCTGCGAGGGTTTGTGAGGAGCCAGAGGAGCCTGGAGCTCTGGGATGGGCGGGAAGGGCTGGGAAAAGGAGAGGGAGGAAACTCCGAGGGTGTGAAGAGTCAGGGATTCACGGAATGGGTTGGGATCAACCACCTAAAATTCCAGTTTTAGGATTTGCAATGATCCCATTCCATGGGCAGGAACATTTCCACCATCCCAGGTTTTCTCAGGCTGGTCTTGGACACTCCCAGGGATGGAGCAGCCCCGGATCCTCTGGGAATTCCATCCCAGCCCCTGCCCGCCCTCCCAGGCTGGAATTCCTTCCCAAATCCCACCGCACGCCCCCACCCCGGTTTGTGACACTCAGGTGTGTCCCCACAGCTCGGAGGGAGGGGCGAGGTGGCTCCCGTTGCCATGGGAACGGTGGCACCGCCAGCGCGGGCTCTGCCGCCCACCCGGAATGTCCCCAGTGGGAAAAATGTCCCCGAGCAGAGCTCCGGGGGAAGGGAGGGAAACACGGCTGGGGTGAGGGGGTCACGGGGCCGGTGACACCCCCGTGATGGTGACACTGACACCCCACTGTCCTCTGTGATGGTGACAGTGACACCCTGCTGTCCCCTGTGCCACTGACACCCCTGTGATGGTGATGGTGACACCCCTGTGATGGTGACAGTGACACCCCACTGTCCCCTGTGATGGTGACACCCCCATGATGGTGACAATGACACCCCACTGTCCCCTGTGCCACTGACACCCCTGTGATGGTGACAGTGACACCCCACTGTCCCCTGTGACAGTGACACCCCCATAATGGTGACAGTGACACCCCACTGTCCTCTGTAATGGTGACACCCCCATGATGGTGACATCCCATGGCCCCTGTGACAGTGACACTCCACATTATCCATTGAAAAATCCCCCACATTATCCATAGAAAACCCCCCATGTTATCCATAAAAAACCCTCATTATCCATAAAAAACCTCCATGTTATCCATAAAAAAATCCCATGTTATCCATAAAAATTCCCCCATGTTATCCATAGAAATTCCCACATTATCCATAAACCCCCTCCATGTTATCCATTAAAAAAACCCGTGTTGTCCATAAAAACCCCCATGTTATCCATTAAAAAACCCATGTAATCCATAAAAAACTCCCATGTTATCCATAAAAAAACCCCATGCAATCCATAAAACCCTCCATGTTATCCATTAAAAAAATCCCCTGTTATCCATAGAAATTCCCATATTACCCGTAAAAACCCCCATCATGTTATCCATTAAAAAAATTCCCATGTTCTCCATAAAAAAAAACATAAATGGGAGACTCCTCCAGGTGTGTTCACCCTGGAATTGCTTCCCAAGGGCGCATGAAGATGTCTGGGAATGAGGAAAGGAAAAATCCCGGCACATTCCCAGCGCTGGCAGAGGGAGCCGGTCCCGTTTGGGCCCTAATTCCAGTTATTCCTGGTTTTTATAGGAGCAGCCCTGATTTATGAGCAGCTTTTATGGCAGCCATAAAGCAGCCCCAAGATGCAGGGGGAAAAGGGAGCAGGGGAACGTTTCCCATCCCTGGATCATGGAAATTCCAGAGGATTCCAGGATGTCTCTGTGGGAGCAAGCAGGAGGTGGGAATTTGGGATTGGGCTTTAAAATGGGATTTGGGAAGGGGTGAAAAGGTAGGGAATTCTTGGAATGTGGGAAGGGAGAGGGACAGCCCTGAATTCAGGGCTCTGGATTTGGGAATTCACCTCCAGCTTGGGAAAGGGGATGGGATCCCATTCCCACCCCTGCCACAGCAGTGACCTTGGCTCACCCCAAATTTATGGGAATTAAATTTGGGATGGGGGAGCAGAGTTAAAAAAGGGATTTGGGATGCCTGCAGGATTCCTCCATCCATGGGGTTTTCCTGATCCAGAAGGGAATAAAAGGTGCTGGAGCTCTTTGTTCATCCGGGTCTGGTAGAGCTGAGCTTGGCTGAGCCTGGCTTAACCCCCTAAATCCCATGGTTCTCCAGGAAAATTCCTCAGGGCAGCTCCCCGAGGAGCTCACCTCGTGTCCTAAGGGATAAAAGAGCGGGAATGTCACAACCCCACAAGTGTGAGAGGGAAAAACCCACTCCAGACTCCAAGACTTTGGGGTTTTTTTCCTGATTCCAAGGAACATTTTTAACCCTTTCCCAGGGAATATTCTCCAGGCGGATCCCGGAGCCGGCCGGGGAGAAGTGCTGGCACAGCAGGGCAGATAAATCAGAGCCATCTCGGCTGCAATCCCACGCAATTAAAACCTGGATCGGGATGTGCTCGGCAGCCTGAGGAGCATCTCGGGAGCCTCAGGAATTACTCAGCCTCTGCAGCAGCGCGGCAGGAGCCGGGCGAGGCCGGATGGGGCACGGACACGGCTCCGGGACACCTGGGAGCGGCTGCTCCATCCCCCGGGAATGTCTGGAGCAACAAAAAATCCACCTGGAAGGGCTTTTCCAGGAGTTCCACAGGGCCTTGCACAGGGATTCGGGATTTCAAGGGGCATTTCCCTGCCAGCCCCACAACACAAGGGGTTCAAACCAGCCCCTGCTCCAGGTACCCCCAGCCCTGGCAGCGAGCACGGGCACAAAATCCACCTTGAAGGGCTTTCCCAGCCCATCAAATCCACCTGGAAGGGCTTTCCCAGCCCACCAAATCCCTCTGGAAGTGTTTTCCCAGCCCACCGGGAGCTCCTCAGCAGTTTCCACAGGATGCTAACTGGATTTGGGAAAAATAAATGGGAATTTCCTCGTATGACCCAGCTCCGATTTTTCCTTTCGCTGTTGGAGAATCCTGGAGGGGCCGGTGCAGCTGAGCCCCCCGACCCCGGGGACGCGCTGCAAAGCCCGGCAGTGACGCTAAACCCGAGCCCAGCTCCCGCTCGGTGCCTGCAGAAGGGCTCTGCCGAGGGGGGCGGGCAGGACTCGATGCCATTGAAGTGCTGCCAATTAAATCAGGTCACTCCGAGCTCTCTGCGAGCTCTCCTCGGCGTGTGCGCGGCCCCGCTCCAGCCCCGCTCCAGCCCCGAGCTCCAACCCTGATCCAGCCCCCAGTCCCGCTCCAGTCCCGATCCAGACCCAATTCCAGATCCATGCTGGTCCCGATCCAGACCCAATTCCAGCCCGAGCTCCAGCCCCGAGCTCCAAACCTGATCCAGCCCCTAGCCACGCTCTGGCCCTGCTCCAGCCTCGAGTTCCAACCCTGATCCAGCCCCCAGCCCCGCTCCAGCCCCGTGTTGGTCCCGATCCAGCTCCGAATTCCAGCCCCTCTCCGGCTCCTCTCCAGCCCCAGCCCCGAATTCCAGACCCGCTCCAGCCCCGCTCCGGTCCCAGCCCCGCTCCAGCCCCGGGCGGTGGCTCTGGGAAGGAGCCAAGCCCCTGCTCCTCTCGCCAAGCCGAGCGTGAAATGGGGACTCGATGACCGCTGTCACCGCCCCCCTTCCCGGGGCCCTCTGTCACTCCCCGGGGCTCGGAAAGGATTTTCTGGGATGCAAAAAAATAATCTGGGGGTGCTCTGCTGCCCCCACCCCAAATCCTGCCCGTGTCCCAGCCCCACAGCTGCCGTTGGCAGGTCCTTGTCCCCGTGTCACGCCGGATGTCACCGTGCGTGGGGGTCTCCATCCCCCTCTGGGTGACGCAGCTGCGACCCCAGCTCTCTCCAGAGCAAAAGGCGGGGTTTTCCCAGTTTTTTCCCCCCAAGGTTAAGAGTCCCTGAACATCCCTTTTTGGGGAAAACGAGCCCCTGGCAGCGCGTCCTGCTTGGGGACCGAGCCGGGGAGCCCCGCGGGGTGGCCGCGCTGTCCCCTCGGGGAGGGACACGGCGCTGCCGCGGCCGCACGCGGCCGCATCTTTGGGAATGCCGAGAAACCCCCGTGGGCAGAAGGAGATTTGGGACACAAATCCCAAATCCACCGAGTGCTCCCCTCCCACCCACACCCGGGCTGGGCGACCCCCGGCTGCTGGGAGGGGACGGCGGTGGCGCAGCGGGAGCACTGCGGATCCCGAGGACCGGCTCAGCATCCCCGGGAGCGCCTTCATCCCTCGGGATCATCCCCCGGGAGAGGCCGCGGGGGCTGCCAGAGCCGCAGGGGTTAAAGCAGGAGCTGCCTCGGGTGGGTGGCACGTCGTGGCGACAAGGCTGGAGTGAGGAGGAGGAGGATTGGGGAGGGAGGGGAGAAGGGAGGAGAGGGAGGAGGAGGAGGAGGAGGAGGAGGAGGAGGGGGAGCGGGGACTGTGCGGCTGCGAAGGCGCCGGGCGAGCGAAGGGTGAAGGGCTCTCCCTCCCCTCCGCCTCCAGCCCTGAGGGTCAGCGTGGCCGGAGGGTCCTGCTGGCCCTGTCCCCGTCCTAAGCGACAAGGACGGGCCCCGCCAGCGGTGACAGCTCCGGAGCCAGCCCGCCTTTTGTCTGCCAGCCGAGCCAGATGTGCGGGCAGCTGTGGCGTGGGGTGGCAGGCGATGACAGCGGCGCCGGGGGACGGGGACAGACTCGGAGGGTGAGTTGGGGACCACCGCCGTGGTTCGGGTTTTGGGCCGGGGGTGACTTTGGGGGGGTTCCGAGGCTCTGCAGCACCGAGCCGACGCCTCGGCCGCTCGCTCGGGGTTGTTTTTTTCCCGTTCCAGAGCTTTGCTTTCCCTGCTCGATGCCGGATTTGAGGAGAAACGCGTTTGGAAATAAACGGGGTGGGGGAAAAAAAAAAATCAGGGAATGGACGGAGAGCGGCGCTCCGGGAGGGGATAAAGGGACGGGAGGCAGGCGGGGATGGATCCCAGGTACAGCGGGGAGCTGCATTCCCGCTCCTGGAAACTCCTCCGGGATCCAGCGGATCCTGGCTCAGCACGGCCGGGAATGGGGGGTGGCGGCGGCGGGGCCGGGGGTGATGCGCTGGTCACGGAGCCGCCGGCGGGGCTGGAATCCAGGGATGCTGGCAGGATGCGATCCAGGCGGGAGCAGCGCTTCCCGGGCATTAACCCCTCTGTGCCCGAGCGACGCGGAAAATGTGAGGGGAGGGACATTGGGTGTGAAATAGAGGAACAGAGCGGTCCTTGGGGCTCCTGGCCAGCCCTCCTTCACCTGCTCGGCCACCCCAGGGAGGGGACAGCCAGCCGAGGAGGGGGCACAGCAAAGGTGATGGCAAAGGACACGTCGGGAAGAGCCGTGGTGCCATTTCGGTGTCATTTTAATGTCATTTTCCTGCTTTTCTGTGCCTGTGCCGTGTTTACCTCCCCCCGCTGCCCAGCCCTGCCCCTCCCCGCCGCGGCTGCACCCGCCCGCAGTGCCCGGCTCCCTGTGCCAGCGCCCAGCCCTGCCCGGGGCCGTGCCCAGCCAGCCGGGAATGCCCGCGGTGATCCCGGGAGCCGCTCCGGGAAAGGGCTCGGGGCCGGCAGGGACCCCGCGCTCCGTGTGCGGCTGAGCCAGCGCTGCCCTCGCCTCTCCCGGCGCTCAGCCCGGCGCTGGCTTCTCCCAGAGCCTGGAAAAAGGGATTGGAGGCGCCCAGGAGGAGCGGGAGGAGCGCTGGGCACGCAGGGCTGCTCCCGGCGAGAGCCCGGGCCCGGGAGGAGCCCTGGGAGCGGCGCTCCCGGGGATGCTGTGGCTGGAGCTGCAGGTGGGCGCTGCCATCGGGATCCGCTTCCTCCAGCCGGGATGTGCCAAGGCTGGCGGCTCCGGAGCCACGCGCGGGTGTCACCTCTGTCCCCTCCGTGTGCCCTGTGTGTCCCCTCCTGTCCCCTGTGCCGAGCCAGGAGCCAGCCCAGCGTTCCCCGGAGCAGCCTGGGAGCGGGCAGAGCCCCTGGAAAAGCTGGGATGGGAATGGCTCGTCCCTGCCTCCCTCATCCCGAGCCTGCGGAGGCGGGAGGTGGCTCAGGACAAGATTCCCTGTCCTGGGCATTGTCCTGGAATGTCCCTCAGGTCACTCCAGGGACATGGGGCAGCATGTCCCGGCTCCAGTCCCGGCTCCCTGTGCCCGAGGATCCCGATCCCGCCCTGCTGAGGCTTTTCCTGCCATTCCCGGCTCTCTGTGTCCCCTCTGCGGGCAGTGGGAGCGGCTTTGTCACCTGCTGGCACCGCTGGAAGTGGCAGAGCAGGATCGGGATCTGAGAGCCGGGCTCGGCCTCTGCTCCTCGGCCGTTCCAAACCCTTTTCTTCGGCTGGAACCTCTCTTCCCATTCCCAACCCTTTTCTTCGGCTGGAACCTCTCTTCCCATTCCCAACCCTTTTCTTCGGCTGGAATCTCTCTTCTCACGGAGGAAAACCAGCAGCTGAGCCATGCCCAGATCCCCAGCAGAGCCCTAGGATCCCTTTGGCACAGGGAAAAGGGCCAGGAATTCTGCAGGATCCCCATCCAACACCATCCAGCCTCAGCGGGGCTGCAGGAATTGGCTTTTCCCAAAACCGCGGGTGTTGAGCTGGAATTGTCCCCTCGGGGCTTCAGAGGGGCTGTTCCCATTCCCATCAAAGCTCGGATTCCCATGGAATTCCCTCGGATTCTCATGGAATTCCTTCAGATTCCCATGGAATTCCAGAGGTGGAGCAGCGCTCCTGCCACCCTGCCCATCCACGGCTCCTTCTCCTGAAGGCCAGGGATCATCCCTGCTCCTGCTTTCAGCTGGAAAAACACTTCCTTGCCCTTTCGGGACGTATCCTGGATTTCCTGGCTAGGACAGGGATTTGGAGGGATGCTGGGAATGTCCAGAGCTGGCGCGGGGGAGGTTGGGAATTCCACCTGTGCAGGTGAATCCCAAACACAAGGCTTTGCCCCTTAATTCCCTGATTTTCCCCTGGATCACCCTGGTCATTAACGCCTCTTCGCTTCCCTGGAAGATTCCATGGGATAACATTCCTGATGTCCCAAAAGGACACAAAAAATTCCTCACCATCCCCCCTTTTGCTCCCAAATCCCTTTTCCAGGACATGAAGGAGCTGTTCCCACTGTCTGTTCCCAATCCCAAGGTTCCAGCCCCTGGAATGAGGGCTGGGATCTCTCCCTCCTCCTGACTTTGGTTTTATGGGATCATTCCCAAGGGAATAATTCCCAGCCCAGCTCGGGAAGGAGAATCCCGATCCCAGACACTGCTTCCCACCAGGGATAAGCAGGAAAATGGGATGAGTTCAAAACTCCTGAAATTTGGGGGCGTTCCCTGTGGATAAAACCCTGCACTGGGATTTTGGAGTTGGAATTTTGGGATTGGGATCGCTGCTCCTGAGTAGAGGGATAAACCTGGATAAACCTGGCTACTTCCAGCATCCACTTATCCAGGACTCAGGCAGCCTCTGGAATTCCCAGCAGCATTCCAGGCCACCCATTTATTTATGGAAGGCTTTGGAAAAGGTGGATCCAGCGGCTGAGTTTTAGGAATTTTTGGGAAAATCGCCTCGGGAGCCTTTGTTGTCCCCTCTCCATCCAGCCAGGAGATCTTGGGGATCATTTCCATGAAAATTCCCACAGATTCCAAGGTGGGATAGGGGCTGGAAAACCCCCTCCAAATGCTGGCAGTGGGAGCTGTTTGCAAACACTCGGGAAAAGCAGGAATTGTGCGGCGGCTCCGTTTGGAGCGCGGTCCCGGGTAACAAATAAATATGGGAAAAATTGGGATCCGTTCCCAGACAATTCACAAAGGCCTTAATTGGGACTGAAGTCTGGGGCTCTTCTCACCCAGACTGGATCCATAAATTATCCGGGATAAATTCTTTGGGATAAATTATCCGGGATCAATTCCTCACCAGCTCTGCTTGGAATTAAGGCAAGTTTTCCCTGCAGGAATGATCCTGGAGCTTCCCAACCCTCTCCAAGCTCCAGAGTCTCCCAATCTCTGTTAAAAATCCCATTTTAATGGAATTTAGAATGATCCTAACAAAAAAGAATCAATCCCAGGTGAAATTTGAGGGTTGGAGCTTTGTCCTTCCCGGTGGTAAAAATGAGGAGAATCCAGGCTGGGAAAAAAAAAAAAAAATGGTTTTTTTTGGGAAGAGAGAGGATTTAACAAGGAATTTTAAATGAGGAATTTGGAATCAGCAGGAAAAGGGGTTTTGCATCTTAACCATCTTTTCCCAAAGGATCAGAGCAGCCAGCTACAGATCTTTTTTAGGAAGGAAAAGAAGCAGCTTTGCTTTCCTGATTCCCATCAGGACCTTTGGGAATAAAGAGGGGGGAAAAAACATTAAAAATACAAATTCTACCTGGAAAAAGGGGGGGAAAAAAGGGATTTTTCCTATTTATGATCCATTAAAAAAACACCAATTCGGTCTGTGCCAGGAGAAGCTTTTCCAAAGCTTTTCCATCGTGTGGTTGTCGCCCTTTCCAGGATGATCCTTAAATTCCAAGGAATATTTTGGCTGCTCCAAGCGGCGTTTGACGCCTCATCAAAGCCTCTCCCTCGCCTTGAAATCCCAAAAGGAAAAAGGAAATGGGGCGGCGGCTTTGATCCCGATTTGCAAATTGCTGCGGAGACGTGTTTTTCCCAGGAATGTTTGGATTCCCATGGAAAATTCTGACTGTCCCATTTCTGAATCATTTTTCCCAACTCCCACGAGCTCCTGGCTCTGGGAAGCTCCAGCATTCCAGAATTCCCAGAGTTTGGCAGCATTCATCCCTTTGGAAGAACCAGGGGCAGGATCAGGGTCAGTCCTTCAGAATTCCGGAATTCCCTGAATTTCCATCCACGCTGAAATCCCACACTGGAATTCCCTTTCCATGGAATTCTTGTTTAAAAAAGGGATTTCAGGGACATTTTCCAGCTGTTTTTATGGCTCTTTAATAATTCCTTGGCTCCCTTTTTCCCAGTAAAATCCTCTTGGGCAGGGTTGTCCTGGCTTGGCCATGGATTTTCCCAGTTTTCCTGGAATTTCCAAGATGCTGAAAAGATGGGAGAGCAGGAATTTCTCCTGCTCAGTTAGGAAACAGATTGGGAGATGGCTTTGGGAAATGAATTTGGGAAAACGGATTTGGGAAGTGGATTTGGGAAGTAGATTGGAAAATGGATTTGGGAGATGGATTTGGTTCCATCAGGAGCCCTCGAGGTCTGTGGGGACAGGGATCAGCTTTTCCTGCTGCATTTTCCAGGTTTTCCCATTTCCTGTTGTGGCATCCCTGGATTCTGAGGGGTTTTTCCACGGGAATGAGGGGGATGAGCAGCTGGGATGTTCCTTGCCTCTCCAAAGCTTTTCCTTCCTGCTCCGGAGCCATTCCAGCTGCAGTTCCAGACCCAGCAGTGTTTGAGCTCACCCTGGCTCATCCCAGTTTTTCCTCCATGGATTAATTCCCTTTTCCCCCCTCTGCCAGCGCTCAGTGGGATGATTTTATTCCAGATAAGCTGGAAATGGAATTTACCGGGAACCAGGGAGGGTTTTTCCACCCGGTGGGCGCAGGGGGGATGAGCAGGATCCACATCCCGCTGGAAAATCCCTCCCTGGGAGGCTCAGCCCCCAAAATTCCATAAAAACAGCGCTGCTCCGTCCCCTCCCCAGCTCCCCGAGCCTTTCCCGGCGCTTCCAGAGGGATTTGCCTCCATCCCACGGATCCGCTCCGTGCCCGGGGAGGGGGTGAGGCAGCCCCGGAGCCGTGCCTGGCAGTTGCCATGGCAACCGTAGGTTTTCCTTAGGATTCCTAATGACTCCGTGGCATCCGCGCCGATCCACGGCTTTTTTTGGGATGCTGGAGGTTGTTCCCCTTCCTTGGCGGGGCTGGATCTGCTTGAAAAGCTTGGATTTGATCTTTTCCCGGTTTTTTTAACTGCTGGAGCTTCCCTCCTTTCCGCCCTGACCAGCGACCACCGATTCCAGACTTGGAATTTGTCAGGAACTGGGAGCTGGGACACCTCGGGCTGTCCCCTGGCATCAGGACCTCGTGTCCTTGTGGAATTCCAGAGTCCTTGTGGAATTCCAGAGTCATTCTGGAATTCCAGAGGGATCCCAGCCCTGGAGCAGCGGCTGCAGGATCCAGGGATCCCCAGGAGGATCCCAGATCCTGCAGACACGGCTGGGATGTGATTCCAAGGGTTTGGTCACTCCAGGCCTTTGTGGCATCCAAGGAGGCCGGAATGTTCCAGGAGAAAAGCAGGGAGAGGCTTCCCTGGGATTGGGAATGGCTCTGATCCCACGGCGCTCCCACAGGTGTCACCCTGAGCTGGAATTCCCTGGGAGCAGCCCTGGGGGTCTCCCTGCTCTTTGTGAGCCCATCCCAGGGTCCATTCCTGACTCTGCAATTCCCTGGAATCGCTGCCCCATCCCTGCCTCCATTTCCTCTGGGAGGAACAGATTCATCCATGGATGGAGAGACAAAAAACTGGAAGAGGGAAGGGCCCAGCGGAGCATCCACACCTGAATGAAATTTCCAGTTCTTCAGCAGAATTCCCAGTTCTCCAGGGAGATTCCCAGTTCTTCAGCAGAATTCCCCGTTCTCCAGCAGAATTCCCAGTTTTCCAGGGAGATTCTTGGTTCTTCAGCAAAATTCCCAGTTCTGCAGCAGAATTCCCAGTTCTCCAGGGAGATTGCCGGTTTTCCAGCCAGATTCCTGGTTCTCCAGTGAGATTCCCTCTTCTCCAGCCCTTTCCAGCCTCTTCCCTGAGCAGCATTCCCACCTGCAGCAGCAACACTGAGGCACAGGAATATTTTTCCCAACCACAGGAATATTTTTCCCAACCACAGGAATATTTTTCCAACCACAGGAACCTCTGGAGAAACAACAGGAGCGCTCCCACCACAGATTCAGTTTTAATCACACCCAGGGAATCATTCCCTGTTTTTTTTCATTTTCAATAATCTGGATTTCCGCTCCCAGCCCTCCCTCCCTGCCTGGGGGAAGCTGAAGGAGCCTGGATTTATCTCTCCGGAGGGAATCCCACCCCAACGCCGCGCTGCAGGAATATTGCTTCCCAAAATACTCCAAAGGGCCACGCTCCCAGCCATTCCCAGCCTCTGGATCTGGGGGCTGGGAGGTTTTCCAACCAATCCAGGATCCTGGAATGCTGGGAGCATTCCAGCTGGAAGATTGCTTGGGATGCACTCCCCATCCTCTGTGTCCTTTGGATCCCACAATTCATGGAAAACCATGGGGATTTGGGAGCTCAAATCCTTTGGCATTCCCAGGAGCTGAAATCCTTTGACATTCCCGGACATTCCTGTCCCCATCCCGCTGCCCTTGGAGGCGGAAGGGAAAGGGGGGAGGTTTGGGGGGAGCTGCTCTGCAAACGAGGCGGCGTTAATGAGGAATTAATTATCGATCATTCCTGATCCGCTGGGAAGGTCACAGGGAATGACACAGCAGTGTCCCTGATGTGCCCTGCATGGAGCAGCGCTGGTTTTATGGAATTCTGGGGGGCTGAGCCCTTCCCTCGGCTCCCAGAGAGGGATTTTCCAGCGGGATGTGGATCCTGAGCCTTCCCCCTGCACCCATGGGATGGAAAAACACAGCCTGATCCCAGGAAAATCCCTCAGCTCCTTTAGGGGATGGGATGGGATGGGATGGGATGGGATCCATGGGATGGGATGGGATGGGATGGGATGAGATCCATGGGATGGGATCCATGGGATGGGGATCCTAGTGTTTCTCAGCAGGTGGGATCCATTGTCTGATCCATTCTCAATCCATTTCCAATCCACATCTGATCCATTTCCTGATCCATTCCCGATCCATACTCAACCCATTCCCAATCCATTCCTGATCCATTTCCAATCCATTCCTGATCCATTTCCAATCCATTCCTGATCCATTTCCAATCCATTCCTGATCCATTTCCAATCCATTCCCGATCCATGCCCGATCCAGGCCCCACCTGGGAGGATGGGATGGGATGGGATGGGATCCATGGGATGGGATGGGATGGGATGGGATGAGATCCATGGGATGGGATCCATGGGATGGGGATCCTAGTGTTTCTCAGCAGGTGGGATCCATTGTCTGATCCATTCTCAATCCATTTCCAATCCACATCTGATCCATTTCCTGATCCATTCCCGATCCATACTCAACCCATTCCCAATCCATTCCTGATCCATTTCCAATTCATTCCTGATCCATTTCCGATCCCTTCCCAATCCATTTCCAATCCATTCCCGATCCATGCCCGATCCAGGCCCCACCTGGGAGCCAGCACAATTAACTCTCCCAATCTGCGGAGCCATCAGAACAATTAACACTCACAAATTGCAATTGTCATCTCATCCCGTTTTAATTTTCCCTAATGAAGGCTGAGTGATTCCATTGCTGCTCCCTCGGCCCCTCTGGCATCCCCGGCCCTTTTCCCGGGAATTTCTCCGTGAATTCCTGGCGTGTTCCAGATCCCAGATCTGATAAAGGTTTAATTTAAGGGTTGTGTCCGTGCGTGTCACAGCCTGTCAGCGCGGCCGCCCGCCCTCTGTCACCAAACCTCTCCGGGATGTCCAGGGAATACTGAACATTTCCTGGGATCCTCAGGGAATCCTGGATCTCTCTGGGTTCCTCAGGGAATCCTGAACATTTCCTGGGATCCTCAGGGAATCCTGGATCTCTCTGGGATGCTCTGGGAATCCTGAACTTTTCCTGGTTTGCTCAGGGAATCCTGAATCTCTCTGGGATGCTCAGGGAACCCTGGATTTTTCTGGGATCCTCAGGGAATCCTGAACTTTTCCTGGTTTGCTCAGGGAATCCTGGCTCTCTCTAGGATCCTCAGGGAATCCTGGATCTCCCTGTGGGAATGCTGGGGGCTCCCAGCTCCCCACAGTTCCCAGTGCAGGGACTGGAGCAGCGCTGATCACAGAACTTCCCAAAATCCGGAAGCAAATTCCATTTGGAAGCTTTCCCTGGAACCCTCAGCGACAGCTTTGAGGGGATGAAGGGCTCTAAATTATCCCTCAGGAAGGAGATCCTGGGGATGGCTCAGGGAAAATGAGGCAGGAACAGCCGGGAAGGGCCTGGGGCAGGAGGGGAATATTTGGGATATTCTGGGAATGCTCCTGTGACCTCTCCTGCCCGGATGGGAAGGGGTTGGATTGGGAATTTCCATGGAACCAGCCCTGTGTGGGAGGAAAACGAGCCAAGGCTCTGCAAATCACCAAAAAAAAAAGAGGTGGCAGGGAGATAAATACCCAAAAATCAGCTTTTTCCTCCTCCCCACCCCCTTCCTGCCTGCAATGTTCTCATTTGCCGATGGAAATGTGGGATTTGGGAACGGCGATCCGCAGGCACAGCCGGAGTTCAGCTCCTGCTGCAGCCCGGAGCCGCTGCCAGGCGCTGGAGCTGCTCCCAAAAATGCAGAGAGCTGCAGCCCAGTGTGGCTCAGGGGGATAAAAACCCTGGATTTTCCAGAGGGAAGAACAATCCAGCTGAAATTCCATCCCCCCGGGTCCCGGATTTCTCCAGGGGCAGAGCTCAGCCAGCTTTTTCCCTCATGGAATTGGAGCAATTCCAAATGCTCCAGGTTAACCTCACGGCCTGAGGTTCAGGGATAAAATGAGACGGCCCCAGGGCTTCTGGGCTGAAAATCATGGATTTGAGGTTTCCAGGCTGAAAATCGTGGATTTGAGGCTTCTCGTCTGAAAATTGTGGAATTGAGGCCTCCTGGTTGAAAATCGTAGATTTGAGGCTTCTTGGCTGAAAATCAGGAAAATCTTTTTGGTTGAAAATCATGGATTTGAAGCTTTCTGGGCTGAAAATCGTGGATTTGAGGCTTCTCGTCTGAAAATTGTATAATTGAGTCCTCCTTGTTGAAAATCATGGATTTGAGGCTTCCTGAGTGAAAATCAGGAAAATCTTTTTGGTTGAAAATAATGGATTTGAAGTTTTCTGTTTGAAAATCATGGATTTGAGGCTTCCCACATCCCGGAAGGTGCCACACGCAGGGGACAAAGCTGTCACCTCCGGGGCTTTTGTGCCGCCCCAGAGGCAGCTCCTGCGGGGCAGGGAGGAATGATCCTCATGGATTTCACTCCTGGATTTCTCTCCTGGATTTCACTCCTGATCCTGGCCATGGTCTGGGATGTCCCAGGAGGAGCTGGAAGTCACCCAGGATCTGTCGCTGTTCCCAGCAGTGCCCACCCCTCTCCTGATTTTCCCAAGCCAAGGAGGGAGAAATGTTGGGAAAATCCCTGGGGATTTATCCCGACAGGAATGAACCTTTGGAAAAGCCAAACTCCAAAAGCTGAATTTTGGAGAAGGGACCCAGCCAAGGGACCTGAGCACCTCCTCAGCCTCCAAAGCTCCCTTGGGATGGGATGTGCGATCCCTAGGGAATGACTGTGGCATCCAAACCCCTCTGGAATGTGCAGCTTGTGGCAGAGAGGCCCAAACTCTGCTCCTTTTTCCAGGCTGGAGGCTGAGCCTGGAATGGGGAAGCCACAGAAACCTGTGGGAGCATTCAGAGGGGGAAAACCACAACCAAAACAATTCCAGAGCTGAGATAACAATTCCAGAGCTGAGACGACAATTCCAGAGCTGAGATGACAATTCCAGAGCTGAGAAAACAATACCAGAGGCAAAACAACAATTCCAGAGCTGAAACAACAATCCCAGGGCCTGGAAGCGGCCGGATGAGCACACCAGGCTGATTTCCCAGCCCTCCTCATTAAAATCCAGCCGGAGAGAGGCACAGAAGCACCGAGATAAGAGATAAGAGGCGGCTGCTGCCCCCGGGCTCCCCAGCCAGAGCCGAGCTCTCCGCTGCTCCCGGCTGCGTTTTTATCTCCCGGCTGCCTCCCAGACAAGCAGGAATAACAGGGATCACGTTATCGCCCTCCCTGCCCGCGGAGATGCAGGAGGATGGGGAAAAAAAATAAAAATAAAAATCTCATCCCTGTGCACAAAACAAGGATTAAATGAGGAGAGAAATCGCTGGAAAAGGGAGTTTGGAGCGGATTCTGCTCATCCTGGTGGCTCCAAACCCTGCCCAGCCTGGCCTTGGACTCTTCCAGGGGTGGGAAAGCTGTGCCAGGACCTTGCCACCCCCGCAGGGAAGGATTTCTTCCCAAAATCCCATCTAAACGGCCCCTCCTTCTGCTGGGAAAAGCTCCAAGCAAACGCTTCCAAAGCCGCTTTTCCCGAGCAAAAATCCCGGCTCAGACCTCGGCAGGGACTTGGCCAGGTGCTCCCTGACTCGTGGAAATGGTTTTTTTTAGGGAATAACATCCCGAAATGGCAGCTGGAGGCTGCTGTGAGGGACACAGGGTGGCACACGATGGGGACATGTGTGGGGACATCGCTGTCCCACGCTGTGTCACCCTTGGGGGTGGTGTTGGGTTTAGGGGGTGAAGCTGCTGGAAAGGGGGGTGGGAATGGCCGGGTATCCCAGGAAAACCTTCCCATCCCAGGAAAACCTTCCCATCCCAGGAACAGCCTCATAATTCCAGCAAAACTCTCATATTCCAGGAACAGCCTCGAATCCCAGGAAAACTTTCATATTCCAGGAACACCTTCCCATTCCAGGAACAGCCTTATAATTCCAGGAAAACTTTCCCATTCCAGGAAAACTTTCATATTCCAGGAACACCTTCCCATTCCAGGAACAGCCTTACAATTCCAGGAAAACCCTCATATTTCAGGAAAACTCTCTTATTTCAGGAAGAGCTTCCCATCCCAGGAAAACCTTCCCATCCCAGGAAAACCTTCCCATCCCAGGAACAGCCTCATAATTCCAGCAAAACTCTCATATTCCAGGAACAGTCTCGCATCCCAGGAAAACTTTCCTATCCCAGGAAAACTTTCATATTCCAGGAAAACCTTCCCATCCCAGGAAAACCCGCGTATTTCAGAAAAACTCTCATATTCCAGAAACACCTTCCCATCCCGGGAAAAGCCTCACATCCCAGGAAAACTCTCCCATCCCAAGAACAGCCCCGCACCCCAGAAAAACCCTCCCATCCCGGCAGCATCCTTTTCGGGAACACCCACCCCGCAACTGCCGAGCTCCAAAACCCCCCGGAATTTCCGAAAACGCCCCAAAACCACGAAGTTCTCCCTGTGGCAGCTCCTCAATCCCATCTCCCGTCTCCATCCCGGGGTTCCGGGAGCTCGGGGTTTCCATGGAGCCGCGGCGGCCGCGGGGCTCAGCCCGGGCATACAGATGAGGGGCGAGGGGGGGCGGTTGCCACGGTGCCGGCGACATTCGGGGCCCTTTGTCCCTCTATTTATTTCTCCTTTGTCCCTTTATTTATTTCTCCTTTGTCCCTTTATTTATTTCTCCTTTGTCCCTTTATTTATTTCTCCTTTGTCCCTTTATTTATTTCTCCTTTGTCCCTTTATTTATTTCTCCTTTGTCCCTTTATTTATTTCTCCTTTGTCCCTTTATTTATTTCTCCTTTGTCCCTTTATTTATTTCTTCCGTTAAAAATAGGTTAGAAAGCGAGCAGTACATGCTTAACAATTATCAACTATTTTACAACAGATTCTAACATATTTTTAACACTTCTTTGCCCCTCTATTTATTTCTCCTTTGTCTCTTTATTTATTTCTTCTTTGTCCCTTCATTTCTCCTTAGTCCCTTTATTTATTTCTCATTTTCCCCTGTATTTCTCCTTTATCCTTTTTTATTTCTCATTTCTGTCCCTTTATTTCTCTTTTATCCCTTTATTTTCTCATTTTTCCTTGCATTTCTCTTTTTTCCCCTGTATTTCTCCTTTCTCCCCTGTATTTATATTTTTTTATATTTTTCCTTTTTCCCTGTATTTATTTCTTATTAATTTTAGTTTCCCCAAATCCACCAAGTTCCCATCCTGTGACTCACACAAACCCCTGGATTATCCCATATCCAAGATTCCTCCCAGCCATCCATGCTGCAACCCTGCCCTGTGCTGGGAAAAACCGAGATCAAATCCAATTATGGATAAAACCAGCAGAGCTGGGGGGGTTTTCCCTGGAAAATCAGGGTTGGAACCAGGCAGCTTTTCCAGCCTTTCCTTCACACCTCCAAGAAAATAAATAAAACTCCTCCAAATTCCTCCATTTTTTTTTTTTAAGGAAAACACTCATATTTCAGGAAAACTCTCTTATTTCAGGAAGAGCTTCCTATCCCAGGAAAACCTTCCCATCCCAGGAACAGCCTCATAATTCCAGCAAAACTCTCATATTCCAGGAACAGCCTCGTATCACAGGAAAACTTTCCTATCCCAGGAAAACTTTCCTATTCCAGGAAAACTTTCCTATCCCAGGAAAACCTTCCCATCCCAGGAAAACCCTCATATTTCAGAAAAACTCTCATATTCCAGAAACACCTTCCCATCCCGGGAAAAGCCTCACATCCCAGGAAAACTCTCCCATCCCAGGAACAGCTTCACATCCCAGGAAAACTCTCCCATCCCAGGAACAGCCTCGCACCCCAGAAAAACCCTCCCATCCCGGCAGCATCCTTTTCGGGAACACCCACCCCGCAACTGCCGAGCTCCAAAACCCCCCGGAATTTCCGAAAACGCCCCAAAACCACAAAGTTCTCCCTGTGGCAGCTCCTCAATCCCATCTCCCGTCTCCATCCCGGGGTTCCGGGAGCTCGGGGTTTCCATGGAGCCGCGGCGGCCGCGGGGCTCAGCCCGGGCATACAGATGAGGGGCGAGGGGGGGCGGTTGCCACGGTGCCGGCGACATTCGGGGCCCTTTGTCCCTTTATTTATTTCTCCTTTGTCCCTTTATTTATTTCTCCTTTGTCCCTTTATTTATTTCTCCTTTGTCCCTTTATTTATTTCTCCTTTGTCCCTTTATTTATTTCTCCTTTGTCCCTTTATTTATTTCTCCTTTGTCCCTTTATTTATTTCTTCCGTTAAAAATAGGTTAGAAAGCGAGCAGTACATGCTTAACAATTATCAACTATTTTACAACCGTTTCTAACATATTTTTAACACTTCTTTGCCCCTCTATTTATTTCTCCTTTGTCTCTTTATTTATTTCTTCTTTGTCCCTCCATTTCTCCTTAGTCCCTTTATTTATTTCTCATTTTCCCCTGTATTTCTCCTTTATCCTTTTTTATTTCTCATTTCTGTCCCTTTATTTCTCTTTTATCCCTTTATTTTCTCATTTTTCCTTGCATTTCTCTTTTTTCCCCTGTATTTCTCCTTTCTCCCCTGTATTTATATTTTTTTATATTTTTCCTTTTTCCCTGTATTTATTTCTTATTAATTTTAGTTTCCCCAAATCCACCAAGTTCCCATCCTGTGACTCACACAAACCCCTGGATTATCCCATATCCAAGATTCCTCCCAGCCATCCATGCTGCAACCCTGCCCTGTGCTGGGAAAAACCGAGATCAAATCCAATTATGGATAAAACCAGCAGAGCTGGGGGGGTTTTCCCTGGAAAATCAGGGTTGGAACCAGGCAGCTTTTCCAGCCTTTCCTTCACACCTCCAAGAAAATAAATAAAACTCCTCCAAATTCCTCCATTTTTTTTTTTTAAAGGAGAAAAGATTCCCGAGATTTTGAACAGCTGGAGATTTTATATACCCGAAAACGCCGGAGCACTTAAAAGGAAAGGTGTGGATCCATCAGAGGGAAGCGGGAATCGATGGATCCATCCTTTCCTTTCATGCTGGTTCTGCAGGAGCTGCTTTAAAAGCAGCGGGGAAGGAGGGAAAAGAGCGGGATCGATCCAGGAGGAGTCGATGTGGAATAAACTCGGCTCAGGAGCCCTTTCCAGGGAGAGGACGGCGGGGATAAAACCAGAACTTTGCCTTCCCCGCTCTTTTAATGTTTTTTGTTTTGTTTTTTTTTGGTTTTTTGTCCCTGCTGGGTGAGAGGCTTTTAAAGGAAGGAAAGGTTGGACTGGGGTCAGCGTGGGGCAGGAGAGCTGGAGGAAATCATGGAATCAAAGGCTGGATTGGGAGAGGAGCAGGAGATGCTGGAGGGTTCAAACCTGTCCCAGATCCCCCCTGAGAATTCCCGGTGTTTGGGGATGATTTTCCCTAAGGAATATCCCACTGGAGGGCTGCAAAAGGGGCTGGAGCTCCTGGATGGGGGAAGCTGGAGCTGGGGAGGATGAGGAGCAGGGAGCAGAGCCTGCAGGAAGATTATTCCCATGGATAATAATTATTCCCAACTCCCACAGCTCTGGATCTGCTCAGCCACAGATCCAGAGGCTGCTGCGGGTCCTGGGCAGATTCCATGGGATAATTCCACTCAGATTCTCGGGGATGGGAGGGCACAGTGAATGCCACGAGCCTGCAGGAAGATTATTCCCATGGATAATAATTATTCCCAACTCCCACAGCTCTGGATCTGCTCAGCCACAGATCCAGAGGCTGCTGCGGGTCCTGGGCAGATTCCATGGGATAATTCCTCCCAGATTTTCTGGGATGAGAGGGCACAGAAAATGCTATGGATATAAGGTGGAAATCATGGATTTGTTTCGGGGATCCTGGGAAGATTCCACGGGATAATTCCACTCAGATCCCACGGGATGGGAGGACACAGTTCAATCAGGGATATAAAGTGGAATTCATGGATTTGTTTGGGGGGTCCTGGGCAGATTCCATGGGATAATTCCACTCAGATTCTCGGGGATGGGAGGGCACAGTGAATGCCACGGATATAAAATGGAATTCATGGATTTGCTGGGCAGTTTTGAGGGCACTGGGGGTCCCGGGCATAGTCCTGGGAGTGCCATCCTCAGGTTTTTACCTCCCCAACCTGCCCCTTGTTCTCCAGGAACCCAAACCCTCCTCTAACCCAACTCTGCTGTTTTTCCAGGAATGACCTCGAGGAGGAGCCCGGAAGATGCAGCCAAGCATGAGAACGACTCCTTTGGGGGGGAAGAAGAGGCCCAGCTCTGACTGAGGTGCCCCCAGCACTTTGAGCTCCCATTTTGGGGGCACCAGGCCGGGGCCGACGCTCCCAGGGGCTCGCATGGAGCATCCCCCACCACGGGCGCCGTCCCCACCTCACCATCACTGCTGTCACCCCGTGGCCAGCTCTGGATGCTCCCTGTGACCTTCTCCAGCCCAAAATGAGAGGCCTCCAGCCCAGCTGCCTGCTGCTGTGCGTGGTGGCGGCCAGCGCCATGCCCACGGTGCCCTGGCGGGTGGCGTGTCCCCCGCGCTGCGTGTGCCAGATCCGGCCCTGGTACACGCCCCGCTCCGCCTACCGCGAGGCGGCCACGGTGGACTGCAACGACCTCTTCATCACCTCGGTGCCCCCCGAGCTGCCCGAGGGCACCCAGACCCTGCTGCTGCAGAGCAACAACATCGCCAGGCTGGAGCAGGGCGAGCTGGGCTACCTGCGGAACCTGTCGGAGCTGGATCTGTCGCAGAACAGCTTCTCCGACGTCTGGGATTTCGGGCTCAGGAACATGCCCCAGCTGCTCAGCCTGCACCTGGAGGAGAACCAGCTCTCCGAGCTGCCCGACAGCAGCTTCCCGGGCTTGGGGAACCTGCAGGAGCTCTACCTGAACCACAACCGGCTCCGCAGCATCGCCCCCCGCGCCTTCGCCGGCCTGGGCAGCCTCCTGCGGCTCCACCTCAACTCCAACCTGCTGAGGACGCTGGACAGCCGCTGGTTCCAGATGCTGCCCAGCCTGGAGATCCTCATGGTCGGGGGGAACAAGGTGGACGCCATCCTGGACATGAACTTCCGGCCCCTGGGCAACCTGCGGAGCTTGGTGCTGGCCGGGATGCAGCTGCGGGAGATCTCGGATTACGCCCTGGAAGGGCTGAGGAGCCTGGAGAGCCTGTCCTTCTACGACAACAAGCTGGCAGATGTCCCCAAGAGGGCTCTGCAGCAGGTGCCCGGCCTGAAATTCCTGGATCTGAACAAGAACCCGCTGCAGAGGGTGAAGCAGAGCGACTTCACCAACATGCTGCACCTCAAGGAGCTGGGCCTCAACAACATGGACGAGCTGGTGTCCATCGACCAGTTCGCCCTCATCAACCTCCCCGAGCTGACCAAGCTGGACGTCACCAACAACCCCAAGCTGTCCTTCATCCACCCCAAGGCCTTCCAGCACCTTCCGCAGCTGGAGACGCTGATGCTCAACAACAACGCCCTAAGTGCCTTGCACCGGCAGACGGTGGAGTCGCTGCCCAACCTGCAGGAGATCAGCATCCACGGCAACCCGCTGCGCTGCGACTGCGTCATCCGCTGGGTCAACAGCACGCGGCCCCGCGTGCGCTTCATCGAGCCCCAGTCCACGCTCTGCGCCGAGCCCCCCGA
This sequence comes from Pyrgilauda ruficollis, assembly GCF_017590135.1. Classification (NCBI taxonomy): domain Eukaryota; kingdom Metazoa; phylum Chordata; class Aves; order Passeriformes; family Passeridae; genus Pyrgilauda; species Pyrgilauda ruficollis. Next base: position 468,210 of record NW_024523789.1, read on the forward strand.
CCTCCAGCGCCGCCACATCCGCGATGTCCCCTTCCGGGAGATGACGGAGCAGTGCCTGCCGCTCATCTCCGCCCGCAGCATCCCGGCGCGCCTGGAGGCCGAGGTCGGCGACAACGTGGCCCTGCACTGCCGGGCGCTGGCGGAGCCGGAGCCGGAGATTTACTGGGTGACGCCAGCCGGGGTGAAGCTGCTGCCGTTCGGGGACGACGGGAAGTTCAAGGTGCACTCGGAGGGGACGCTGGAGATCCGCGGGATCGCGGCGCGCGAGGCCGGGCTCTACACGTGCGTGGCTCACAACCTGCTGGGTGCCGACACCCGCGGCGTCCGCGTGCTGGTCAACCGCTCCTTCCCGCTGGGCCAGGCCGAGCTGGAGCTGCTGGTGGTGGACGTCCAGCCCCATCACGTCCTGCTGGCCTGGCGGCCGTGCCTCAACGCCGTCTCCTCCAACCTCACCTGGGCCAGCCCGGCGCTGGGCTGGCGGCTGGGCGCGGCGCGGATCCCGGCGGGCACCCACAGCTTCAACGTCACCCGGCTGCGCCCCGACACCGAGTACCGGGCGTGTCTGCATGTCACCTTGGTGGCATCGCCGGTCAGGGTGGCTTGTGTGACCACCAGGACTAAAGAGGCCACCCAAGGGATGCCGTGGGGACAGGGGACGCTGGTGACGGCGCTGCTGCTGTGCCTGCTGCTCCTGGGGGCGGCAGCGCGTGCCGGATCCCGGCGGGAATCGCTCCGTGGCGCCGGGGCCGTGCGCGTGGTTTATCCTGTGCAGCCCCAGGGACACCTCCTGGCCGTGGAGGTGCAGGCAGCACCCCTGGAGTGCTGAGGGAGGATGGATTTTGGGGGGTTCAGCGGGGTTTTGGGGTGGGTGGGGAGAGGGGAAAGGGTTTTTTACCAAAAAAAGACGGACGCTGGGAAAAAAAAGGGATTTTGTGGACGTGACCTTGAGGAGCCTCAGGATCCATGGGAGAGGAGCCTCTGGTGGTCCTGGATTTGGCCATGGATCCCAAAAAAAACCCACTGGGAAGATGGGAGGGAACGGAGAACACTGTAGGGACAATGCCCCGAGTGGGCGAAGAGCCATAAAAGGAACCCCAAACCTGCATCCCCCTGGCACGAGGGACACCCCAGAGGTGTCACCGCCCTCGCTGGACACTCCCTGCTTTGGAAATACAAAAAAACCCTAAAAAAAAAGGTTTCTTCCTTTGGGATCTGTGTGGGGCCTAGGGTTTCTTTTTTGGGTTTTTTTGGAGCCTTGGGATCATCAAACAAAGCATCCCCAGTGTCGCCTCCCTCGCTGGACAGTCCCTGCTTTGGAAATACAAGAAAAACCTAAAAAAAAACCCTAAAACAAAAAGGTTTTTTTCCTTTGGGATCCGTGTGGGGTTTGGGGTTATTTTTTGGGGTTTTTGGAGTGTTGGGATCATCAAACCAAGCGTCACCCCTTGTTCTGTCACTGCTGTCACCTGGAGGGAAGCAGGAAGGGAGGATTTGGGATAGAAGCACGGAAATGGTGACGGTGACACTTCCCTGTGGGGCTGGATGGATCCTGGATCCCACAAGATCCCCAAAACTTTTGTGGACAAAGGGTAAACCAGGGGAAAAAAAAAAAAAAAAAAAAAAGAAAGGAAGAGGGGAAGAAGCAGGAAAAAAACCTGGGAATGTTGAGATGCAACTGGAGGGGTCCGAGGGGCACCGCTGGGATTTGGGAATGGGGAAATCTTGGATTTGTGGGTTTGGGAAATCAGGACAACCAACACTCAACCACGGGATTGTGTCCCTGAGCACCCCAAAAATTTTTGGGGAAAAAGGGAAAACCGGGGAAAAAAAAAAAAAAAAAAAAAAAAAGAAAGGAAGAGGGGAAGAAGCAGGAAAAAAACCTGGGAATGTTGAGATGCAACTGGAGGGGTCCGAGGGGCACCGCTGGGATTTGGGAATGGGGAAATCTTGGATTTGTGGGTTTGGGAAATCAGGACAACCAACACTCAACCACGGGATTGTGTCCCTGAGCACCTTCTCCAGCCAGGAATGTGGATCCTGGGAGAAGGGAAAGTGGCAGGAGCTGGGCATGGGTGCCCTCTAGTGAGCTCTGCTTTCTGCAGGAGCAATGATCCCAAAAAACAGCTGGGAAAGGGAGAAAATTGTCACAGGGATGGGGTGGGGTGGGTGATCCCACGGGAATGTCAGAGGAAATGGGATTGGGAACGGGCTGGAGAACAAAGGGTCAAATCCAGAGGATTTACTGCTGTCATGCCTGAGGGATTTTGCAGACATTGGAAGAGAAAAAACCTGCCTGGAAAGAGGAAAAAATTCCTAAAAAGGGGGAAAAGTCTACCTGGAAAGGGGGAAAAAATCTGTCTGAAAAGAGAAAAATCTACCTGGAAAGAGGAAAAAATGTATTTGAAAAGGGGAAAAATCTGCCTGAAAAGGGGGAAAATGAGCTTTTAAAGGAATTATTTTATCCCTCAAAACAATGTGTTTCATTTTTAAGCCACTTTTCACTCAAAAATGAGGATTGTTTTAGCCTAAAGGACAGGTGAGGGCAGGTGGAACATCCCAAAATATCCCAAAATGGCTGGAATTGAATCCTGCTGAATAGAGGTGACACAGACTAGATTTAAATATACAAAAAAGAGAAGAAATAGAAATTAAAGAGCCCAAAAAGAACGAAAAATATAACACTATTATTATTTTTCCATCTCATTTGTGACCTGAGAGGTGTGGATTAAAAACTTGGATTTATTTCCCATCTGCGAGCAAGGAATTCTTCACCCTGCCGACCTTAAACAATAAAACAATTAGGAATAAAGTTCTTTTTCTTCTCTCCAAAACAAATCCCCTGCCCTCCAACCATAAATATTTATTTCTGTTTTTAACTCTCGGCTCCAAAGGAATTGCACAAGTCAGGATTTATGGAAAAAAACCACAGGTTTCAATTTTTCCCAAATGTGCTGTTCTTGGTCAGGAGAAAGAATCCCAAGGGATAAAATCGGGTTGAAGATGGGAAATTGGGAAAATTTCCAAGCTGGGTTTTGATCTCGAGGTGATTTCCATGGAAAAGTGGATTCTGTAGAGGATTCTTGGTGGGAGTTAAATCTTGGTACTCTTTGGTTTCACTGGCTGAGCTCTGGAATTGGGGTTTGAGTGCAAAAATCTTCATTTGGGGGTTATTTTAGGGGCAGAAGGTCCTGCTATCCCATAAAGATCCCGATGACCATCTTGATCCTCCAGACCGAGCTCTGGAACTGGGGTTTTTGTGCAAAAAAACCTATTTTTGGGGTTATTTTAGCAGAAGGTCCTGCTAGGCCATGAAGATCCCGAGGGCCATCCTGATCTCCTTCCTGCACACACTGAAATTGGGATTTGAGTGCAGAAATCCTCTTTTTGGGATTATTTTAGGATTAGAAGGTCCTGCTACCCCATGAAGATCCTGATGACCATCGTGATCTCCTCCCTGCACACACCATAATGGGAGTTTGAGTGCAAAAATCCAAATTTTGGGGTTATTTTATGAAGATCCTGATGACCATCGTGATCTCCCTCCTGCACACACTGTAATAGAGGTTTGAGTGCAAAAATCCAGATTTTGGGTTTACTTTAGAGGCAGAAAGCCTCCCTACCCCATGAAGATCCTGATGACCATCTTGATCTCCTTCCTGCACACGGGACACGGCGATCTCTTCTTCTTCAGCATCCTGGCACACCTGAAGCAGGCCACCAGGTGAGCAGTCCTTCCGTGGACAATATTCCCATCCCGAGGCCTGTGCTGGCACAGGAAGCAGGGATTCAGCAGGGTTTTGATGCTCTCCAAAGATTCCATCTCCTCCTCTTTCTTCAGCTTGGCAAAATCCCGATTTTTCCCCTCCCGCGCCAAATCCAAGGACTCGATGGAGCTGCTGGGATCCACGTGGGGCTTGTTTTCTCCCAGGAAAAGATGTCTGGGTTGGCCAGCCGGGGCTGAGATTGTCCTCCTGCAGTCTGGGACGTCAGTCCCTTCATCCTGCTCCTGATTTTCCATGGAATTGATGTTGGAAAGGGACAGGGAGTGGGGCAGTTTGGGGCAGTCCCGGTACCAGTCCTTGCGCAGGGCCCAGCAGCGGAAGCAGTACCTTTTGCCTGGAGAGTTGAATTTCCTGCACTTGGAGCATTGCCAGCAATCCTGAGGGATTTAAGGCAAAAATTCCAGCAAAAAATCAATTTATTTTTGGGTATTCCTCATTTTAGCCGTGTGGGAAAAGCAGCAAGTAAGCCTCGTTAAAAAAAAAATTATTTATGAGTGATTTGTAAGCTGGAAAATCAACATTTTGTGGCTTGGGATTGATTCATCCCAGATCTGTCCCTCATTATTTCCTCTCCTTCCTCTCTCCCAGCCCTCTGGAAGAATCCAAGTTGGGGCAGTTTATTTTTATTTAATTTCAAGAGAATTTTCAATATTTTGCTCAAAATTTAAGAGGAGAGCTCCTGGAATTTGGCAGGAATTTGTTTTGCAGGCTCACCCATCACTTACCAGCTGTTGAATCTGCACAACTAATGGATCAACTCAGTTTTTCCCAATTTCCACCTAAGAGGCTGCCATTTTCCCAACTTCCCCCTCACATGCTTCTCTTTTCCCAATTTCTCCCTTACAGGCCCCCCTTTTCCCAATTTCCACCTCACAGGTTTCAAATTTAAGAGGAGAGCTCCTGGAATTTGGCAGGAATTTGTTTTGCAGGCTCACCCATCACTTACCAGCTGTTGAATCTGCACAACTAATGGATTTATTAATTCATTATCTCACAGAAAAGGGCAGGAGCTGCACAAGTGCAGAACCAGGACTCAGCTGTCCAAAGCCAGGGACATCCCCATTTATTCCAGGCTGGAAAATTCTGCTAAGAACCATTAAAATTCTGCTAAAACCATTAAAATTCTCCTAAAAATCACTAGAATTCTGAGTTTTTGAGTGATTATAAAGTGCTGCTTGAGATTTCCAGGTCCCTTCCAAGGACAACCCTCCAGATTTCCATCCAGAGGACAACACGGAATTAAAATCTTATTAAACCATGCCTGGGTATCAACATAACTACACCCAGACACTTTTCTTTTTGAAAACCCACAAGAAAATCAGCTTTTCCCACCCCAAAACCAGCAGCAGATGTGGGATGAGCCCTTGCAGCCCCAGGTGATCCCAAAGAATTCCCACCTCAGAAGCAGCCTCTGTGTCCGTGTCATCACTCAGGCACTGGGAATCCTCCAGCTCATCCAAGCACACATCCTCAGGCACCTGGAATTCCAGGAAAGCATTATCAGAGGGTGGGAATGTTGGAATATTCCCTATTTATCGTTTTCCTGGTGCTGCACACCCAATTAAAGGATTATAGCATCACCCTGTTTATTAAATCACTTCTAAAAGTGAATTAAAAACCATTTTTGCAGTGGTTCTTTTGAAGAATGTTGGTAACTTTTGCTGGTTTACATGATCAGATTCTCCTCTTTGAGTCTTTAGCAGGACTCAATTTTTAAAAGCCTTTTCCAAACTTAATTCCATGATTTTTGATTCATAACTCTTGCAGGTATTGGTTAGAAACCCACTTAAGTCACTGCAAGGAGTTTAATTCATTTTCAATTGATTTTATGCCTTGAAAAATTGAATTTAAACCAAAACCCAAGCAGGAAAACCATCAAACACATGAGGAATGGTGACAGCATTTTCTAAACAGGATTTAGCCTCTGGATGGGAACAGATCCAGCCTTTCCAAGGGCAGCATGGGATGAATTAAACCAGAGAAAAATGTGCCAGAGGTACCTTGGTGTCACCTTCTGTGACCTCCTCACAGTCCAGCACTTCCACCTTGAGCCCAGCAGTGCTCTGGTCCAGGGGGCACTCGTTGAGGAACCACAGGTCATCAGTGGTGTCTGAAACTATGGCAGTGTCAATGTCCTGAGGGGCAAAAAAACAGGAAAAATCATTTAGGAGAACTCCACATCCAGCACTGTTCCATTTTCCTCTCCAAAAGCTCCAAAGCCCTGGGCACCTCCCTGCCCTCAGACACACCTTTTGAAAATGTCTGCCCCTAAGGCCCCCCTTTTCCCACCTCACTGGTTTTCATTTTTAAAATTTTCACCTCACAGATTCCCTTTTTTCCAATTTCCGCCTCACAAGTTCCCCATTTTCCCAATTTCCCCCTCACAGGCTCTCCCTTTTCCCAACTTTTCCCCAATTTCCACCTCACAAGTTCCCTCTTTCCCCCTCATCAACTCAGTTTTTCCCAATTTCCACCTAAGAGGCTGCCATTTTCCCAACTTCCCCCTCACATGCTTCTCTTTTCCCAATTTCTCCCTTACAGGCCCCCCTTTTCCCAATTTCCACCTCACAGGTTTCCATTTTTAAAATTTTCACCTCACAGATTCCCTTTTTTCCAATTTCCACCTCAAAAGTTTCTCTTTTCCCAATTTCCACCTCACCATTCTCCCCTCTTCCCAACCTTTTCCTAATTTCCACCTCACCATCTCCCCTTTTTTCAACTTCCACCTCTTCCAGCTCGGCCACCACCCTGCAATGTTCACCCCAATTCCCCAATTTCCACCTCACCAGTTCCCTCTTTCCCCCTCATCAACTCAGTTTTTCCCAATTTCCACCTCAGAGGCTGCCATTTTCCCAATTTCCCCCTCACAGGTGTCAATTCTTAAAATTTTCACCTCACAGATTCCCTTTTCTCCATTTTCCATCTCAAAAGTTTCCCAATTTCCACCTCACCATCTCCCATTTTTCCAACTTCCAGCTCAGCCACCACCCTGCAATGTTCACCCCATTAAAAAAAAAAAGGAAAACTCCTGAAATCCAGGCACCTCTGAGGGCTTTAAAAAAAAAGTTTGGTCGATTAAAAACCCTAAAATTCACCAAACACCCAATGGGAAAGGCACACAGTAGGAAAAAGGCTGAAAATCCTGGAGTGGGAAAGGGGAAAGAGAGAAAAAAAATAGAATATTTGATTTCCTTGGAAGTCAAAAGAGGAGAGGAAGAGGACACAAGGCCCCTTTTTACACACCTGGTTAGTCTGAATATCCGTGGATCCGTTACTCCTGGATTTGTAATTGCTTCTGAGATTCCCTAAAAACCACCACGGCAGCCCGGCCACATCCCATTCCTCAAAAACCAGGTCCAGCTTGGGCTTTTTGCTTTTGGAGAGGTTTTCTATCAAATCACTGTCTGGAAGAGCCAAGCACAGTCCAAGTCATTGGGTAAGAGACACGAGCAGAGAAAAAAATTGGGCTGAAATCCCATTTTTTTTTTACTTTGTGCATCAAGCTGAGAGCTTTGGGGTTTGGATGTCCCATCTGGTAAAAATCCATGTACAAGTCAGGAACATCCCAGTGTCCCCAGTGCCCCTGCACTGGGATAGGCTGAGTTTAATTTCAAGTTTCACCACAGAAACACAAACATTTCCCCAGCCAGCCCCGAGGGGATTTCTGCAGTGATTTAAAACGCAGAAAGGATCAGTTGGAATTCAGTTGGCAGCTCCTGAATTCCCAAGAAGTGCCCATGCTCCAGCCTGGGATCCCAAACTGAGCACTCTGCATTCCAGGATCACCTTGGATCTCCCTCCCTCCCTCCAGTGCCTGCAGTTTCCAAGGCACAGCCAAGGCTGGTTGGTAAATCCAGGGAATTTCACAAGGGTTTCCAAGGCTGGTTTGTAAATCCAGGGAATTTCACAAGGGTTTCCAAGGCTGGTTTGTAAATCCAGGGAATTTTACAAGTGTTTCCAAGGCTGGTTTGTAAATCCAAGGAATTTTAGAAGGGTTTCCAAGGCTGGTTTGTAAATTCAGGGAATTTCACAAGGGTTTCCAAGGCTGGTTTGTAAATTCAGGGAATTTCCAGCTTTCCTATTTGAGCTGGAAACAAGGAGCTGCTTTTCCAACTGAGATTCCTTCATACAAGAGAACAATAAGTGGAAAAATAGGAAAATTGCTCCCAAAACTTCTGAAATCTCCATGTGTGGCCCAGCAAAAAAATCCCACAGGGAAAATGTCAAAATATGACAGACCCACCCAAAAATCCCCATTTTTGTTCAGTTCCCTGCTTGGTTTGCAGGGAACGACTGCAGCCAGCCCAGGCTGGGTTCTGTGAGCTCAGGAGCCTCCCTTGGGAAGGGGGATGGATCCAAAGATAATTCCAGCATTTAAAACACCCTCCAGCAAGGTCTGGAAGATTTTTTTCTCATGGCATTGCTCAATGAGAGATGGGATTTTGGGGCTTAACCTGTCACTGCATTCAGAGCATTTATTTATGACCACAAATTAAGAAAATACCTGTGGTGAACTCTGTAATTTCTCAGTCTTCAGCATCAAGATTTTTAATTATAATGTTTCAAACCAGGGCTTTTTTGAGTCCCTCCTCCAGAATTTTGCTGCTGTGTCCCACACAGGTGGTTTGTAAGTGCTGTGATAATGCAGAAATGTGTCCCTCACCTTCACAAGTGTCACATTTGGACTCTGAGGTAGCAGGAGCTGAGGTTTTGCTGTCACCCTCCAGGATCCCAGAGTCAGATCCTTCCTCCTGGCTGAGCTGCAGGAAGGAAAATCCAGGAATGAGCCCAGCAGAGCTTGCAGGGACAAGGGGATGCAGCACTTCCATCCCCAGGCACCAGCTGCAGGATGAGACCAAGCAGGTAGGAAGAGGAAATAATTCAGAATAAAAACTACAAACTATTTCTCTTTAAAGCCTCTGGAATCAGCACGAACAACCAGGGAAAAATCTTCAGCTTGGCAAAAATCCTAAAGTTGGTGTTTTTCATGCATTAAAAGTTGATTTTGTGGCTCTGACACCTCCCAGCCTTCACCCCAAACCACACCTGGAAAAAACTTTGGAGGCGCCAAGATTTTTCCTAGGTTTTCACCTCTGCCTGAAAAGCTGCTGGAAACAAATCCTAACTAGGCACAGTGAATTATTTATTTGGCAATTCCTAGTAGGAGAAAAGAGGGGAAAAAGCAGGAAAACAGGGCTGGAGAAGCTGAGGCCTGGAAGTGCTGCACCCCAGAACAACGCGCTCAGAGACTGGCACTCTGTCACGAGGAGAACAGAGAAGGGTGGCTCTGTCCCTGCTCTGTGGATTCCAGAACTTTTTCATTTTTTGGGGGGATTTTTCTCTCAGGAAAAAAAGGTGAGGAGCAGCACAACAACAACAACAAAAAGTTCTGGCAGTCCACCATGCAGAGGTACAGAGAAGGGGCGGCTCTGTACAAAAAAAGAACCCACTGGGCAGTGGGGTTTACCTGCAGCTGGTCTGGGCTGGGCTTAGCGACGCTCTGCTCCTTTGGGAGAGTCTGTGCAGCATCTGCAGATGGCAGGCAAAACACAAGGAAAAGCCTTCCCTGGAAATTCCCACTCTCACAGCACGCAGGGCTCGGGGCAAGCAACCAACCAGCCAGGCTTGGCAGACCTGGGCACTCCTGCAGGGAAAGGCTGGGCTGCTCAGGGGGGATCCGTGGATTTTGGGGAGAAGCGGCTGCAGGGAAATTCAGAATATTCTTCCCAAAGGGAAAAAGTATTCTTCTTGCTGCAGCCAAACTCAGAATATTCTTCCCAAAGGGAAAAGTTATTCTTATTCCTACAGCCATCCCAAATTAAGAATATTCTTCCCAAAGGGAAAAATGATTTTTTGCTACAGCCATCCCAAATTCAGAATACTCTTCCCTAAGGGAAAAATAATTCTTTTTGCTATAGCCAAATTCAGAATATTCTTCCCAAAGGGAAAAATTATTCTTTTCCCTACAGCCATCCCAAATTCAGAATGTTCTTCCTAAAGGGAAAAATTATTTTTTGCTACAGCCATCCCATATTCAGAATATTCTTCCTAAAGGGAAAAGTTATTATTCCTACAGCCAAATTTAGAATATTCGTCTCAAAAGGAAAAATTATTATTTTTATTTTGAACTTGGAATTGTTCCTGAGGTTCCCTAAAAACCACCACGGTTTTGTGTGAATTTCCCTGGAGTTTCCAAGGCTCTTTTGTACATCCAGGGAATTTCCCCAATCCCATTTCAGCTGGAAACACCCACGTTTCACAAGGAGCTGCTTTTCCAACTGAGAAAAGAGAATAAAAAATGGAAAAACAGGAAAATTGCTCCAAAAACTTCTGAAATCTCCATGAGTGACCCAGCAAGAAATCCCACGGGGGAAATGTTAAAATATGACAGATCCACCCAAAAAAAAAATCCCATTTTTGTTCAGTTCCCTGCTGGGTTTGCAGGGAATGAATGCAAAGCCATTCCTCAAACACCAGGACTGCACAGGGAATCCAGCCTGGAAGGTGAACAGGAATTTTTTGGGAATTTCTGAGGATTTCTTGCTCTTCTTGAAGGGTTTGGGCTTGAAGATAAAGAGCAAAGAAGGGAAAATTCCATGCACAGGGCTGGACACAGCTGGATCCAGCTGCTCCCAAGAGTTAATTAAAAGGCCGAGCTAAATTAACAAGAATCCAATTAACAGGAATCTTTCTGAGCCTGGCTTTGAGCAGAGAGAACAAAAGATGCCAGGCTGGCTCCTGCCTGCTCCCCTTCCCATGGAACAGGAAAATTCCCTTTGGATGAGGCTGAATCCCACCAGGAATCACACCTGGATAGGGAAGATCTGAAAATGGCAGAAAATTCCACCTAAAAATGGCCTTTAAATGGAGCAAAATTTAGAAATTCCTGGGTTTTTAAATTCCTTTCATCACTTTCCAGCTGCTGGGGTTTAATCCCTGATGGAAAACAGGAGCCTGGGCTCTGCAGGGAGATGGGAACAGGGAGAAACCCTTCCAAAATCTGATTTTTAGAGAGTGAAAATACTCCAGGTGATGGAAGGCTTCCTTCTGGGGCTGGTAAATTCCATAAAAACCAGCCTGAAGGGAGGGATTCCTAAATGCAGCCTGGGGGAGTCAGACTTGGGAAAAGTGGGCAGGGAAAGGGGGAAAGTTAGAAAAGGGGAAAAAATAGAAAAGGGGGAAAGAATTAGAAAAGAAAAAGGGGAAAAGCAGTAAAGGGGGAAAAACAGAAAAGGGGAAAATAATTAGAAAAGGGGGGAAATCAGAAAAGGGGGAGAAATTAGAAAAGAAAGGGAGGGGAAAATCAGCAAAGACAAGGGGGGAAATTAGTAAAGGGGGAAAAATTATTCAAGAAAAGGGGGAAAATCATACAAGAAAATGGAAAAAATCAGGCAAGAAGGGGGTGGGAGATTATAAAAAGGGGGGAAAATTGACAAGGAGGAAAATTAGGCAAGGAGGGGGGGAAATTGGAAAAGGAAGGGAGAAACATTAGACAAGGAAGAGGAGGAAAATTAACCAAATCCAGTCATTCCTGTGCTGGGCTGGAGGCAAGCAAACAGCTGGAAAAGGAGGAAAAGAGCTGGAAAAGGAAGGAAAAGAGGTGGGAAAAGAAGGAAAATGGGAGGGAAAAAAAAGAGGAGGGGAAAAAAGAAGGAAAAGGGGAGGGGAAAAGGAAAAGAGGTGGGAAATTAAGGAAAAGGGGAGGGAAAAAAGAAGGAAAAGGGGAGGGGAAAAAAGAAGGAAAAGAGGAGGGGAAAAAAGAAGGAAAAGGGGAGGGGAAAAAAGAAGGAAAAGGGGAGGGGAAAAAGAAGCAAAAGAGCCTGAGGCTCCCTCCCTGTGCACTCCCAGGTCTGGTCTGCCAAGCTTGGTTGGTTTGGGTCTCACTCACACTCAGGCAGGTCTAACTCAGCCCTAGGAACAGCTTTTCCTGAGCCAGGCTTAAAGTGAGGCCAGGGCTGGCCCAGGAGCAGCCGCGGCGGCAGGAAAAGGAGCAATCCTCAGCTCTCCACACACACAGCTTGGTCTGGGAGCAGGGAGCAGCACTCACACAATCTTCCTACAGGTAGAGTCCAAATAGAATTGAAAAGATTCTTCTGGAAAATAAATCCAAATGAAAAAAAGGAATCTTCTGTAAAAAAATCCAAGGCAGAAACGGCCACGGTTTAAATTTTAATTTATTTTTTTTCCACACGTGCCTGAGCCCTCTTAAAGGTTTAAATCCATTTTATCTGGTTAAAAAATGGGAAATGTGGCACAAAATTCCACAGCTGTGGATCAAATCCATTTTACCTGTTTAAAAAATGGGAAATGTGGCACGAAATTCCACAGCTGTGGATCAAATCCATTTTACCTGTTTAAAAAATGGGAAATGTGGCATGAAATTCCACAGCTGGGGATTAAATCCATGGGTTTTGTTTTAAAAAATGGGAAATGTGGCACAAAATTCACCTGCTCTGCCAGTGGAGTTGATTTTTTTCCCAGTTCTACACCAAGAACTGGTTTCAAAGAAGCCACCCCAGCTCAGATTAATTTGAATAAATAAATTAATTAATTAATAAGAATAAATTTCCATTTTGATGGAGTTTAATTGAATTTCTCCCATGAGCTGGGGAAGCTGCAAGGTTCAAGGTTAAAGCCTTGCAGAATTTTTAGCACAGTGATCAAAATATAAAATGAGGTGAGAGCAAGAAATTGTAGCTATGAATCTGAAAAAACATCAAAATATTAATTCCAGTCAAGGATGGGATTTCAGGATTCAGCTTTGACCCAAATTTGGGGTTTTTTGGCACCACTCAAACAGCTCCTGGCACACAGAAAAGACACAAACTCCGAGAGATTTGCTTGGCAAAGTTTTTGAGAGAAGTTTATTCCTCCTGCAGCGCCAGGATTTGGCATTTTCCTGGATTTTTTTTTGGTTTTTTTGGTACTTACCAGGTCAGAGCAACATTTATGGAACAGGACCAACCTACCTGGGAGGGCAGCAGGGCTCAGGTTCCTCTTCAGCATCTCGTACACGGGGCTGGGGAGGGCCAAAAATCCCCTTTTAGTGGCCAGAAAGAGCCCAAAAATCCCAAAACCATTTGGTCTTACATGGATTTAATTATAAAAATTCTTAGGGAGTTGATTTTCCTACAGATCTCAGAAATCAGGGAGGTTTTTTTCCTAGAGACCTCAAAAAAAGGGGGTTTTTACTAGAGAGACCCCAAAAAATTGGGTTTTTTCCTAGAAGGATCCCAAAAACCATAGGGAATTTCTCCCTGAAGATCCCCCAAAAAATAAAGTTTTTTTTTTCTAGAGAGGTCCCAAAACCACATGGAATTTTTCCCTAGAGACCCCAAAATCACAGTGGATTTTTTCCTAGAGAAATGTCAAAAACCACTGAGGTTTTTTTCCTAGAAAGCCCCAAAAAACCCAGAGGGAATTTTTCCCTAGAGATCCCAAAAAACAGTGAATTTTTTACCTAGAGACACCTCAAAAACCAGTGGGTTTTTAAACTAGAGAGACCCCAGAAACCACTGGTTATGGGGTTTTTTTGAGGTCGTTAGCTTTTTTCTAGAAATCCTAAAAATCACAGTGATTTGCTTTTTCTAGAGAGGAATGGGGATCTTTTTTCAGACTTTCCAGATAAAAATGGAACATTTTTTCAGCTTTTCCAGGTAAAAATTGGAAATAATTTTCAGCATTTTCAGATAAAAATGGCAATCTTCTTCAGATTTTCTGGATAAAAATGGTAACTTTCCTCCAGATTTTCTGGATCAAAATGGCAAGTTTCCCCCCAGATTTTCTGGATAAAACCAGGAAATTTTTCAGCTTTTCCAGATGAAAATGGGTAATTTTTTTCAGATTTTCTAGATAAAAATAGGCAGCTTTTTCAGATAAAAATGGGGGAAATTTCAGCTTTTTATCCAGATAAAAGCTGCTATTTTTTCCAGATTTTCTGGATAAAAACAGGTACCTTTTCCAGCTAAAAATGTGATTTTTTTCAGCTTTTCCAGCTAAAAATTGGGGTTTTTTTAGATTTTTCAGATAAAAATTGTCATTTTTTCAGCTTTTCTGGATAAAAATGGGATTTTTTCCCTACCTGGGGTCCTTGACAGAGAAGCTCTGCAGTCCCAGCAGCTCTCCCAGCTGATCTCCCCCGCAGTGCACCAGGTGCTGCTGCCTCTTGTCGTAGAGCTGCCGGGCCATGATGTACTGGCCCAGGAAATGCATCACCTGCGGGGAAAGTTCACAGCTGCAAGATGTGCCTGGAGCTTTGGATTCTGTTCATCTGATAAGTTATCTTCTGTTCATCTATCTTCTTCCATGATCCTCCCACCAGGAGATCTCTGCTGTTCATGGGCCGTTAATTATTAATTATCTTCTGTCCATGGCCAGGGAGTGTCCCTGCAGGGCTGATCAAATTCCATCATCCCACGGGGAGATGCTCCGCCCAGGGGAGGAGCCCAGCATTCCTACCTGGATACAATCTGAGCCTGGAACAGCACAGCAGCCTTTGCCCACTGCATTCCCAGAGGAGCAGCTTTCTCCTGCCCTGCATTCCCAGAGGAACACCAGGCCCATCTCCAGCAGCCCTGGAGCTCCAGAGGAAAACTGCAGCCTTGTGCAGGATCCCTGCTCCAGCAGAAGCACAGCTGGCACTGCAGGAGGGCTGAGCCCCCATGGGATGGGACTGTGCCACCACCCTGACCACAGGGCTCAGCTCCTGCTCTGGCTCTGGCAGGGTTTTGTGTTTTGGGTTTTTGTTTGCACTATTGCATTTGTATTTTTAATTTTCCCACTAAAGAATTGTTATTCCTGTCCCACATCTTTGCCTGAGAGCCTCTTAATTTCAAAATTATAACAATTCAGAGGGAGGGGTTTACATTTCCCATTTCAGGGGGGCTCCTGCCTTCCTTAGCACACACCTGGCTGTTCAAACCATGAGAGGACAGGACATTCCCTCAGGTGCCAAAATCCTGGGAATTCCTGGGATTTGGGATATCCTGCAGGTTGGGATGGTGGGAGGGGAATTAGAGGGGATTTTGGGGGTGGTAGATATGGGGGGGTTGTGTTGGAGTAAAGGTTTGGGGTTGAGGTGGAGGATGGAGATGTCCTGGTTCAAATGGGGTTATCCCAGTTCAAAATGGGACTATCCCAGTGACCCCAAAGTGTCTCCAGAACGTCCCCAAAAAGTGACCAAGCGTCCCCAAAGTGACCCTGAAGTCTTCTCAAAAACTGACCCTGAAATGTCTTCAAAGTGTCCTCAAAGTGTCCCCAGGAAGTGACCCTGAAGTGACCCCAAAGTACCTTCAAAGTGTCCCCAAAATGACCCCGAAGTGCCCTCAAAAAGTGACCCCAAAGTGCCCATGAAGTGCCCCTCAAGTGTCCTCAAAAAGTGACCTCAAATGTCCCTAAAGTGTCTCTAAAAACTGACCCTGAAGCATCCCCAAAGTGCCCCTGAAGTGACCCCACAGTGATCCTGAAGTGTCCCCAAAAAGCGACCCCAAAGTACCTTCAGAACGACCCTGAAGTGACCCAAAAAGTGACCCCAAAGTGATCGCCAAGTGTCCCCAAAGTGCCCCTAAAAGGTGTCCAAAAAGTGTCCCCGAAGTGCCCCCACAGGTACATGGGAATATTCCCCAGGGAATGAAGGAGGGAATCCCCCCCAAATCCCAGATGAGCCCCAGGCAGGGCCTGGGAGGTGCCCCCACCTCTTTGAGCGTGAAGGAGTCGCCCTGGGCACCCGCAGCCTGCAGGATCCTCAGCAGGGGCAGCTTGGGAACCACCTGCAAAACACAGCAGGGATCCCTGGAATTCTGGGATCAGACCTGGAGCCATCCCAAAAAACCCACAGCAGAAAAAATGCACAGCAAAAAATAGCCCACACCGAAACATAATCCCACTATTTATCAATATTTTCATGCTATTTACCAAAACTATCAATATTTCCCACCATTTATCAATGCTATCAATACTTCCCTACTATTTATCAATATTTCCCCACTAATTTATCAATGCTATCAATATTTTCCCACTATTTACCAATATTTCCCACCATTTATCAATGCTATCAATACTTCCCTACTATTTATCAATATTTCCCCACCATTTATCAAGATTTCCCCATTATTTATCAATACTATCAATATTTTCCCACTATTCCCCACCATTTATCAAGATTTCCCCATTATTTATCAATACTATCAATATTTCCCCACCACTTATCAACATTTCCCCACTCTTTATCAATACTATCAGTATTTCCCCACCATTTATCAATATTTTCCCACTCTTTATCAATACTATCAGTATTTCCCCACTGTTTATCAATATTAACAATATTTCCCCACCATTTATCAATATTATCCCACCATTTATCAATATTATCCCATCATTTATCAATACGCTATCAATATTTTCCCACTATTTACCAATATTTCCCACCATTTATCAATGCTATCAATATTTCCCTACTATTTATCAATATTTCCCCACCATTTATCAAGATTTCCCCATTATTTATCAATACTATCAATATTTCCCCACCACTTATCAACATTTCCCCACTCTTTATCAATACTATCAGTATTTCCCCACTGTTTATCAATATTAACAATATTTCCCCACCACTGATCAACATTTCCCCACCATTTATCAATATTATCCCACCAATTATCAATATTATCAACATTTCCCCACCATTGATCAATATATTCCCATTATTTCTCAATATTATCAGTATATTCCCACTATTTATTCCTTTTTTTCTGGATTTGGCTCCATTTCCAAGCTCCTAAATTTTCCTCAAATGGAAAATCCAAATTTATTCCCACTCCCACCACACTTTCCCTGATATTGGAAGGATTTTTTCCTCCCAAGAAACTGGAAGTTTGAATTTTTGATTTTTTTTTTTCCAGCTGATTTTTATTGTTTGGGAATTTTTCTGCTCTGATGGTTTTTTTTATTCCAGGAAAACTCCAGGAATTTTGAATAATGGGAACATTCCAAGTCCAAATGTTCCCTAATTTACCTTAAAAACAAAAACAAAAAAAAAAAACCCGAGGATTAATTACTAAAGAAAATTTAAATATTATAAATTTAATCAAATTAAGGTGAAAAAGCTCCAATATTTTGAAATCTAAATCCAGGATTTTTTCCTACCTCAGGAAAAAAAAAACAAACCTGTGATATTTTAAGTAAAAATCCACCACCAAAAATAGCCACAATTCCTTGGTTTTATGACATTTTAAATCTATATTTTCCCTTGAAAATATTCCTAAATCACGGATGTGAAAGAGAACAAATTCCTTGAGATAAATCCCAATTTTCTGGGAAAAATCCCAATTTTTTCAGGATAAATTCTCCAGATTTAAATATATTTTGGATTTTATAAAAATCGTCGCTCTGAGGAGGAAATAACACAAATAAATGATGGGAGCGAGGGGTAATTAGCTGATAATTAATTGATAATTACCTGATTGGCTTGGCCCAGGGTGATCCTGCAGGAATTCCCAGCTCCTGGAGGTTGGGTGGAATTTGGGAAGCTCATCCTGGCAGTGAGGAGCTGCTCAAACACCGACCTGCAAATGGATTTGGGGTTAAAATCAGCCCTAAAATCTTATTTTTAATCCTGGCCAGGGCCCCTCCTGCTTTGAGCTGCTGGAATGGGGAAAAAAGGAAAAAAAAAAGAAAAAAAAAAAGGAAAAGTATTTGGGAAGGGTTGATTCAAGCACATCAAAAATTCAAACCTCTAAATTATAATTCAAATTATAACAGCTTTAATCCTTTCCCAGTTCATATTTCCCTCAATTTTAACCGATTTCTGAGGGAAGAAAATGAAAATATTGACCACAAACAACTTTAAAATGAGCTGGACAGGGTAGAGTCAAACTTATCAAATATTTAAATTTATGAGGACCATTGACAGTGACCTGGAATAATTCAAATTATAACAGCTTTAATCCCTTCCCAGCTCATATTTCCCTAAATTTCAACAAATTTATAATGGAAAAACAATTAAAATATTGCCCACAAACACCCTTAAAATGAGCTGGACTTACTAAATATTAAAATTTATTTAGAGCATCGACACTGACCTGGAAGAATTCAAATTATAAAGCTTTAATCCCTTCCCAGTTCATATTTCCCTAAATTTTAACCAATTTCTGAGGGGAAAAAAATGAAAATATTTCCCAGGATCAACTTGAAAATGAGCTGGACAGGGTAGAGTCAAACTTATCAAATATTTAAATTTATGAGGACCATTGACAGTGACCTGGAATAATTCAAATTATTACAGCTTTAATCCCTTCCCAGCTCATATTTCCCTAATTTTTAACCAATTTCTGAGGGAAAAAAAATGACATTATTGCCCAAAAACCCCTTTAAAATGAGCTGGACTTACCGACCTTGACTCTTTCTGCCTGGCAGGAATATCCTGGGATTATTTTCCCGGGATTTTCCTGCGGGATAATTCCCGAGGATGCTCCCGGAGTTTTTCTAAAATTCGCTTTTTTCAAACCTCGCCCGAGGGAGGGACCGAAAGTGGCCGATAACGGCTGGGCTGGGCTGAAAATCAGCCCGAAAAAAGGGAAAAAATTCGGATTTCTTCTCCCTCCCCTTTCCTGGAAAGAAATTCAAGGCTGAGGGAGATGAATTTTAACCTTTTCAGCGCTGATTTTATCGCTCAAAACCTCCGGGTTTTGCAGAGAATTTTTTTTTTTTTTTTAGGTAGTTTGCTCCTCGTTAATATTCGTATTTGATCAGGAATTAATTTTGGCGTTAATTAAGGTTTTGTTCAAGAGTTTTAGAATATTTCCAGGGGAAAATATAAAGAAATTTAGGGGTATAGCCCCATTGAAAAGCTGCCACGTGGTGGAAATTCCTAAAAAAAAAAAAGGAATTTCGTGCTCTGCCAGCTCAGAAATTTGGGGTATTTCAAATCCCAATTTTGGGATATTTCCAATCCCAAATTTGGGATAATTTCACCTCCCGACCTTCATCCAGAAATGGATTTCCGGGGATTTTTAGGTGCTGAAAATCTCGAGAGGAAATCGTGAATCACCCCCGAGTCATGAGCTGAGCAAATTTTCCACTCCAAAATTTCACCCCAGCCAGGGGAAAGATTCATTTGCCTCTTTTATGACTAAAAAAAAAAAAAAAAAATGCCTTTTTTATGACTAAAACTTCCTTTTTGAGCCACCAAAAAACCCCCCCGAGAAACCGCAGCTTTTTTGTTCAAGTGGCTAAAAAGTCAAATTAAAATTTATTCAAGCTTAGGTGGGGTTTTTTTAAGGTATGAATTGAAGGAAAAAATTAGTTTTTTAAATTCTGTTTAAAACAGAACAGAGCAGGGGTTGGGGCTCAGGTGACAGCGATTTTTCCAGCTTTCAAATAAAGTAAAATATTGAAAATAAATTTGGGATTTTAGGTAAAACAGCCCCGAAGGGGAGGATTTAAACAGGCACTGATGCAATCAAGTCACTGATTAATTAAGTTTGTCCTTGAGGGGTTTCACACCTTAAATTTGGCCCTTTTAATTAACAATATATTTTCAAAAATTCTGATTTATACGTGAGTTTTGTGGCCGGCACGATTCATCTGGAATTTTAGGCAAATTTTGGGAATTTTGCCCCAAAAAATGCCATCCAAATCTTGGGTAAATAAAAGATAAGAAATGGAAAAAAAAACGTTGTGGAACTGCTCCTTTGGTTGTGAAATGTTGTGAGAGGGAGGAAAACCAAAGGTGAGCAATTAAAATGACAAAAAAAGCGAATTTCCCTGCAAATCTCCCTCAATCCCCGCAGGAATTTGGGATAAGGAAACACTTCCACCACCCTGAATGTTCCTGATTTGTGTTTGTTTCTATTTCAGGAGGAAAAAGTTGGCTTTTTTGGGGGTTTTCCCACAATAGTTGAGGCAGTTTAACCAAATAAAACAAGAAAATTTTTTAAAAAAGTGGGATCAATCAATCCCTCAGCTCGCATTTATGGGGTGAAATCCTGGAAAAATGGAATTCCAGAGTGGTTTGGGATGGAAAAAACCTGAAAATTCATCCCATTCCATGGCCAGCGACATCTTCCACAATGCCAGGTTTTTCCAAGCTGCCACGGATTCTCTGGGAATTCCATCCCGGAGAGGGATTCATTCCCAAAATCGCGATTTATTCCCAAAACTCCTGTGTGAGCCTGCAGCCATTCCCCCTTCTCCTGTCCCTCCAGGCCTTTGGGAACATTCCCCATCCATCTTTCTCGCCCGGCTCACAATTAAACCACCCCGAAGCTTTCATTTTCCAGGCGGGACAATCGCAATAATCTCAGAATTTCCCGGGAAGAGATAAAAATTCCCGGACGCTCCCGCCGCCGCCTCAGGCCCCTCCCGCCGGCACCGCCTCCCGCCCCCCCTCAGCCGCCTCACCGCCCCCTCAGCGCTGCGCCCACGGGGGTCCCCGCGTCCCCTCAGCGCCGTGCTCACCCTACAGCCGCTCCATGGGCTCCGGGCAGGGGGTCGGGGAGGGGAAGGAGCCCCTACACCCCCTGAGGGCTCCGCGCCTCCATTTTAGCGGGGTCCGGGCCGCCGCTTCCCCTCACGGCCAACATGGCGGCGGGGCCATAGAGCGGAGCGGGATGTGCGGCTGGAAGGGACGTGGTGGGGCAGTAGGTGTGTGGCGCTCCCTAGCGGGTTGGAGGACCAAGGCGGTGCGTCCTCTCAGCCCTCGTGGAAAACACCGAAATAAAAAAATAAATAAAAAGAAATTAATTAAATAAATAAATTAATAATTTATATAAACTCTTAAACTTAGTGTGCGTCCTCTCAGCCCTCGGGGGAAAACATTGAAATAAAAATAAATAAAAATAAATAACAATCAAACTTAAAACTAACTAAATAAAGTATATAAACGATTAAACTTATATAAACGTCAATACTTTATTTATTTATAAATTGAAATAAAAATAAATATAAATAAAAAATTTCAAATTTTAATTTGGAAAAATATTTTTTAAAAAATAACAATAAAGGCATAAAATAATACTCAAGGTCCCTGTGTCCTGGAGCTGAGTTAGCTTCGTTTGAACGGACATTATAACAACCACCGGAATATCCGCCTGGATATCGGAATATCCACCTGGATATCGGAATATCCACCTGGATATCGGAATATCCGCCTGGATATCACAATATCCACCTGGATATCACAATATCCGCCTGGATATCGGAATATCCGCCTGGATATCGGAATATCCACCTGGATATCAGAATATCCACCTGGATATCAGAATATTCTGGGTATTAGAATATTCTGGGTATCAGAATATCCACTTATATTCATTTAAAACCCCACACTTTCCTGCTCCAGTCACCCTGCCTTGTCACAAGCGTGGACTGAATTATTTCCAGAGCTCCCTTCCAAGCTGGGAATGTTTTCCAAACGTTTGGAAAATTCCGAATTAATTTCAGCTCGGGGGCAGCGCTTGGGAAGCGCTGGGTGCAGACAGCAAAATCCCCTGAGGTGGGCTGGGTTTGTGGCCGGCTGCGCTGCTCGGAGAGAAATAATTAGAATATTTTGAGGGATAATTAGAATATTTTTAGAAATAATTAGAATATTTGATGAATAATTGGAATATTTTGAGGGGTAATTAGAATATTTTGAGGAGTAATTAGAATGTTTTGAGGAGTAATTAAAATGTTTTGAGGAGTAATTAGAATGTTTTGAGGAACAATTAGAATGTTTTGTCCAGTGATGTGTTTGGGCCGGGGGAAGGAGCCGCGTACCGGGAGCGGATCCAAATTCCTGGAAAAAGCAGGAGCGGCCGCCCCGCTGTGCGCTGATAAAAGCAATGAGCAAGCCCTGTACCCAGAGCCCGGATAGCTCAGTCGGTAGAGCATCAGACTTTTAATCTGAGGGTCCAGGGTTCAAGTCCCTGTTCGGGCGTTACGGTTTTTCCTCATTTTTTTACGGCCCCTTTTTTTTTTTTTCCCCAAAAAACCCTTTTTTATACCCGCGGCACGGTCGGAGCTGCCTGCCGGAGGGTTTCGGTTGCGTCTGCGGGGAATCCTGGCAGGAAATAAAAAAAAGGAAATTAAAAAAAAAAATTAATATGTAGAAAAACACAGTCGCCCGAACAGGGACTTGAACCCTGGACCCTCAGATTAAAAGTCTGATGCTCTACCGACTGAGCTATCCGGGCTCTGCTGGTGGCGGCCGTGCTGCCGATATATCCCCGTACACAGGAACTGCGTGGCTGCCTGGATTTCCCGGCCTGTGACTGCGCCTGCACCCCACTGACTGCCCCCCCATCGGCACCCCACTATCTGCACCCCCCAACCGACCCCTTCTGCCTGCACCCCGATCTGCACCCCACTGCCCCCCCCCACGGCCTCTGCACCCCCTGACTGACTGCAGCGTCCCGGGGGTTCCGTGGGGCAGCTGGAGCGTGCTGGGGACACTGGGGGGCACTGGGGGACACCGAGGGACACGGCCCGGGATCAGCTCGGGCTCCGTGCAATGCGGAGGGACACCGGGAACACCCCGGGGATGTTCAGGGGGACACCAAGGGGCACCAGCCGGGGCTCTGTGCAATCAGGAACATCCCGGGGACATTCAGGGGGACACCGGGGGACAACGGCCGGGGCTCTGTGCATTGAGGAACATCTCAGGGTGACACCGGGGAACACCAGCCGGGGCTCTGTGCAATGAGGAGGGACACCGGGAACACTCCGAAGATGTTCAGGGGGACACCAAGGGACACCAGCCGGGGCTCTATGTAATGAGGAACATCTCGGGGCCATTCAGGGGGACACCAGCTGGGGCTCTGTGCAATCAGGAACATCCCAGAGACATGGCCCCGCACCGCCCCGCGCTGCGCCCGCCATTGTCCGCCTCCTCCGCCGCGGAGCTCCCGCCTCCCTCCGGCTCCTCCCGCCTCCCTCCGGCTCCTCCCGCATCCCTCCGGCTCCTCCCGCATCCCTCCGGCTCCTCCCGCATCCCCCCGGCTCCTCCCGGCTCCTCCCGCATCCCCGGCCCCGCCGCCGCCGCAGCCGCTCGGAGCAGGTAGGGCCGCGGAGGGAGCGGGGGGCTCTGCTCGGCTCGTCCCGCTAAAAAATGATATTTTCTATTTAAATGGAGGATTGTGGATCCGTAATTTGCCCTGCCGGGTTCCCGGAGCTTTCCAAGAGCTGCGGCTCATCCCGGTGCTGCCCCAGGGAGCCCCAAAAGGGAGCGGGGGGAGCGCGGGGCTGCCCCTTCCCAGGGCACGCCGAGGGGTCGGGGGTCTCGGAATGTCCCCTCGGGAATTTGGGGGGTTGGAACAACGAGATGGTGCCCGAGGAACGGCGAAGTTGGGCGAAGGGGACGGGGGGGTTGGGGTCCTG
Organism: Pyrgilauda ruficollis; assembly: GCF_017590135.1. Classification (NCBI taxonomy): domain Eukaryota; kingdom Metazoa; phylum Chordata; class Aves; order Passeriformes; family Passeridae; genus Pyrgilauda; species Pyrgilauda ruficollis. Next base: position 491,345 of record NW_024523789.1, read on the forward strand.
TCCCCTCCCGGCGGGGCAGGGGGAGGGACAGCGATGGGGACAGGGGTGGGGACAGAAATAGGGAAGGGATGGGGACGAGGATCACGGAATCCTGGAGTGGTTTTGGGCTTGATTTTTGGTTTTGAACCCTCTGGTCCCCACCCCCCTGCGCTGGGCAGGGATGCCACCCTTTGGATCAGTGGCTGGGGACGGGGACGGGGACAGGGACAGGGACAGGGACAGGCCAGCCGTGGTTGAGGCCGAGCAGGGTCAGCTCAATCCCAGCCCTAAAACCGCACAGGTTTAGGGGCAGGAGGCTCTGCTGAGGATGCTGGTGGGATCCTGGATCCCTGCGGGAATGCTCGTGGATCACGAATTCCAGAGGTTTGGGAGCTCCAGGGGCTCCCTGCTCGTGCAGGCGAGGGATTGTTCCCGGCATCTGGGCCCGGCTCCATGAGCACCAGCGTGACCGGGAAAATCGATCCTTCCCTCCCGGAGCGGCAGGGACGGGGTGACAGGGAGCTGGGGGGTGAGGGAATGCTCCTGGAGCCTGGTATTCCCAGGAAAATCAGTCCTTCCTTCCCAGAGCTGCAGGGATGGGGTAACAGGGAGCTGGGGGGCGAGGGAATGCTCCTGGAGCCTGGTATTCCCAGGAAAATCAATCCTTTCCCTCTCAAAGTGGGAGGAATGGGATAACAGGGAGCTGAGGGATGAAGGAACGTTCCTGGAACCCAGATTTCCCAGGAAAATCAGCCCTTCCTTCCCAGAGCAGCAGGGATGGGATAACAGGGAGCTGGGGGTGAGGAACCCGCCTGTCCCGGATTTCCCGGGGTAACCGCCCCAGCCAGGCACCTGCCCCACCTCGGAGCACAGCCCTAAATTCCAGAGGAGGCTGGGGAGAGGATCCAGAGGATCCGGAGGATCTGGAGGATCGGCCCTTCCAACCCTGCAGCCGGGAATTCCCAGCCTGCTGCAGTGGGAGCAGGTGCTCCACGTGGGAGCAGGGCTGGGATGCAGCAGGATTCACCAGGATAGACTGGGGTTCACTGGGATGCACTGGGATTCACTGGGATGTACTGGGATGCACCCTGGGATGATCCCAGTCCTCCCCACATCCCTGGGATGACAATCCCGGTCCTCCCTGCATCCCTTTTTTCCTTCCAGACAATTGGATTTGCTGGATTTTGGATTGATGGATCCATTTGTGGCTCCAGAAGCAAAACCCTCCAGGGATTTTTTCTTTTTTCCATGATTTTTGACACCTGCTTCCCTTTTGGGACTTGCAATTCCAAACTGGGATGGGAATCCTGAATTTCCCTGCATCCCAGGATGATCCATGTGCTCCCTGGGATGGGAATTCTGAATTTTCCTGCATCCCAGGATAATCCCTGTGCTCCCTTCTCCTGATGGAGCATCTGGCTGCGGGAGAGGCGCCCCATGGCAACAGGGAAGGGCTGGGAGTGTTTTCCATGGATACAGCAGCGGGATCCATCCCCCGGGGCCGCCCGGCAGCGCCGGGATCAGGGATGGGCAGTGGGATCAGGGATGGGCAGTGGGATCAGGGATGGGCAGTGGGATCAGGGATGGGCAGCGGGATCAGGGATGGACAGTGGGATCAGGGATGGACAGAGGGATCAGGGACAGACAGCGGGATCAGGGACAGACAGCAGGATCAAGGATGGACAGCGGGATCAGGGATGGACAGTGGGATCAGGGATGGACAGAGGGATCAGGGACAGACAGCGGGATCAGGGACAGACAGCGGGATCAGGGATGGGCAGCGGGATCAGGGAGGGATCCCAAAGCGATCCCAAAGTGATCCCAAAGTGATCCCAAACCCTGCTGCTGCTTCCCAAGCTGCGCTCCACAGGGATCACCCCCAGGGATGGTTTTGGGGCAGGTTTAGGGTTATTTTGGGTGGTTTTAAGGCATTTTGGGGGTAATTTGGAGGCGCTTTTACAGTGTTTTGGGGTTTTTTGGGGGTGGTTTTGGAGTGGGTTTGAGACATTTTTGAGGCATTTTTTTGAGTGTTTTTGAGGTGTTTTGGTGGGTGGTTTGGGGTGTTTTTAAGGCATTTTGGGGTGTTTTTGAGGTGTTTTGGTGGGTGGTTTGGGGTGTTTTTAAGGCATTTTGGGGTGTTTTTTGAGGTGTTTTGGGGGTGGTTTGGGGGGCGTTTTAAGGGTGGTTTTAGGGTAGGTTTGGGACATTTTTGGGCCATTTTTTGAGTGTTTTTGCAGCGTTTTGGGGGTGTTTTTGGGGTGTTTTTGGGGTGTTTTTGAAGTGCTTTGGGGGCAGTTTTGGGGCCTTTCTGAGGCGGGTTTGAGATGGTTTTGGGGCATTTTTTTGAGTGTTTTTGCTGCATTTTTGGGGAGGTATTTGGGTGTTTTGGGGTGTTTTTAGGGCTCCAGCCCCTCCTGTCCCCGCTGCCCCTCCTGTCCCCAGGTGGGTGGCAGGAAGAAGCCGAGCTGAGATTTGCATAGGACACGGGTGGTGGCATCGGGGACAGCGCAGTGCCACCTCCAGCGTCCCCCGGGGGTGGCCCTGCCCCCCAAAAACCCCAGCCCCGGTGGGGGGGGTGGGAGATTCCAAAAGTCCGGGTGTGGGTGTGACACGGGGACAGGGACAGGAGGTGGCTCCGGGGCCGGGCTGGGGTCTGGAGCTGCTTGGGGACACTGTGGGGACAGCATGGGGACAGGAGTCGGGGTCTCTTTAAAAGGAGGGGTCTGTCACCCCCCTTGTCCCACAGGTGGGACCCTGGGGGATCCTGAGAGGGGGAAGGAAGGGATGGGGGTGCTCAAGGAGCCCCTGGGATCCCATCCCTGGCCATGGGGAGCCAGGGATCTGCCATGGGATCCCATGGGATCCTGCCAGCTTTCCCGGGATCAGGGTGGCTCTAGAGCCCCCTTTAACCATGGCACCATTAAAATTCCCATTAAAATTCCCATTAAATCCCCATTAAATCCCCATTAAATCCCTGGAGCAAGAGGCTCTGAGCGAGCATCACTGGACCAGCACTTAGAAGGCGATTTTAGGGCTTTTCCATAGGATTTTTTTGCTCTTTCTGAGAAGGGAAGGGGCTGAGCCACCTGCTCAGGGTGTCCCCAACCCAAGTGACATCCCCTGGTGGCAGCAAGACCCCTCAGCAGGGCAGTACTCAGCTCTGTGGGGTCAAACCCCATTCCCACCCCATTCCCTGGCAATCCCAGCCCCACACGTGGCTGGAGGGGATGGAGATGTTTGTCTTGGAGAGCAGCACGGAGCTGTGGCTTCGTCAGCCACAAAATTCAGCCGGGGCTTTGTTGCTTTTGGGTTAAAAGCAGATTTTCCTCTGTTCGGCTTCCAGCTTTTGGGATTTCTGCTTTTCCAGGAAAAAGCCACAGCTGCCAGCAGGGCCCGAAATGCCAGGGAAGGGAACATTCCCAACCTCTCAGCCCCCCCTGGAGCCACTTTTTTCCAGCTGGAAAGCACCAAAATCCCTGGATGAGCTGGTGCTGGGGGGCTGAGAGGCACCTGGAGAGGGACAAATCCTGTGGGAATTGTGGAGCTCATTAGGAACCATCTGGTCCTGCAGAGCTCGGGGTCAGGAGGACAAAAAAAACCCCAGGAGCAGCCTGGGGACACCCTGGGCTGGAGGGAGGTGGCCACTGCTCACTGGGGGGGGTGTGGGGCCACTTGTGGGGCTGGGGGAGGTCCCAGGGCTCTCCTGGATCTGGGATTTAGGATTTTCCTGCTTTCCTCAAAATGGGCCTGGTGATGGCCAGGGCTCCCAGTAAAACATTTGTTGTTACTGGGAAGGGGGAGGGGCCCCTTTTGACCCTAAATTGGGGCATCAACAGAGCCCTGTGTGGGGCAGAGGAGAGCCTGGGGGGGCTCTGGAGGCAAACCCATCCAACACCCCAAAAATAGGAGGTCCCATGAGCCAAACCTGTCCAAAACCCCAAAAAATGGGGGTTCCATGAGCCAAACCTGTCCAAAACCCCCAAAAATGTGGGTTCCATGAGCCAAACCTGTCCAAAATCCCAAAACCTGGAGGTTTAATGAGCCAAACCCATCCAAAACCCCAAAAACTGGGGATTCCATGAGCCAAACCCATCCAAAACCCCCAAAAATGGGAGGTTCCATGAGCCAAACCCATCCAAACCCCAAAACCAGGACGTCCCATGAGCCAAACCTTTCCAAAACCCCTAAAACCTGGAGGTCCCTGCTGGTGATTTTTAGAGCTGAGCAGTGCCCTGCGTGGGTGCTGGGGAATATCCATGAAATCCAGAAATTTCCTGGCTCTTCCAGGCCATTCCCAGTTCCCTCTCCTGAAGTAAGAGATGGGAGCTGCCCCCTCAGCACCCTCATCCCTTCCTTTCCCATCTCTCCTTTCCCATTCTGCCTTAAAAATCCCTGGATTTGCTGCCAGGGGCTGATTTTTTTTCCCTCAAATCATTGAAATTTTTATAAAATCCCGGTGCTGGGGCAGCCTGGTGGGGTTTGGGGTGGCTCAGCCACAGCTGATCCCACTGCCCTCCCCAAATTTGGGGCTGGTTTTGCCCTTTGGGGAAAAAATTGGGATTCCAGCTCAGCCCCTTCCCTGCCTGGTGTCCGTGGGCTCCTGGGGAAGTGGAAGCAGCAGCAGCTGCAGCCAAATTTTTATTTTTACCCCCTGGCCCTGCTGGGCCCCCGCTCGTTTCCCTTTTTCCAGGCACACAGGAAGGGCTGAGCCAGCCAGGCCTTCCTTATCCCAGAGATTCCAGAGGGTGGGAAAGGACCTTGGGATATTCCATCCATCATCCCAGGGTGCTCCAAACCCCGACAAACCCGGCCTTGGACACTCCCAGGGATGGGGCAGCCACGGATTCTCTGGGAATTTGCAGGCTGGGAATGAGTCTGGAGTGCTGAAATTGGGATTTTTTACGGAATCCTGGAATGGTTTGGGTTGGAAGATCCTAAGGATCAGCCCATTCCCAGCCCGTGGTCCCAGGGTGCTCCAAACCCCATCCAGCCTTGGGGGCTCCCAGGGATCCAGGGGCAGCCACGGATTCCCTGGGAATTCCAGGGAGGGATTTATTCCCAATATCCCACCCAAAGCAGCCCAGGGAATGCTGGAATGGGTTGGGTTGGGAGGGATCATCCAACCCCAGGGGCAGGGACACGTCCCACCGTCCCATGCTGCCATTTGATCCATTTGATCCGTTTGATCCACTGTCCAACCCAGCCTGGGACACTCCCAGGGATGGGGCAGCCACAGCTCCTCTGGGAATTCCATCCCAGCCCCTCCCCACCACCACAGCCAAGAAATCCTTCCCAGTATCCCATCTAAATCTCCCCTTTCCCATTGGGATCCCATTCCCTGTGTCCCTCTCCAGCTCTCTGGGAGCGCCCTCCATCCACCAACCTTCCCCTCCCACCTGCTCATCCCAGCCTTCCCCATTCCCAACATCCATGGGCACCACCCATCAATCCCTCACCTTTCCTTATTCCCAACATCCATGGGCACCCATCTCATGTTTCCCCATTCCCACCATCAATCCCTCCTCTTTCCCCATTCCCAACATCTGTGGCTACCATCTGTTAACCTCACACCTTTCCCCATTCCCAGCAGCCATGGCCACCATCCGTTAACCCCACAACTTTTCCCATTCCCAGCAGTAACTCCACACCCTTCCCCATTACCAGAATCAATCAGCCAAACCTGTCCAAACCCCAAAACCTGGAGGGTTCATGACTCAAACCCATCCAAAACCCCAAAACCTGGAGGTTTCATGACTCAAACCCATCCAAAACCCCAAAACCTGGAGGTTTAATGAGCCAAACCTTTCCAAAACCCCCAAAACCTGGAGGTCCCTGCTGGTGATTTTTAGAGCTGAGCAGTGCCCTGCGTGGGTGCTGGGGAATATCCATGAAATCCAGAAATTTCCTGGCTCTTCCAGGCCATTCCCAGTTCCCTCTCCTGAAGTAAGAGACGGGAGCTGCCCCCTCATCCCTTCCTTTCCCATCTCTCCTTTCCCATTCTGCCTTAAAAATCCCTGGATTTGCTGCCAGGGGCTGATTTTTTTTCCCTCAAATCATTGAAATTTTTATAAAATCCCGGTGCTGGGGCAGCCTGGTGGGGTTTGGGGTGGCTCAGCCACAGCTGATCCCACTGCCCTCCCCAAATTTGGGGCTGGTTTTGCCCTTTGGGGAAAAAATTGGGATTCCAGCTCAGCCCCTTCCCTGCCTGGTGTCCGTGGGCTCCTGGGGAAGTGGAAGCAGCAGCAGCTGCAGCCAAATTTTTATTTTTACCCCCTGGCCCTGCTGGGCCCCCGCTCGTTTCCCTTTTTCCAGGCACACAGGAAGGGCTGAGCCAGCCAGGCCTTCCTTATCCCAGAGATTCCAGAGGGTGGGAAAGGACCTTGGGATATTCCATCCATCATCCCAGGGTGCTCCAAACCCCGACAAACCCGGCCTTGGACACTCCCAGGGATGGGGCAGCCACGGATTCTCTGGGAATTTGCAGGCTGGGAATGAGTCTCGGGAATTCAGAGATGGGAGTTCAGAGATGGGAGTTCAGAGATGGGAATTCAGAGCTGGGAATTCAGAGACAGGAATTCAGAGACAGGAATTCAGAGACGGGAATTCAGAGCTGGGAATTCAGAGATGGGATGTCCCAAAGCTGGGAGTCCTCCTGGGTGGGTTCTCCTTGTGCTGTCATCGTGGGTCCGTGGAATGGGATGTGGGAAGAGGCATCTGAGGATGGGGATGTCCCATGAGACAGCCCTGCCCAGAGCCCCAGAAACTGAGCCAGACCTGGCCACAACCCCAAAACTGAAGGTCCTCTGAGCCAGTCCTGCCCAAAACCCCAAAACTGAAGGTCCTGTGAGCCAGACCTGAGAGCTGGGAATTCAGAGACGGGAATTCAGAGCTGGGAATTCAGAGACAGGAATTCAGAGACAGGAATTCAGAGACGGGAATTCAGAGCTGGGAATTCAGAGCCGGGAATTCAGAGATGGGAATTCAGAGACGGGAATTCAGAGATGGGATGTCCCAGAACTGGGTGTCCTCCTGGGTGGGTTCTCCTTGTGCTGTCATCGTGGGTCCGTGGAATGGGATGTGGGAAGAGGCATCTGAGGATGGGGATGTCCCATGAGACAGCCCTGCCCAGAGCCCCAGAAACTGAGCCAGACCTGCCCAAAACCCCAAAACTGAAGGTCCTCTGAGCCAGTCCTGCCCAAAACCCCAAAACTGAAGGTCCTGTGAGCCAGACCTGCCCAAATCCCCAAAACTGAAGGTTCTGTGAGCCAGACCTGCCCAAAACCCCAAAACTGAAGGTCCTGTGAGCCAGTCCTGCCAAAAACCCCAAAACTGAAGGTCCTGTGGGTCAGACCTGGCACAGCAGTGCCACCTGCCCTGCTGGGGACAGCAGTGGGCAGTGTCCCCTGCAGCACCCCCGTGGCCTGGGGACACTCCCTGCCCATCCTGCTGCTCCTCCCTGCGGGATATCCCTGGGAATGGCCATTTCTGGGGGGGCTCTGAGGGTCTCCCATCTGTGGGCAAGCCAAACCCCCACCATAATGGCCCACAGCCCCCACACCGCTGCAGGGCCACCTCTGTCCCCACCACGGTGGCCGTGGCGTGGCCCAGGCTGCTCCAGCGGGGGGTCTGGGGGTCCCCATGGGGGTGTGGGCCCTGGGGGTGACCCCCAGCTCACAGGCTCGTGCCCTGCCCCACAGGTGGCTCCCAGGCCCCACTCCTTGGCCAACAGCTACGAGCTCTTCGAGGTGTCCGAGGAGCGGGACGAGGAGGTGGCCGCCTTCTGTCACATGCTGGACGTGTGAGTACCCTAAAACATCCCCAAAACAACCCAGAGGGGCTTCGGGGCCACCAAAAGGGGATCCAGGGCCACCAAAAGGGGATCCAGGGTCACCATTCCCAGCATTAACCCCTCACCTTTCCCCATTCCCAGCATCAACCCCTCACCTTCCCCTCTCCCATCCCCACGGCCACCACCCGCTAACCCTGTCCCTTCCCGGTTCCAGGAGCAGCAGGATGCCGTTCTCCTGACCCCCATCCCGCAGGATGTCGTGCCGCCGCGGCCCCGGCGAGCCGTGGCCGGCGCTGGAGTCGGTGGGGCTGAGCCGCAAGGAGCTGGCGCTGGCCGAGGCGCTGCAGATGGAGTACGACGCCTTATCCCGGCTCCGCCAGGACAAGGAGGAGAGTCGGGCCAGGAAGGAGCAGCTCCAGGAGCGCTCCCTCATCTCCTGGGACGACCCCGTGGACAGGAACGCCATCAAAGCGGCGCGGGGGCTCTCCGGCTCCGACCCCGCGCTCGGCCGCGCCGTGCCCGCCGTCCCCGAGGGTCCCCAAGCGCCGCCCGGGCCCAGCCCGCCCCGGCCGGAGCCGCAGCCCTGGAAGGGCCCCCTGAGCGGGGATTACCTGCTCATCTTCGAGGGCTCCCAGCGGGATTTCCTCGGGGAGCCCCTCAACGGCTCCGAGCCCCACGACGGCGGCGGTTCCCCCAAAAAGCTCTCGCCGCCCCCGCTGCCCCCGCGGCACCCGCTGTGGGGCTGTCCCGAGGGCAGCCAGCGCTCGGGGAAGGCGTCCCCGCTGTCCCCCAAGGGCCAGGCCCAGCCCAGGGACATCAACATGTTCTCGGTGGCTCAGGACAAGCTTTTGGGGCGCCGCATCTCCCAGGAGGATCCCTACGGCGTGGACGCCATCACCTGCCTCAACCTCAAGTCCACCTACGAGTGCGAGGTGCTGAGGGAAGGTTCCCGGGGCTGGAAGGAAGGCAGGAGCATCCTGGAGAAGGAATCCAGCGGGAAGCCGGTGGCGCGGAGCAAGACCATGCCCCCCCAGGTGCCCCCGCGCACCTACGGAGCCCGCGCGGGCACCAGGAAGAACCTGGCGGCCAACAGGAACCGCAGGATCTCCGTGGAGCCGGTGGGGCTTCCCAGGGGGGAATTGGAGCTGGGCTGGGATGGAGCTGGGAATTCAGAGACGGGAATTCAGAGCTGGGAATTCAGAGCTGGGAATTTCAGGGTCACCAAAAGGGGATTCAGGACCACCAAGAGGGTTTCATGGCCACAAAAGGGGATTCAGGGTCGCCCAAAGGGGATTCAGGGCCACCCCAAGAGGATTCAGGGCCACCAAAAGGGGATCAGGGTCAGCCAGAAGGGTTCAGGGCCACCCCAAGAGGATTCAGGGCTACCCTGAGAGGCTTCAGGGCCACCAAAAGGGGATTCAGGGCCACCAAGAGGGGTTTCATGGTCACAAAAGGGGATTCAGGGCCACCAAGAGGGGCTGTTCCCAGGGGTGCTGAGCCCTTGTGGTGCCAAAAGGGGATTCACGTTCCACGCTGGTGATTTTTGGGGCGGGGGACCCCCCCAGCCCCAGCGGGAGCCCTGAGCCATCCCTGCTCCCGCAGGCTGCGCTCCAGCTCCGGCTGCAGGGACGGCTCTGGCTCGGGCTTGGTGTGGAGCGCGGTGAGCCGGAGCGCGGAGCAGCCGGGCCACGGCGCCAGCCTGAAGGTGACAGTGCTGTGTGACAGCCTGAGGGAGCCGCTGACCTTCACCTGCGACTGTGAGTGCCACGGCCGCGGGAGGAGCCGGAATGACCACGTCCACGCATTCCCACATTCCCGCTGTTCCCGCTGCTCCTGCAGTTCCGGCCATTCCCGCTGTTCCTGCCATTCCCGCCATTCTCGCTGTTCCCACTGTTCCTGATGTTCCCACTGTTCCTGATATTCCCATCATTCCGCCATCTCTGCCATTCCACCATTCCCCCCATCCCAGCATTCCCCCATTCCCTCATTCCCACCATTCCCACTGTTCCTGATATTCCCATCATTCCGCCATCTCTGCCATTCCACCATTCCCCCCCATCCCAGCATTCCCTCATTCCCTCATTCCTACCATTCCCACCATTCCCCCATCCCCACCAATCCCTCCATCCCCACCATTCCTACCATGCCCCCATTCCCCTAATCTCACCAATCCCACCATTCCCATCAATCCCACCATCCCCACCAATACCTCTATTCCCACCCCCCATTCCCACCGTTCCCCCATTCCCACCACCTCCACCATTCCCACCATCCCCACCATGCCCACCAATCCCTCCATCCCTGCAATCCCACCACCTCCACCATCCCCTCCATCCCCCACTCCCCCATTCCCGAGGATCAGGGGCCGTTCCCGTCCCGCAGGCTCCTCCACCGTGGACCTGCTGATCTACCAGGCGCTGTGCTACACCCACGACGAGCTCCACGCCGTGGACGTCGAGGATTTCCTGCTCAAGATCTGCGGCCTGGAGGAATTCCTGCAGAAGTGAGTGGCCGTGGGGAAAAATGGGGAAAAACCAGGGGGAAAAACAGGGAAAAACCAGAAAGAAATGGGAAAAAGCAAGGGGAAACCACACAAAAAAAAAAGAAAAAAAAAAAAAAAAAGGGGGGAAAAAAAAAAAAAAAAAAAAAAAAAAAAAAAAAAAAAAAAAAAGGGGGGAAAAACCAGAAAAAATTGAAAACCAGGGGAAAAAAGGGAAAACCAGGGAAAATGGAAAGAATAGGGAAAAAGCAGGGGAAAAAAACACAAGGAAAATGGAGAAGAATAGGAGAAAATGGGGGGAAAGTGGGGGGGAAAACCAGGAAAAAACAGGGGGGAAATGGAGGGGGGGGGGAAACAGGAGAAAAAGGGGAAAAACAGGGAAAAATGGAGAAAACAGGGAAAAAATAGGGAAAAATGGGGGGAAAACAGGGGAAAAGTGGGGGAAAAACAGGGGAAGATGGAAAAAAATGGTAAAAAACAGGAAAAAAAATCTGGGAAACCATGGGAAAACCAGGGAAAATATGGAATAGAATGGGAAACAGGAAAAAAAATCTGGGAAACCATGGGAAAACCAGGGAAAATATGCAATAAAATGGGAAAAACAGGAGAAAAAGAAGGAGGGAAACCAGGGAAAAACCAGGGAAAATCCATGGCAGGCACTCCAGGGTGTGATGAAGGCCCAGGGTTGATCCCAGCGAGCACAGCAGGAGCTTCTCAGCTCCTTTTCCTGCCTCTGGAGCTGCTCCTGCCAAAACAGCTCGTTGGGAATGTCTTGGGAATGTCATTCCTGGTCAGGCTGACTCCCAAACCCTTGGAAAACCAGCTGGAGCTGCCAAAAATGCTTTTTGGAGGAGAATTCTGTAAAAGCCGTGTCAGGGAGCGGAGCTTGGATAAATCCCAGCTCTGGATAAATCCCAGGAGAAGGTGGGAGAGGGATTTGGGGGGCTCAGGAAATCAGGGATGGCCAAAGTGGATCCCATCCCTGCTTCCCTGGAGGAATTCTGGTTTTCCAGGGGGTTTGGGGGAGCTCTGTGCAGAGGGAGAAGCAGCAGCCACGGCATTCCTGGCCTTTCCTGGGGCTGCCTCTGGAGAGCTGCCCTGGAGCTGGATCAGGACCTAAAGGGACGCCTGGGGATGGGTTTGGGATCGGGAGAGGGAGCCCAGAGCTGCTCCAGCAGCCCCAGGGGCTTCAGGGACACCCTGAGGGGGTGCAGGGACACTCGGAGGGGGTTCAGGGACACCTTGAAGTGGTTCAGGGACACTCAGAGGGGGTTCAGGGACACCTAAAGGGGGGATCACGGCCACCTTGAAGGACTTCATGACTACCAAAGGGGGTTCAGGGACATCCAAAGGGGTTCAGGGACACCCAAAGAGGGGATCAGGGCCACCTCGAGGGGGTTCAGGACTACCAAAGGGGGTTCCCCACCAATCCCATTGTTCCTACCAATCCCACCATGCCCACCAATCCCTCCATCCCCACCATTCCTACCATGCCCCCATTCCCCCCATTCCCCCAATCCCACCATTCCCATCAATCCCACCATCCCCACCAATACCTCTATTCCCACTATCCCCAGCATTCCCCACCATCCCCATTCCCCCCCCGCCAAAGTTACCAAAGGGGGTTCAGGGATACCCAGAGGGGGCTCAGGGCCACCCTGAGGGGGTTCAGGGCCACCCTGAGGAGTTACCAAAGGGGGTTCAGGGATACCAGAGGGGGCTCAGGGCCACCTTGAGGGAATTCAGGGCCACCCTGAGGGGGTTCAGGGCCACCAAAGGGGCTGTTCCCAGGGGTGCCGAGCCCTTTGTGGTGCCAAACAGCCCCAGCAGATGTGTCCAGGTGTCTCCAGGTGTATCCAGATGTGTCCAGCTGTGTCCAGGTGGGCACGGCAGCCCTGGGGCTGTGGGCTGCCATTCCCAAAGGAATGATCCCCTTTTGGGGCAGGGAGCAGACCCCACAGGACATTTCCTCCGGGAAAGCCCAGGGACACAAAGCCCCTTTTGTGGCCGAGGAGATGCTGGAAGTGCCAAAGGCCTCCCCGAAGAGCCAGGCAGGCCCTGGGGCTCCGCTCCCATCCCGAGCTGCTGGCACGGGATTCCCGTGGGATGGACCCGGCCCCAGGGGGCTCCTGCTGCCCAGAGCCTGCCAAGGAACGGGGCTGGAGGGGGGAGTCAGGGTGGCATTCCCAGCTCCAGAATTCCCCTTCTCATTCCCAGCTCCAGAATTCCCCCTCTCATTCCCAGCTCCAGGGTTCTCCTGTCATTCCCAGTCCCAGAATTCCCCTTTCATTCCCAGCTCCAGAATTCCCCCTCTCATTCCCAGCTCCAGGGTTCTCCTGTCATTCCCAGTCCCAGAATTCCCCTTTCATTCCCAGCTCCAGAATTCCCCCTCTTATTCCCAGCTCCAGGGTTCTCCTGTCATTCCCAGTCCCAGAATTCCCCTTTCATTCCCAGCTCCAGAATTCCCCCTGCTATTCCCAGCTCCGGAATTCCCCCTGTTATTCCCAGCTCCAGAATTCCCCCTCTCATTCCCAGCTCCAGAATTCCCCCTGTCACTCCCAGCTCCAGAATTCCCCCAGTCCCACTCTCAGATCCGTGCCCTGCTTCCCACGGATCCCTGGGCAGGTCCTGGCAGGCCGGGCCAGCTCCGGAGGGGAAGGAGGGAAAACAATTCCTCATTCTCTGGATTTCCTGGTGCCACAAAGGTCCCTGCGCAGGCAGGGCGGCCACCCTGAGCCCCGGCCAAGCTGCCTGGCTGGGGGATGTCGGGATGGGGCACCCCAGGCAGGATTTTGGGGCACCCAGGCAGAATTTTGGGGTGTGGGATGAGCCTGTGGAGCTCTCCCTGCAGGAACAAGTTCACCCAGCCCTGCAGGAAGCCTGGTCTCACTGGGAACCCCAGAAAAGGCCGCCTGGCCAGGGGATTTTGGGGATTTTGGGGCAGCCAGATGGGACTTTGGGGCACCCAAGCAGAATTTTGGGGTGTGGGATGTGCCTGTGGAGCTCTCCCTGCACGTTTGGCAAGAACGAGTTCACCCAGCCCTGCAGGAAGCCTGGTCTCACTGGGAACCCCAGCCAAAGCTGCCTGGCCAGGGGATTTTGGGGCAGCCAGGCAGGATTTTGGGGCAGCCAGGCTGGTTTTTGGGGCGTGGGGTGAGCCCGTGGCCCTGTCCCCACAGCAAGCACTCGCTGGGCAGCCACGAGCACATCCAGCACTGCAGGAAATTCGACATCGACATCCGGCTGCAGCTGCTCAGGAGGAAGGGGGTGCGCAGCGACCTGGCCCGCACGGTGGGTGTCACCTCCCTGGGATACTGAGGGGTCAGGCACACCGAGGGGTTGGTGTCACCCCCCTGGGACACCCAGAGGTTGGTGTCACACCATGGGGTCGGCGGTGTCACCTCCCTGCGACACCGCGGACTTGGTGTCACCTCCCTGGGACACCATGGGGTCAATGTCACTTCTCTGTGACACTGTGGGGTCAGTGTCACCTTCCTGGGACACCGGGGGTGGTGTCACCTCCCTGGGACACTGGGGGTCAGGGTCACCTCCCTGGGACACCAGGGGGTTGATGTCACACCATGGGGTCAGTGTTACCTCCCTGGGACACCGGGTGTTGGTGTCACCTCCCTGGGACACTGCAGGGTCAGTGTCACACTGCAGGGTCACTGTCACACCGAGGGGTTGGTGTCACCTCCCTGGGACACTGCAGGGTCAGTGTCACACCGAGGGGTTGGTGTCACCTCCCTGGGGCCCCGCTCAGCCTCTCTGTGTCCCCAGGCCAGCGATGACCAGAGCCCGTCCACCCTCAACCACCACATCCACCTGCAGGAGCGACCCATCAAACAGACCATCAGCAGGTAGGGCTGGGGACACGGTGGCACTGTCCCCAGTGCCAACCACCCAGGGGACATGGTGGCACTGTCCCCACGTGTCCCCTGGCCGGGGCTGAGCGCTGTCTCTCCTGTCATTCCCAGCTCCAGAATTCCCCCTGTCATTCCCAGCTCCAGAATTCCCCCTGTCACTCCCAGCTCCAGAATTCCCCCAGTCCCACTCTCAGATCCGTGCCCTGCTTCCCACGGATCCCTGGGCAGGTCCTGGCAGGCCGGGCCGGCTCCGGAGGGGAAGGAGGGAAAACAATTCCTCATTCTCTGGATTTCCTGGTGCCACAAAGGTCCCTGCGCAGGCAGGGCGGCCACCCTGAGCCCCGGCCAAGCTGCCTGGCTGGGGGATGTCGGGATGGGGCACCCCAGGCAGGATTTTGGGGCACCCAGGCAGAATTTTGGGGTGTGGGATGAGCCTGTGGAGCTCTCCCTGCAGGAACAAGTTCACCCAGCCCTGCAGGAAGCCTGGTCTCACTGGGAACCCCAGAAAAGGCCACCTGGCCAGGGGATTTTGGGGATTTTGGGGCAGCCAGACGGGATTTTGGGGCACCCAGGCAGGATTTTGGAGTGTGGGATGAGCCTGTGGAGCTCTCCCTGCAGGAACAAGTTCACCCAGCCCTGCAGGAAGCCTGGTCTCACTGGGAACCCCAGCCAAAGCTGCCTGGCCAGGGGATTTTGGGGCACCAGGGTGGGATTTTGGGGCACCCAGGCAGGATTTTGGAGTGCGGGATGTGCCTGTGGAGCTCTCCCTGCACGTTTGGCAAGAACGAGTTCACCCAGCCCTGCAGGAAGCCTGGTCTCACTGGGAACCCCAGCCAAAGCTGCCTGGCCAGGGGATTTTGGGGCATCCAGACAGGATTTTGGGGCACCCAGGTGGGATTTTGGGGCACCCAGGCAGGATTTTGGGGCAGCCAGACGGGATTTTGGGGCACCCAGGCAGGATTTTGGAGCAGCCAGACGGGATTTTGGGGCAGCCAGGCAGGATTTTGGGGCAGCCAGGCTGGTTTTTGGGGCGTGGGGTGAGCCCGTGGCCCTGTCCCCACAGCAAGCACTCGCTGGGCAGCCACGAGCACATCCAGCACTGCAGGAAATTCGACATCGACATCCGGCTGCAGCTGCTCAGGAGGAAGGGGGTGCGCAGCGACCTGGCCCGCACGGTGGGTGTCACCTCCCTGGGATACTGAGGGGTCAGGGTCACCTCCCTGGGACACCAGGGGGTTGATGTCACACCATGGGGTCAGTGTTACCTCCCTGGGACACCGGGTGTTGGTGTCACCTCCCTGGGACACTGCAGGGTCAGTGTCACACCGAGGGGTTGGTGTCACCTCCCTGGGACACTGAGAGGTCAGTGTCACACCGAGGGGTTGGTGTCACCTCCCTGTGGCCCCGCTCAGCCTCTCTGTGTCCCCAGGCCAGCGATGACCAGAGCCCGTCCACCCTCAACCACCACATCCACCTGCAGGAGCGACCCATCAAACAGACCATCAGCAGGTAGGGCTGGGGACACGGTGGCACTGTCCCCAGTGCCAACCACCCAGGGGACATGGTGGCACTGTCCCCACGTGTCCCCTGGCCGGGGCTGAGCGCTGTCCCCTGTCCCCCAGGCAGGCCCTGAGTCTCCTCTTCGACACCTTCCACAACGAGGTGGACGCGTTCCTGGCGGCCGAGGTGAGGCCAGCGCTGGCTTTGGGGTTTTTGGGGTTTTTGGGGATTTGGGGATTTGGGGGGGTTTTGATCCTCTGGGAATGCAGTGGGCAAAGGCTGCTGTGCTGTTCCAGGCTCAGATTGTATCCAGGTAGGAATGCTGGGCTCCTCCCCTGGGTGGAGCATCTCCCATGGGATGATGGAATTTGATCAGCCAGGCAGGGACACTCCCTGGCCATGGACAGAAGATAATTAATAATTAACGGCCCATGAACAGCAGACAACTGCTCCTCCTTTAAGAGTTGGCAATAGAGTCCACTCTTATCTTGCAATCCAGGAGCCGAAGGAACTCAGCCAGGAGTGGGAGGAGAACAAAAATTGTCACATCTGGCTCTTTTCCCTCCTTTCCACCACGTGGAAAATCCCTCAATAGCCGGGAGCAGCCAGGATCTGGCAGCCTGGGGTGGTTACGTAAAATCCACCTTGGCAGCGCTCAGGGGTTTCTTGTGGTTTCTTCTTTTTTTTGTGGTTTCTCTCTTTTTTCGGTGGTTTTTCTCGCTTTTTTTTTTTTTTTTTTTTGGTGGTTTCTCAATTTTTTCTGTGTGGTTTTTGTTATTTTTTTTATTCTTTCCCTCCACAGGATCCAAACGTTCTGGCCAAGAGGGAAAATCGAGGTATTTCTCTTCTCCTGCTCCCCTTTCTGGGCTCAAGTTCGTGCCATGCTTTTCATCTTCAAACCCCTCCTCCCCCTTCAGTTCTTGAGGCCAAAAAACACGTTGGAAACCGGTCTGGTTAAAAAAGAAAAAAAAAAAAGGAGGATTTTGGGGGGTGTTGTTGCTCCTTGTGAGCTCCAAACGGAAAATTTGGAATTCCCCTTACTCCAAATGGGGAGTTTGGAATTCCCCCATCATTAATTCATCCCTGAGTAGGGGGGAAGCAGCGTGGGGGTCCTAAATCCAGCTATGAAGGATAGATCCCTGAGGGATTGAGGGATCCATGAGTGATGAATGGATCCCTGTCCGTGTTTCCTTGAGGAAAATTGATTGATCCCTGAGGAACTGATGGATCTGTGGGGGATTGATGGATCCCTGACTGTGTTTCCCTGAGGGATTCATGGATTCCTGAGGGATTGATAGATCCATGAGGGATTGATAGATCCCTGTCAATGTTTCCCTGAGGGATTGATGGATCCCTGAGGGGTTGATGGATTCCTAAGGGACTGATGGATTCCCCAAGGGACTGGTGGATCCCTATCCATGTTTCCCTGAGGGATCGATGAATCCATGAGGGATTGATGGATCCCTCTCCCTGTTTCCCTGAGGGATTGATGGATCCCTGAGATTTTGATGGATCCCTGTCCATGTTCCCCTGGGGGATCAATGGATCCCTGCCCCTGTTTCTGAGGGATTGATGGATCCCTGTCCATGTTCCCCTGAGGGGTCGATGGATCCCTGAGATTTCGATGGATCCCTGTCCATGTTCCCCTGAGGGGTCGATGGATCCCTGTCCGTGTTCCCCTGAGGGGTCGATGGATCCCTGTCCGTGTTCCCCTGATGGATTCATGGATCCCTGTCCATGTTCCCCTGAGGGATCCATGGATCCCCACCCCCGTTTCTGAGGCAGAGGCGGATCCCCGAGGCACTGCCGCATCCCCGCCCCGTGTCTCCCTCTGCAGAGAGGATCGTGGAGAGCCTCACGGCCGCCATCCTCAACCTGGTGGAGCTCTACTGCAGCACCTTCAACGCCGACTTCCAGACGGCCGCGCCCGGCAGCCGCGAGCTGGGCGTGGCGCAGGAGGCGCGGCTGCTCACCTGCCCCCTGAGCTTCACCGTCTACGCCACGCACCGCATCCCCATCACCTGGGCCACCAGGTAAGGCCCTCCTCACCTGGTGTCTTGCTGTGCACAGCCAGGTGTGTGCTAAGGCCACCCAACGCCACCCCATCGCCCGGGCCCTCCTCGCCCGCTGCCTCGGTGTCCAAACCTAGCTGGCTGCTGAGGAAGGCAGGACCTCCCCTGAAAGGGAAAATTTAAACCCTCCCTCCCTCTGAATTGTTGTAATTTTGAAGTTAAGGGGTTGTCGGGTAAAGGTGTGGGAATGAGGAATGACAGTGCTTTATTGGGGAAATTAAAATACAAATGCAATAGTGAAAAAAAAACCAAAAACAAAAAAGAAACCTGACAGAGTCAGCAAAAAAACAAAATGTTCCTGGCAATGCTGGCAATGGGACACTCCGAAATCCCACTGTGTGTCCGGGACACCCTAAAATCCCAGTGTGTTCCTGGGAATGGTGGCACTGGGACACAATATAAATATAAATATAAATATAATTGTAATTATACTGTATCACACTATAATATGACATAATATAAATATAAATATAAAGAAATAAAGAGACAAACAAAACTGCCCCACCTCTAACCGCTCAATAGAACTCCCAGCCCCAGGCACAGCTTCCATCCCCCTGAGCCCGGCTCCCTCCCTGTCCCCCCCAGGGCGACGTCCCCCTGAAGGCCGAGCGGGTGATCCAGTCGGTCATGGCCATCTGCAGCGCCCTGGCGGCCGTGGAGTCGCAGGAGATCACCGCCGCCCTCAACCAGATGCCGCCCTGCCCGTCCCGCATGCAGCCCAAAATCCAGAAGGTGAGCCTGGGGTGTCCTGGTTTAACAGCCAGGTTCTGCTGAGGGAGGCAGGAGCCCCCCTGAAATGGGAAATGGAAACCCCTCCCTCGCAATTGTTATGATTTTGGAATTAAAGGGCTCTCAGGCAAAGGTATGGGACAGGAATAACAGTTCTTTAGTGTGAAAATTAAAATACAATTGCAATAGTGCAAAAAAAAAGAAAACCAAACCCTGCCAGAGTCAGAAGAGGAGCAGCCCAAAATCCAGAAGGTGAGCCTGGGGTGTCCTGGTTTAACAGCCAGGTGTGTGCTAAGGAAGGCAGGAGCCCCCCTGAAATGGGAAATGTAAACCCTCTCCCTCGGAATTGTTATAATTTTGAAATTAAGGGGTTCTCAGACAAAGATATGGGACAGGAATAACAATTCTTTATTAGGAAAGAAAATAAAAATAAAATAACAATGTAGTACAACAAAACAACCCTGCCAGAGCCAGAGCAGGAGCTGAGCCCTGTGTGTCAGGGTGGTGGCACAGTCCCATCCCATGGGGGCTCAGCCCTCCTGCAGTGCCAGCTGTGCTTCTGCTGGAGCAGGGATCCTGCACAAGGCTGCAGTTTTCCTCTGGAGCTCCAGGGCTGCTGGAGATGGGCCTGGTGTTCCTCTGGGAATGCAGGGCAGGAGAAAGCTGCTCCTCTGGGAATGCAGTGGGCAAAGGCTGCTGTGCTGTTCCAGGCTCAGATTGTATCCAGGTAGGAATGCTTGGCTCCTGCCCTGGGCGGAGCATCTCCCAGTGGGATGCTGGAATTTGATCAGCCATGCAGGGACACTCAGTGGCCATGGACAGCAGAGATCTCCTGGAGGGAGGATTGGCTGTGGGAAAATCCCTCAATAGCCGGGAGCAGCCAGGATCTGGCAGCCTGGGGTGGTTACGTAAAATCCGCCTTGGCAGCGCTCAGGGGTTTCTTGTGGTTTCTTCTTTTTTTTGTGGTTTCTCTCTTTTTTTGGTGGTTTTTCTCGCTTTTTTTTTTTTTTTTTTGGTGGTTTCTCAATTTTTTCTGTGTGGTTTTTGTTATTTTTTTTATTCTTTCCCTCCACAGGATCCAAACGTTCTGGCCAAGAGGGAAAATCGAGGTATTTCTCTTCTCCTGCTCCCCTTTCTGGGCTCAAGTTCGTGCCATGCTTTTCATCTTCAAACCCCTCCTCCCCTTTCAGTTCTTGAGGCCAAAAAACGCGTTGGAAACCGGTCTGGTTAAAAAAGAAAAAAAAAAAAAGGAGGATTTTGGGGGGGGTTGTTGCTCCTTGTGAGCTCCAAACGGAAAATTTGGAATTCCCCTTACTCCAAATGGGGAGTTTGGAATTCCCCCATCATTAATTCATCCCTGAGTAGGGGGGAAACAGCGTGGGGGTCCCAAATCCAGATTTGAGGGATGGATCCCTGAGGGATTGAGGGATCCATGAGTGATCAGTGGATCCCTGTCTGTGTTTCCTTGAGGAAAATTGATCGATCCCTGAGGAACTCATGGATCTGTGGGGGACTGATGGATCTGTGGGGGATTGATGGATCCCTGAGGGGTTGATGGATTCCTAAGGGACTGATGGATTCCCCAAGGGACTGGTGGATCCCTATCCATGTTTCCCTGAGGGATTAATGGAACCCTGTCACTGTTTCCCTGAGGGATCCATGGATCCCTATCCATGTTTCCCTGAGGGACTGACGGATCCCTATCCATGTTTCCCTGAGGGATCGATGAATCCATGAGGGATTGATGGATCCCTCTCCCTGTTTCCCTGAGGGATTGATGGATCCCTGAGATTTTGATGGATCCCTGTCCATGTTCCCCTGGGGGATCAATGGATCCCTGCCCCTCTTTCTGAGGGATCGACAGATCCCTGTCCATGTTCCCCTGAGGGGTCGATGGATCCCTGAGATTTCTATGGATCCCTGTCCATGTTTCCCTGAAGGGTCGATGGATCCCTGAGATTTCTATGGATCCCTGTCCATGTTTCCCTGAGGGGTCGATGGATCCCTGTCCATGTTCCCCTGAGGGGTCGATGGATCCCTGTCCATGTTCCCCTGAGGGGTCGATGGATCCCTGAGATTTCTATGGATCCCTGTCCATGTTTCCCTGAAGGGTCGATGGATCCCTGAGATTTCTATGGATCCCTGTCCATGTTTCCCTGAGGGGTCGATGGATCCCTGTCCATGTTCCCCTGAGGGATCCATGGATCCCCACCCCCGTTTCTGAGGCAGAGGCGGATCCCCGAGGCACTGCCGCATCCCCGCCCCGTGTCTCCCTCTGCAGAGAGGATCGTGGAGAGCCTCACGGCCGCCATCCTCAACCTGGTGGAGCTCTACTGCAGCACCTTCAACGCCGACTTCCAGACGGCCGCGCCCGGCAGCCGCGAGCTGGGCGTGGCGCAGGAGGCGCGGCTGCTCACCTGCCCCCTGAGCTTCACCGTCTACGCCACGCACCGCATCCCCATCACCTGGGCCACCAGGTAAGGCCCTCCTCACCTGGTGTCTTGCTGTGCACAGCCAGGTGTGTGCTAAGGCCACCCAACGCCACCCCATCGCCCGGGCCCTCCTCGCCCGCTGCCTCGGTGTCCAAACCTAGCTGGCTGCTGAGGAAGGCAGGACCTCCCCTGAAAGGGAAAATTTAAACCCTCCCTCCCTCTGAATTGTTGTAATTTTGAAGTTAAGGGGTTGTCGGGTAAAGGTGTGGGAATGAGGAATGACAGTGCTTTATTGGGGAAATTAAAATACAAATGCAATAGTGAAAAAAAAACCAAAAACAAAAAAGAAACCTGACAGAGTCAGCAAAAAAACAAAATGTTCCTGGCAATGCTGGCAATGGGACACTCCGAAATCCCACTGTGTGTCCGGGACACCCTAAAATCCCAGTGTGTTCCTGGGAATGGTGGCACTGGGACACACCAAAATCCCAGCACATTCCTGGGATTGCTGGTACTGGGACACCCCAAAATCCCAGCACATTCCTGGGATTGCTGGCACTGGGACACCCCGAAATCCCAGCACATTCCTGGGAACACTGGCACTGGGACACCCTAAAATCCCAGCATATTTCTGGGAATGCTGGCTCTGGGAAACCCCAAAATCCCACTGTGTGTCTGGGACACCCCAAAACCCCAGCTCACCTGGGAATGCTGGCACTGGGACACCCCAGAATCCCAGCACATTCCTGGGATCGCTGGCACTGGGACACCCCAAAATCCCAACGTGTGTCTGGGACACCCCAAAATCCCAGCTCACCTGGGAATGCTGGCACTGGGACACCCCAGAATCCCAGCACATTCCTGGGATCGCTGGCACTGGGACACCCCAAAATCCCAGCCTGTTCCCGGGATCGCTGGCACTGCCAGGCAGGCCGGGATGTCACCGCAGCTCGGGCCGGGCTGGCTCATCCCGAGGCCACCCGGGGGAGGTGACAGATGGCCCCGCGCCCCGCGCCAGCGGCGTGGCCCCTTTGTTCCGCTCCTCCGTGCCCGTGCCCGGCGCGGGGGGGACCGGAGGGGACCGGGAGGGGACCGGGGGGTGGCGACAGCGGCGCCGGCAGAGCCGCCCCGCCGGGGACCCCTCGCCTTTGTCCTTGTCCTTAATGTATTCCCTTGGTGAGTGGCTCCGAACAAAGCGGCGAGCCTGGGAAATGCCGCCAGCCCCTGACCCCCGCGCCCCGCAGCCCTGCCCGGATTGTCGCAGCCCTGCCCGGATTGTCGCTCGGCACCTGCCACATGGCAGGGCCCCCCCGTGTGCCGGAATGCGCCGTGCCATATGGTGCTGGGGACATCGGGGCGGGGGGGACGTGTCCCCGTCCTGTCCCCCTTTCCCATCCTCGGGGCAGCATTTAGAGGTTCTGGTGATCCGGGTTTTCCCCTCCTTGGGGCAGGATTTAGGGGCTCTGGTGATCCTGGTAAAGCTCCCCCTGCCTTTCTCATTCTTGGAGCAGGATTTAGGGGTTCTGGTGGCCCAGATAAAGCCCCACCACCCCTTTCCCATCCTTGAGACAGGATTTAGGGGTTCTGATGATCTGGGTTTTCCCATCCTTGGGGAAGGATTTAGGGGCTCTGGTGATCTGGGCGAAGCCCTCCCTTTTCCATCCTCGGGGCAGGATTTAGGGATTCTGATGATCTGGGTTTTCCCATCATTGTGGAAGGATTTAGGGGCTCTGGTGATCTGGGTGAAGCCCCCCCTTTTCCATCCTTGGGGAAGGATTATGGGGCTCTGGTGATCCAGGTTTTCCCATCCTTGGAGCAGGATTTAGGGGCTCTGGTGATCTGGGTTTTCCCATCATTGTGGAAGGATTTAGGGGCTCTGGTGATCTGGGTGAAGCCCCCCCTTTTCCATCCTTGGGGCAGGATTTAGGAGTTCTGGTGACCCTGGTATAGCCCTCCCTCACCCCTTCCCCATCCTCAGGACAGGATTTAGGGGCTCAGGTGCCCCCCCACCCCCGGCTCATTTGGTGTTTTCCCCGCAGTTATGAAGATTTCTACCTCTCGTGCTCCCTCAGCCACGGCGGGAAGGAGCTGTGCAGCCCCCTGCTCACCAGGAAGGCCCACGTCTACAAATACCTCTTCCACCTCATCATTTGGGACCAGCAGTAAGGCCACGGGCTGGCCACGGGGGTCCCACCCACGCTGCCTTCATCATCCTCACCACCATCCTCCCCTCCCCTGCTCCTCCTCTCCTCTGCGCGCGTTTTGGAAGTTTTTGTGTCATTGCCCGGAAATAGCAACCCCCGGGAAAGGGGATCTGCTCCCAAAATAGCTCCGGGAGCAGGCGGGGAGGCCGTGCTGAGCCCTCGCCACGCCTGGCATCCGCAGCGGCCCGGGAGGTGGGGATGGCACGGGATAATTTTAGACGGCGCCGGTGCCCCCAAGGACGGTGCCCGGCGGGACGGCGGCGAGCGCAGCGATCCCGGGGATCCTTCCCCTTCCTTCCCGCGGGATGTAGCTGCCACCCCGAGCTCCCTGGGAGCGGCAGAGAGGAATCCCAGCCCCGGGGGTCCCACACGGCCCCTTCCCCCCGGGTTGTGGGGCAAGGTCAGTGCCCGGTGGGGCTCCCCGTGGAGGGCCCTGGCCCTGCGGTCACCTTCGCGGGACGGAGAGCGCAGCCGGGCTCCCCGGAGCTGCCGCAGCACCAGCTGGCTGTCCCCAAACCTGCGGGGTGGCTGGCACTTCAGGGACTACCTGGGACTTTCTGGGACTTCCAGGGACTTCCAAGGACACCCCGGTGCCTGCAGAAGAGGCGGGTGTAGGGCCGGGCTCTCCCGGGGCATCCCAAGCAAGGGACTGGGAGAGCCTGTCCCTGGCACCCCGAGCCTGTCGCTGGCACCCTGAGCTGGTCCCTGCACCCTGAGCCCATCTGCTGCATCCTGAGCCCATCCCTGGCACCCCGAGCTCATCCCCAGCACCCTGAGCCTGTCCCTGGCACCCCGAGCCCATCCCTGGCATCCCGAGCCTGTCCCTGGCACCCTGAGCCCGTCCCGGCACCCTGAGCCTGTCCCTGGCACCCCGAGCCCATCCCTGGCACCCCGAGCCTGTCCCTGGCACCCTGAGCCCGTCCCGGCACTCTGAGCCTGTCCCTGGCACCCTGAGCCCATCCCCAAGCCCATCCCCAGCACCCTAAGCTGGTGCCTGGTAGCCTGTGCCCATCCCTGGCACCCCAAACTCATCTCTGGCACCTCAAGCCCATCCCCAAGCCCATCCCTGGCACCCCAAGCCCATCCCTGGCACCCTGAGCCTGTCCCTGGCACCCCAAGCCCATCCCTGGCACCCCAAGCCCATCCCTGGCACCCTGAGCCTGTCCCTGGCACCCCGAGCCCATCCCTGGCACCCCGAGCCTGTCCCTGGCGCCCTGAGCCCGTCCTGGCACTCTGAGCCTGTCCCTGGCACCCTGAGCCCGTCCCGGCACTCTGAGCCTGTCCCTGGCACCCTGAGCCCATCCCCAAGCCCATCCCCAGCACCCTAAGCTGGTGCCTGGTAGCCTGTGCCCATCCCTGGCACCCCAAACTCATCTCTGGCACCTCAAGCCCATCCCCAAGCCCATCCCTGGCACCCTGAGCCTGTCCCTGGCACCCCAAGCCCATCCCCGGCACCCCGAGCCCATCCCCACCCTCTCTCCTGCAGGATCTGCTTCCCGGTCCAGGTGAACCGGCTGCCCCGGGAGACCCTGCTCAGTGTCACCCTCTTCGCCGTGCCCGTGCCACCCCCGGGCGGCTCCTCGGACGCCAACAAGCAGCGGCGGGTCCCCGAGGCCCTGGGCTGGGTCACCACCCCCCTCTTCAACTTCAGGCAGTACGTGGGGTGTGCCAGCACCCTGGGCATGGCAAGGGGCTGGGCTGGCATCCCTGGGGGCACGGGAGGGTCCCCAGAACCTTGGGGTCCCCAGTACTGTGAGGTCCCCTGGGCACGGTGAATAGCTGGGCTGGCATCCCTGGGGGGCACAGGACGGACCCCAGAACCTTGGGGTCCCCAGAACCTCGGTGTCCCCAGTGCTGTGAGGTCCCCTGGGCACGGTGAATAGCTGGGCTGGCATCCCTGGGGGACACAGGAGGGTCCCCAGTGCTGTGGGGTCCCAAAAACCTCGGTGTCCCCAGTGCCAGGGGTCCCCAGTGCCTCAGCTCAGCACCAGCAGCGGTGCCACCCTCGTGCCCCAGCAGAGTGCCCCCCCAGTGCCACCCTTTGTCCCCCGCAGGGTCCTGACCTGCGGGCGGAAGCTCCTGGGCTTGTGGCCGGCCACTCAGGACAACTCCAGGGCCAGGTCGAGCGCCCCAAACTTCAACCAGCCCGACAGCGTCATCCTGCAGGTACGTCCTGGCATTCCAGGGGCACAGACCCCCCCCCCCAGAGCTCCTGGCGGGGGTCCCTCACCCTGTGCCTCTGCCCCAGATCGACTTCCCCACCTCGGCCTTCGAGGTGAAGTTCACCAGCCCGCCCGCGGCCGAGGGCAGCCCCCGCTACGAGTTCGGCAGCCTGGGGGAGGAGGAGCAGCGCCAGCTGCGGGAGGCCATGCAGAAAAAATCCCTTTATTGGTAAATAAACCCGGGGGAGGCATTGCCCTGCTGGGGGGACACCGGTGATACCCACCAGCATGCACAGGGGGTGTCACAGGGGGTGTCCCTCCCTCCAGGAGATTTTGGAGCTGGGGGGTTCTCCCGTGTGCTGCCCTCGCTGTTGTCCCCTCCTCGGGGACAGCTGAGCGGTGCCTCGGCCAGGCTGGCACGGCTGGAGCTGTGCGGGGGGATCGGGTGTCAGCAGCTGCCCAGAGGGTGCAGGGGCTGGCAGCAGGGCTGGCTCGGGGGTCCCTGGGCAGGGGGACAGCCAGGGACAGCTCTGTCCCCCTGGGCACGGCTCCTCCTGGCTGTCCCTCAGCAGGGCCCTGCTGCCATCAGCCCCTCTGTCCCAGGGGCTGGGCAGTGCGGGCATGCAGGGGGGGCTCGGGGCATTTATTGGGGCTCCAATAAATGCTGGGGGCACAGGGGACACACACCCCGTCCTGCCAGCCCTGTTCTGTCCATGTGTGAGGAGGGCACAGGGCTGCCACCTCCCCAATTAATCCATGCACAGTGGGGCACAGGGGTGCCACCTCCCTGACCTTCCAGCCCCATCCCATCCACGTGTTTTGGGGTCACAGGGATGCCACCTCCCAATCCTGCCAGCCCCATTTAATCCATGCACAGTCGGGCACAGGGATGCCACCTCCCTGAGCTCCCACATGTTCTGGGGTCACAGGGATGCCACCTCCTCATCCTCCCATGTGTTCTGGGGTCACAGGGATGCCACCTCCTCATCCTCCCACATGTTCTGGGGTCACAGGGATGCCACCTCCTCATCCTCCCATGTGTTCTGGGGTCACAGGGATGCCACCTCCTCACCCTCCCATGTGTTCTGGGGTCACAGGGATGCCACCTCCTCCCCCTCCCGCCCCACGCCACCCCTGCCATGCCCTCCCTGACGCTGTCCCCGTGTCCCCTCAGGCTGACAGATGCGGACCGGCAGCGGCTGTGGGAGAAGCGCTGTCACTGCCACGCGTCCCCCGGCGCCCTGCCCATGCTGCTGGCCAGTGCCCCCAGCTGGGACTGGGGCTGCCTGCCCGACATCTACGCCCTGCTCAGCCAGTGGAGCTCCATGAGCCACCAGGACGCCCTGGGGCTGCTGCACGCCACGTAAGCCACCCGCGGGCCGTGGGGACACCCGTGTCATGTGGCGGTGGCAGGAGGGCGCCGTCACCCCACGGAACGTGTCCCTGCTGCAGGTTCCCAGACCAGGAGGTGAGGAGGACGGCCGTGCAGTGGATCGACTCCATCTCGGACACGGAGCTGCTGGATTACCTGCCCCAGCTGGTGCAGGTGCGTGGTGGCACCGGGATGTGCCACGGGGTGCCCGCGGGTGCCACCGCGGCCCTGTGACACTGTCCCTGTGCAGGCCCTGAAGTACGAGTGCTACCTGGACAGCCCCCTGGTGCGCTTCCTCATGAAGAGGGCCATCTGTGATCTGAAGATCACCCACTACTTCTTCTGGTGGGTTTGGGGGCCTCTGGGAGCGGTGGGGGCACCCTGACCTGTGTGTCCCCAAGGCAGAGGGGACCCTGGGGCTGGCCTGACCCCGCATGTCCCCAATCCGGTGGGGTTCCCAAGCCTGGCCTGTCCCCACGTGTCCCCAAACCAGAGGGTCACCCCGAGCCTGGCCTGACCCCACATGTGCCCAAACCAGAGGGTCACCCCGAGCCTGGCCTGACCCCACATGTCCCCAAACCAGAGGGTCACCCCAAGCCTGGCCTGACCCTGCATGTCCCCAAACCGGGTGGGTCCCCGAGCCTGGCGTGACCCCGCGTGTCCCCAGCAGGCTGCTGAAGGATGGCCTCAAGGACTCCCAGTTCAGCATCCGGTACCAGTACCTGCTGGCGGCGCTGCTGTGCTGCTGCGGGAAGGGGCTGCGCGAGGAGTTTGACCGGCAGTGCCTGTTGGTCAGCACGCTGGCCAGGCTGGCACAGCAGGTCCGGGACGCCGCCCCATCCGCCCGCCAGGTGGGTGCTGGGGTGCTGGGAGAGGTGCAGGGGTGCAGCCCCTGTCCCACACTCACCCCTCCTGTCCCATGCCCGTCTTGTCCCATCATGTTCCTACCCTATCCCATGTCCACCCTGGGTTTTGTCTGCTATATTCCATGCCTACTCCATCCCATGCTGATCCCTTCCCATGCCCACTCCTCTCTATCCCATTTCTATCCCATGGTTACCCTCTTCCTTGCGCATCCCATCCCGTCCTATCCCATGCCCATCCTATCCCTATCCCATCCCATTCATTCCCACCTTGTCCCTTGCCCATCCCACCCCATTCCCATGGATACCATCCCACCCCATTCCCCTGGATCCCATCCCATCCCATCCCATCTCACCCCATTCCCATCCTATTCCTATGGATCCCATCCCACCCCATCCCATGCCCATCCTATCCCCATCCCATTCCTACCTTGTCCCTTGGCCATCCCATCCCATCCCATCCCATCTCACCCCATTCCCATGGATCCCATCCCATCCCACCCCATTCCCATGGATCCCACCCCATTCCCACGGATCCCGCCCCGTTCCCGCCCCCAGGCCATCCTGCGCGAGGGGCTGGAGGACGTGGCGCAGTTCTTCAAGGCCCACGGCTCGTGCCGGCTGCCACTCAGCCCCAGCCTGCTGGTCAAGGGCATCGTGCCCCAGGTGAGTGCCAGCCCCGGGGGGCTTGGGGGGCTCCTCTGCCCGTTCCTGGCTCACCCTGACCGGCTGCCCCTCCCTCCTTCCCATGGCAGGACTGCTCCTACTTCAACTCCAACGCCGTCCCGCTGAAGCTCTCCTTCCAGAACGTCGATCCGCTCGGAGAGAACATCCGCGTCATCTTCAAGGTCAGCCTTTGGAAATGCCCAAATCCTGGCACAGCCCTCCGAGAATCCCCCTGCTCCGTGCTCTGAGGGCTCTGGTGGCTCTTCCCCTGGCACTGATGGTTCTCCTCTGGTTCTGGTGGCTCTGGTGGTTCTCCCCTGGCTCTGGTGGTTCTCCCCTTGCTCTGGTGGCTCTGGTGGTTATCCCCTGGCTCTGATGTCATTGGTGGCTCTGATGGCTTTGGTGGCCCTGATGGTTCTCCGCTGGCTCTCATGGCTCTGGTGGCTCTGATGGCATTGGTGGCTCTGATGGCTTTGGTGGCCCTGATGGTTCTCCGCTGGCTCTCATGGCTCTGGTGGCTCTGGTGGCTCTCCCCTGGCCCTGATGGCTCTGGTGGCTCTTCCCCCGGCAGTGTGGCGATGACCTGCGGCAGGACATGCTGACGCTGCAGATGATCCGCATCATGAACAAGATCTGGGTGCAGGAGGGGCTGGACATGCGCATGGTCATCTTCCGCTGCTTCTCCACCGGCCGCGGGCGAGGTGAGACACAGTTTGGGTGTCCCCAGGGGTCCCCAGTGGGGCTGGGGATGGCCCAGGACATCCTGGGGTCTGATCCCACCAGCCCATCCCTGTCACACAGTGGTGACGGGTGGGGAGCGGTTGGGTTGGTGACAGAGGGGGTTGGGGTCGTGGTTCTTGGGGCTGGAAGGGTCTCACCCTGCTGTCCCACCTGCCAGGCATGGTGGAGATGATCCCCAACGCCGAGACCCTGCGGAAAATCCAGGTGGAGCACGGCGTGACCGGCTCCTTCAAGGACCGGCCGCTGGCAGACTGGCTGCAGAAACACAACCCCGAGGAGGACGAGTACGAGAAGGTGAGGAAGAATCCCTGCTCCTTGTGTCCCCCATTCCAGGGAACAGCCCCTTGCTTCCATCCTTTCTCCACGTCCTTCCCTCTTCCTCACAGGCCGTGGAAAACTTCATCTACTCCTGCGCCGGCTGCTGCGTGGCCACGTACGTGCTGGGCATCTGTGACAGGCACAACGACAACATCATGCTCAAGACCACGGGCCACATGTTCCACATTGATTTTGGCCGGTTCCTGGGCCACGCCCAGATGTTTGGCAACATCAAGAGGTGAGAGAGGCCCCTGGGATCTCCTGTCTCACCCCTGCCGAGGGGGAAGCTCCCTGTCCTTGTCCTCGTGGTGGGTGACGTCTCCTTCCTCATGTCCTGGTGGTGGGTGACCTCTCCCTGTCATCCCAGTGGTGGCCACAGTGACCTCCCCTTCTCCTTGTCCTGGTGGGAGGTGACCTCCTTCTGTCCGTGTCCTGGTGGTGGGTGACCTTTCCCTCTCCATGTCCTGGCAGTGGGTGACCTCTCCCTCTCCTCGTCCCGCCCCCCACCCCTGCTCACTTTGTCCCTCCTGTCCCCTGGCGCAGGGACAGGGCACCATTTGTGTTCACCTCGGACATGGCGTATGTCATCAACGGTGGGGACAAGCCCTCCAGCCGCTTTCACGACTTCGTGGACCTGTGCTGCCAGGCCTACAACCTGATCCGCAAGCACACCCACCTCTTCCTCAACCTGCTGGGGCTGGTGAGAGCCGGGGGGCCACAAAATTCCCCTCAGCGTGGCACGGGGGTCCCTTTGTCCCCTGTGTTCATCCCTGCCCTCCCTGCCAGATGCTGTCCTGCGGCATCCCCGAGCTCTCCGACCTGGAGGACCTCAAGTACGTCTATGACGCGCTGAGGCCGCAGGACTCTGATGCCGATGCCACCACCTACTTCACCAGGTAGGGGACACGGGTGGGTGACACAGCAGCGGCTGGAGGCTCCCTCGGATGGTGGCACTGAGTGCGCGGTGGCCTCCTTGCAGGTTGATCGAGTCCAGCCTGGGCAGCGTGGCCACCAAGCTCAACTTCTTCATCCACAACCTGGCGCAGATGAAGTTCACGGGCTCGGACGCGCGGCCCACGCTGTCGTTCGCGCCCCGCACGCACACCCTCAAAACGTCCGGCCGGATCCGCGACGTCTTCCTCTGCCGCCACGAGAGGGTCTTCAACCCCAGCAAGGGCTATGTGAGTGGGGACAGCTGGGGACAGGCCCAGGCTGGGCTTGGGGCACCCCAGGTCCCCATCCCATGTCACGGCCCTGCCTCCCCGCAGACCTACGTGGTGAAGGTGCAGAGGGACAACCCGGGCGAGGTCACCTTCGTGCAGCGCACCTTCGAGGAGTTCCAGGAGCTGCACAACAAACTGCGCCTCCTCTTCCCCTCCTCGCTGCTGCCCAGGTACCCCTGAAGCCCCTCAGGACCTCCAGGGACTCCCCGAAACCCCCCGGGACCCCGCTGAGTGTCTGTCCCCGCAGCTTCCCCAGCAGGTTTGTCATCGGGCGCTCGCGGGGCGAGGCGGTGGCCGAGCGGCGCAAGGAGGAGCTCAACGGCTACATCTGGCACCTGATCCACGCCGCCCCCGAGGTGGCAGAGGTGGGGACACAGGGTGGGGGCTGCGGGGAGGTGGGGACAGCGCCAGGGCCACCAGCGAGGTGGGGAAACACTTGGGGACAACGCAGCTGCATCGGCACGCCCCGGTTTTGAATGGCGGAGATGTTGTCACCGCTGTCACCACTAATGTCACCTCTTGACCCTGCAGTGTGATCTCATCTACACCTTCTTCCACCCCCTGCCCCGGGATGAGAAGGCAGCCGGAACCAACCCCACCCCAAAGCCGTCAGGTGGGGAAGGGGTGATTTTGGGGGGTGATTTTGGGAGGTGATGGGAGAGGGTGACATCAGGAGTGTGCCATCCCTCCTGTCCCCCTCTGCAGACGCCACGTGGGCTCGATCCCTGGGCAAGGTCGGCGGGGAGGTGAAACTCTCCATCTCCTACAAGAACAACAAGCTCTTCATCATGGTGATGCACATCCGCGGGCTGGTAGGACCACGGCACCCACGGGAGCGGGGCTGGGGGGCTGTCCCCTCCCTGCCCTCACGGCGTGTCCCCACTCTGTCCCACAGCCACCCCTGCAGGACGGCAACGACCCCGACCCCTACGTCAAGACCTACCTGCTGCCCGACCCCCAAAAAACCACCAAGAGGAAAACCAAAGTGGCCCGAAAAACCTGCAACCCCACCTACAACGAGATGGTAGGAGGAGGGAGCGGGATGGATTTGGAGGGTCCCCATGGGTGGCCGTGGCTGAGGGTTTGTCCCCGTTGTGTCCCACAGCTGGTGTACGACGGGATCCCCCGGGGGGACCTGGAGCAGCGGGAGCTGCGGCTGAGCGTGCTGAGCGAGGAGGGATTTTGGGAGAACATCCTGCTGGGGGAGGTGGGAATTCGCCTCCGCGACCTGGACCTGGCCCAGGAGAAGATGGGCTGGTTCGCCCTGGGCTCCCGTGGCCACGGCACCCTCTGAGTCCCCGTGGGGACCCCCGGGGTGTCCCCAAAAGTGGCTTCTTTTTTAAGTTTACCTTGTGTCAAGGGAGCAACGCGGGGAGGGCGGGGCGTGGGGCGGTTCGGGGGTTATTTCTTCCTTTGGGATATCCGTATTTTAATTTTTTTAATAACGAGTAGCGTGAGCACCGGGGCGGAGGTGGCACGGGGGGGTTGGGGGGTGTGTGGAACCCCCCCACCCCAGGAATCGGGCAATTCCCACCGCGGGGAATTCGCTCCCAAAGGAGAGCGGCGTGGCGAATTGCCCGTCCCGTGTGGCTGCCGGCCACCCTTGGTGTCCCCATGCCTGGGGACATCTGTGTCCTTCCCGCCTGCCACCCGGCCCCGGGTGCGGGCTTGGTGCCTGTGGTGCTTTGTTTACAGCGACAGCTCCGTAAACGGACGAAATGTTTCTCAGGATCGAGAATAATTAACTTTAACCTTTATATTAAAAGTTTTAAATATTGGATCTGGTGGCAGCTGGGGCGTGGGAGGTGGTCTGGCTTCTCGAGGGTGGGGGAGTTGGGACCCTCCTGCCTGGAACACGGGGATGGGATCAAAAAAGGGGACGAAAGGCAGGGGTGGCACATCTGCCCCTCTGCCTGCACATCTGGGTGCACATCTGGGCACACATCTGCCCACACTTCTGCACCTCTGCCCACCGCCGAGCCCTGGGGGTCTGGGGTCTGCCTCCCTCAACCCCCAGCGTCCTCCAGCTCCTCTCCCAGTGCGCCCCCCACCCAGCGCTGTCGCTGGGGCTGACAAAGTGTCCCCAAAGTGTCCCCAAGTGTCCCGTGACCAGCCCCGGGTGGGCTCGGGGACCCCCGCTCCCCCCACACCCGCCGCGCCGCTAGGAGGCGCTGCCGTGCGCCGCGCGCCGGCTGATGCAATCCTCGCGGGGCGTGGCCACATGGGAGAGTGGGCGTGGCATCGTCGACACCGCCCAATGGGAGGCGGTGACGCGAAGTAGGCGGGGCAGACGCTGACGCCCCGCCCCTCCCTCTGGGGGCGGGAAGCGCTGAGGCGGCGGCGCCGCCATTTTGTGCTGAAGCTGCCTCAGGATGGAGTCGAAACCCGAACCGGAGCTGCCCGCCGCCCCCCGAGCCTTCAGACTCACCGCCCCGCCACGGAGCGCCGCTCCACACACCCCTCCGCACCGCTGGCAGCGCTGAACGGCCTCATGGAGCACAGCGGACGCGAACGCGCCGGCCCCGGCTTGGGATGGGCCCGACTGGGCCTGGCCGCGGCCTGGCCGAAGCTGGCGGCGCCCAGCGCGGCGCCCGCCGGCGGCTCGTCCCAGGCGAGCCCGCCCTTCTCGTGGCTGCGCGTGGTGTCGCAGCTGCTGTCGCCGCTGCCCGCCCTCCTGCAGCGGCTGCTGCCCGGCGCCGCGCTCAGCTCCGCGCTGTGCCCCGCCAAGGCACCGCCGCCGCTGGTGCTGCTGCCCAAGGCGGACACCTCGCTGGACTGGACCGAGGAGGAGCCCCCGGAGAAGCGGCCGGAGGGCGGCCCGGAGCAGCCGGCGGGGCTGTGGGGAGCAGGGGTGGTGCGGAGCAGCCTGAGGGCTCTTCCCATGGATTGGTACGTGCTGGGCTTGGAGCAGGGCAAGAGCCACCTGCCGCAGCCCCTGCGAGCCGAGGGCTTGCCCGAGGTTGAATTCCTGCGCAGCAAGCGCCTGGCGTTCCTCCAGCGCTGGCATCTGCCCGTGCCCGACCCCGACCACGGCTACCACAGCCTGGAGGAGGAGCAGCAGCAGCAGCACAGGGGTGTCTGCCGGGAAATCGGGGAGCAGCGCGGCAATAGCGGGGATTTGGAGCCGCCCGAGGATGCGGGGAGACAGCCCGGAGGTGTCCCCGTGGAGCGGGAGCGGCTCCGGGGTGAGGCTGAGGAGGGAGAAGCCTTGGGTGAAGAGGAACGTGAGGACTCGGAAACGGAGCAAAACTTCCCAATTTCCTCCAGACCTGCCTGCGCGAATAAATTAATCGATTATATCATCGGGGGAGTATCCAGCGGGGAGGAGAGTGAGGGTGAGGAAGACTGGGATGATGATGATGATGGTGATGAAGATGATGGAGGCGGGTTTGACAGCGAAGAGCTGCCCTCGGACTCAGACGCCGGCAGCCAGGACGGGGAGAGGCTTCATCTGTGGAATTCCTTCTACAGCTTGGATCCCTACAACCCTCAGAACTTCACAGCCACCATCCAGACGTCTTCCAGCGAGCCGGGAAAGGGAATGTCGGACATGGAGGAGGAGGAGGAGGAGGAAGACTCGTGGGGAGAGTCCTCCGAGGGCTCTCCTAGTTCCGAGGAGGACGAGTGGGACTGTGAGAGCGTGGATGAGGCGGAAAACTTGAAACTTTGGAACTCGTTCTGTAGCTCGGACGATCCCTACAACCCTTTAAATTTCACGGCGGCCTTTCAGACGGCCGAGAAAAAAGGGACGCCGGGTTTCCAAGGGGCAGAGAGGGCGAGTTCTGTCACCTCGGAGCATTTCAGCTTGTGTAGGGTACAGCTGGAAAAACACAACTGCGGGAGCACTGAACCGGGGCAGAGCAGGGAGAAAACTGCGAGCTCCAAGCGGAAAAAGGTACAGATTTTATTAATATTTTTGTGTTTTGGGATTGGTAAAGGGAAAAAAAAAAAAAAAAGGCAACCACACTGCGCCAAGTGTGGGTGAGGTCAGCGTTCCATATGTGCTGATAATTCCTTGGAATGCTGCGCCTCATCCTCTGCACGTGATGGGAAATTCTGAGACTCATTCTGAGTCCCGCTGACAGCCGGGACGGAGAATTTTTTTCTCCAGACTCAAAGTTCGATTTCCGTTTTCAGTTGTAATTTTTCTTCTGTTTCTCTTGTGGTTTCGACGTCACAGAAACTCCAGGGCTGGGGTGGAAATTTTTGCCTGAGAATCTCCAGAGCTCTGAGGAGTTTCCCTGAAAAGCAGCAGTTTCTTTTAAAAGGAAGTTACTTAGGACCTGAAACCAAAAGATTTTTTTAGGATTTTTTTTTATAACCCAGGTGACCTTGTGAGTGTTCTGGAGTAAACTGAGATTCCCATATAAATTATCCCAATATTCCCCTTTCTGTTTAAGGTATTATTAAATATTATAATATTAAATTATATTATTTATTGGTTTTATATTTATATTGTAAGTATGAATAGTTATTTATGAGATAGTTATTTATAGTAGGGATGTAATCAAAAATTAGACTTCTGAGTCCAAACGAAATAATTTGATTTTTAAATTAACTTGGGCATTAATAATAATAATAACAGTAATAACAATAAAAACAACAACAATAATAATAATATCTGTGCTGGGATGCAGATAAACAGGAATTTATCCTAAATTTTGTGGTGCTGCAGATGTTCAAGGTGGATTCCTCAAACATCTGGATGAGGAATGACTTGAACACCAAATCCCTGGGCAACCCAGTGGTGGATCAAACCATGCAAACAGCAAATATTTACAATTCTTTCCCATTTTTCCAGCGGATACATTTATTTTCTCCCTTAATTCCGATTAGTAATTAATGGAGATCCCTGCCAGGGGTCAGGGCTGCGGTTCCAGCGGGAGTTCCTGGCTCAGGAGCTGCCGGGGCTGTGCTGAAAGGAGGGATGAGCTGGCTGCAATACCGCACATGATGTCAGAGCCCCGGGAATTGTGGCTCCGACTGATGTAAAAAAGCTGCAAGGTGGGGACGGGCTGATGTAACAGCTCCTAAAGCAGCTGCTGCAGAGGCCAGCCCCATTCCTGAGGATTCCCGGGAATTTTTGGGGTTATTCAGCCAGCTCAAGGCCGTTCCCCGCTGGAATCCTGCAGTGTTTTGCTCCTAAAGCCATAAAGTCTGAGAGTGTTGGTTCGCTTTGGGCTCAGCCGTGTCAGGCACGTGGCACCTGCTGGCTCTGCTCCCAGAGATTTTTGGGAGCAGGGAATTTCTGGATCCTCCTTTTAAAGTCACCTCTTCATCCTGTCCTTGGACAGAGCACCCCCTGGGATAGTGGGAAGTGTCCCAAACGCTTCTGGAATTCCAGATTTTCCTGTTTGGAAGCTCCCTGCAGCACAAACACCCTCCTCGCTGTGCTGAGAAATCCTAGGAAAAGAGCTGTGTTTTTTTTTTTAACATTTCCATGGTTTTTTCATGTTGCCAGGAATATTTTCCTGTAGCAGAGTTTGTTTTGAGGAATTAACCCTGATTTTAAAGGTGCTGACAGTTCAGTTTGTGCCTTTTTACAGCTGAATGCAAAATAAAGCCAAATAGTTCAGCAGGAGCCTAAAATAAGCTGGGTTTAACTCAGACTTAAATCCTTGCTAAAATCTTAGTCTAAACCCTGCCAAGTGCAGATCTCAAGCCTGTAAATTCCTTTATTTACTAAAAATAGCTGAATAGCTGCTAAAAGGAGTTAAAAGTGACAGTTTGGTTGTATATTTTTAATTAATTCTCTTACATGAACTGCACCCTGGAGTTCCAGGAGGGATTGTGACAGTTTAGTGTGTATATTTTTAATTTCATTACATGAACTCTGCTTCCTGGAATTCCAGGAAGGATTCTGACAGTTTAGTGTGTATATTTTTAATTAATTTCGTTATGTGAACTCCACCCCCCGGAAATCCAAGAGGGATTGTGACAGTTTTTGTGTGTATATTTTTAATTTCCTTACGTGAACTCCACGCCTGGAATTCCAGGAGGGATTGTGAGTTTTGTGTGTATATTTTGAACCCAGGACGGGCTGTTCTGGTCACGTTGCAATGAGTGTCCCTTGTTCCTTCCTTATCTGTCCCCGTGGTGACTCACGGGGCTCTTGACTCAACAAAACCTTTCTGCTTTTTTTTTTTTTGGGGTTGTTACCTAATCCTCGGCAATCCCCCAGTGCCAGCAGCAGGGACCCCCCAGTGCCAGCAGCAGGAGCCCCCCAGTGCCAGCAGCAGGGACCCCACAATCCCAGCAGCAGGAACCCCCCAGTGCCAGCAGCAGGAACCCCACAATCCCAGCAGCAAGAACCCCCCAGTGCCAGCAGCAGGAACCCCACAATCCCAGCAGGCATTCACAGTCCTAGCAGCAGTCCCACACATATTTTAATAATATTCTATTTCTTTTTATAATACTTTAAATCCATATTTTTAATCCGTTTTTATCCACATTTTATTTCTTTTTATCTAATTTTTGTCCATTTTTTATCCGCTCTCCAGCCTGACCTTGGACCCTTGCAGGGATGGAGCAGCCAGAGCGCCTCTGGCAATTCCATCTCTCCAATGCCTTTCAGAAAAAGTTCCCAACCCTTTCACCTCTCAACAGCTTAAAACCCAAACCCACCACTTTAAACCTCCGTTTGCAGAGAATTCCTGACTGAAAGCCTTCTTCTCCCAGGTGACATTCACGAGGAGGTGACAGAGTGTTACATAAGCGGCGAGGAGGACTGGAAAGGGCCTCATATTCTATTTATTTTTGTGATATTTGAAATCCATCTTTTCAATCTATATTTTATTTATTTTTATCTATTTTTTTGCTATTTTTATCCACTCTCCAGCCTGACCTTGGACACTCCCAGGGATGGAGCAGCCACAGCTCCTCTGGCAATTCCATCCCAGTCAGGAATCCCTTCCCAACATCCCACCTCCCCCTCAGGAAAAATTCCCCCACCCTTTCACCACTTGTAACCACTCAACAACTTCGACTTAAAACCCAAACCCACCACTTTAAACCTCCGTTTGCTGAGAATTCCTGACTGAAAGCCTTCTTTTCGCAGGTGACATTCCACGAGGAGGTGACAGAGTATTACATAAGCGGCGAGGAGGACCGGAAAGGGCCCTGGGAGGAGCTGGCTCGGGATGGATGCAGGTTCCAGAAACGCATCCAGGAGACTGAGGAGGCCATTGGCTACTGCCTGAGCACTGAGCACAGACTGAGGGTATTCCACAGGCTCCAAGAATCCCATTCCCAGAGGACTGAGCCCTTCTAGCACCTTCAAACTCCTGGAATTTGCCTGACCCTTAAATTAATGAAATCTCAACCGCGAGTGGCAGCTGCATGTGCTGAAATGGGGAGGGAAAAAATGGGATTTTTTTTGGTCCCTTTTTTTTTTTCCCCCAGTTTGATATTCAGAAATTCTCATTTTGATATCCAGATAAAATCCCTGGAGCTCCCTGAAAAGGCTGCTCTGATTGCATTCCTGTTAATTAGCACTTGACACAACCAGACTGCTTGGGGGTTCAATCCATTCCCAAAAAATGCCTTTTCCTGCCATACCTTGGGAAGTGTGGGGACTGTTCTGTTGGATTTTTGCACTTTGGAGAAAAAAAAAAAAAAAACAAAAACAAAGCAAAACCTATTTTGAAGGAAATATTTATGGGGTTCATTCCCTGGAATTGCAGTTTTGATTTAAAATTCCCTGAGGAATGTGCAGGTGAGGGTTGTTTGTTTGGTTTTTTTTGTGTTTCTCCATTTTTTTCCAGCTTCTCCAAAAGCCTCATTTTTAAAAATCTCTTTCTTTAAGGGATTTTTTCCCCCTTTTTTTTGCTTGGAATAATCCAATATTTGAGTGTTTCTGGAGCTTTTTGAGGTTTGAATATTCCAGCCAAGCTTTGGTTTGATTGATTTAAATAATTCCCTTTTCCAGGATTATTCCAAAGGTTTCTGGCTGCTTATCCAACAAATTCCTTGATTTTTAAGGAAGGAAATTCCTCATCCCAATTAATGATTCAAACTTAATGAGGCTGTGGATGATGCTTGAATTTAGGGAGGAAAATTCCTGAATTATTTAATTAACCTTTGCTGTAATTCTGCTTTGGGAGAGGGATTGAAGTGAATTTTTATATCCAATCTGCTTATCCTGAAAATTTTCTTGAATTTAAGGAAATTATCTTGGATTTAAGGAAATTTAAAGGCAAAAATTCCTTGTTTTCTTTCCCAAAAATCAGTATTAACTCTTTGTGTCTGCACTGGGGTCACCAAAAACATTTCAGTGGGAGGACAAAACTCTTTATTTATGTTCTTCATTTAAAATATTACATTATTTAATCAAAATCCTTGAGGGGGAAAAGGTGTTTGGAGCTGGAGGCTGGTGTGGGAATTTTCCAAGCAGGGAATAAAAATGGAAAAATTCCAATGTTTGCACAAAGTTGGGTCAATAAATCAATTATTTGTTCAGCTGGCCAGAATAATTTCCATTGTGTAGAAGAAAAACCTTCAAGTGCTTTAAATTTATTCTAAATTCCTTCAGTTTTTAATTTGGAAGAAAATGATTTCTTCCTGCTTTATCCTGACTTGAAAATCCCAGAATTTTTGGATTTTTTTTCCTTTATTTTTATTGCAGGAAGTGGCTTCTTTTGAGTTGAAAAATCCCTTTTTTGTGGTGCAATTAGAAAATTCAGGGGATTAATTAAATTACAGTTCTGTTAATTCAAATTCCAGCCGTTTGCCATCCTAAAAATTGGATTTTTTCCTCTAAAAAAAATTTTAAAAATTTGCATCACCCCCTCAAATCCTGAGAAATCCACTCGGAATTTTGGAGGATTTTACTCACTTTGGATCTGCTTTTTAATTCAGGGGGGAAACCAACAAAAAAATGGAATTCCAAGAAGAAAAAAGTGTGGATTTCTGATCATTCCAAGGAAAACACACCACCTGGATTTTTCCATGGATCTCCCAGTTGGTTTTTCCCACGGATCTCCCAATCCCTGGGATTTTTGGGATTTTTGGGATTGTGCTGCTTCAGTTCTTTCTGGACAACTCGGATTTCTTGGTGCTCAGGAGAACCTTGGGAGCTCTGGGAATCCACAGCTGCTTGGAAAAACGGGATCCCAAGAAGGAACAGCTGCTTCCAAAGGGTTGAAACCTTGGGAAAAAAAGAGATTTTTTTAACAAAATTCCCATGGATCAGCTTTTCCCACTTCTCCAACCTCCTTTTTTCCTGCTATTCCAGCAGGAAATGGAATTTAATTACCATCCCTGAACACCTCAAAGCTCCTTTTTCCCCTTTAAAATTCCTTAAAATATATGGGAAGCAAAACTTGGAGGGATTTAAATCAAAACTGTGATCTGCAGATTTTTATTTTTGTATCATTTGGGGGGAAAGTTTGGATTTGGCTTTCTATGGATTTTCCTTGATTTGTGGCTGCTTTGTTGGGTTTTTTCTACCTAAAAATTCTATTTCTGTACATAAGAAACTATTCAGGACTAATCTGTGTGTTGTAATAAAGAGATTTGCAAGATAAATTCGGGGAAAACAGCTGGAAAATCCAATTTTTGGATTGGATTTTCTGGGTGGTGAGAAGCTGTGTTTGTCATTCTGTGGGGTGCAGAGCAGGGAATTCCATCCAGGGGGCTCCTCTGGAGCTGG
Source organism: Pyrgilauda ruficollis (assembly GCF_017590135.1). Lineage (NCBI taxonomy): Eukaryota > Metazoa > Chordata > Aves > Passeriformes > Passeridae > Pyrgilauda > Pyrgilauda ruficollis. Next base: position 531,410 of record NW_024523789.1, read on the forward strand.
AATTCCTGGCAGGAGCTGGGGAATTATCCCAAAAATGAAGATTGAGGGTGCCTGGAGGAATAAACTGGATTTTTTCCAGGGATTCTCAAGGAATGGGATGAAGGATTTTTGGGATTTAACCAAAATCCTGCTGCCACATCCCTTGGAGGTGACACCCCAAGGGTTTTACTCCACCCTGGGAATCTCTGGAATTCTGGGGGAGTTTTGGGAAGAAATTCCAACTTCCTGGAGGTTTATTCCTTAAAAAAAGTTTCACTCAGAATTCCCACCTTGGAGCACAATCCGTGTTTTCCTCTCTTTGTTTTCACCTTGCTCATCCCTAAAACACCCCAAGGTTGATTTTCCTGATAGTCAGGATAAAAAAATTGGATAATAAAGAAAAAAAAAACCACAGGGAATTTCCTGCAGTATTCCTGGAAAAAATAAAAGCTGGATATGGGGAATGTTGGGATTTTTTAAAGCAGATTTTTTAATCCTGAAGAAATGAAAATTGGGATTTCTCCGTGCTGGCAGGGTTGGGGTGCAGGGAAAGCTTCCCTGGGCTTGGCAGCACATCCAGCTTCCATCTGGAGCACACAAATCCCACTGGGAATTCTTTATCCCATCAGCACCAGGCTGCACTTGGAGGAGAAAAATTCCTGCTCCAGAGCTGCAGCTTCTCCACAGGATGGAAGAATTAATTTGTTGGAGCCCCTGAGGTGCTGCTTTGATCCCAAAATTCAGTTTTTTCTGCAGCTGGGAAGCAGGAGAAGGAAGAAATGTGGAATTTTGTCATATTCCAGGGAGAGCCCGGAATTCCAGCCCCACCTTGGCCTGCTGGGCTCTGAGTGGGGTTTAATCCAAGGTTTATTCTGGTTTTTGGAGGGGATAAAGGAATTTAAATTAGGAATAAAGGATTGGAGCTGCGTTCCCCTTGGATGGGTACTGCTTTCCTGGCCTGGGTTTTTGGGATGCACATGGAATTTTTCCTGAGCTGTCCTCACCTTCCATTGCTGCTTTCTGCCAAAAAAAAATCATGGAATGGTTTGGGATGGGAGAAACGGCAAGGATCCCCCAGGCCCACCCTTTTTCCTGTCCCAGGCTGGCCTTGGACACTCCCAGGGATGGGACAGACAGGGATTCTCTGGGAATTCCTTCCCAGGATCCCATCTGAGCCTCTGGGAAATCCAGCAAAACCTCAGGATGTGGAAATGGTGGAGGAGCTGCCATTTTCCTTTCCTTTCCTGGATTTTCCTTTCCCCTTTCCTTTCCCCTTTCCTTTCCCCTTTCCTTTCCCCTTTCCTTTCCCCTTTCCTTTCCCCTTTCCTTTCCATTCCATTCCATTCCATTTTCCCCTCTCCTCTTTTTCCTTTCCTTTCCATTTTCCCCTCTCCTCTTTCCCCTTTCCTCCCTCTTTTTCCTTCTCTTTTCCCTTTCATTTTTCCCATTCCTTCTTTTCCCTCCTTTCCTTTCCCCTTTTCCCTTTCCTCTCCCCTCCCTGCTCCCTCCCTTCCCTCTCCCCACACAAAAGGCTCCCCAGGAGCAGTGACTCCGTGCCAGCCGTGCCCTCTCTGCATGCCAGGCACATCCCCTGACTCTGGAACATCGGGAATTTGGGATCCAGGCCCAGCTCCCTCTTTGTGCCAGGCAGGAGCAAAGCCCCAGCAGAACATTTGGATTCAGCTCCTCTTCCTGATCCTTCCTGGGATAATTTAGGTTGGATTTGAGGTGCTGGCAAAAAGGGAAAAGCAGATCCTGGTGGAAAACATTCCCAGAGCTGCAAGGATGTTTTGCTGGCATCGCCCTCCACCGGATTCCAGGAAATCGGGGCTTGGATGGAGTTCCCAGGGGGATATTCTGGGATGGGTGAGCAGAGGTTCACCAACATCTGCTCCCTGCGTGTCCAGGCCAGCATTCCCAGCAGGAATGATCCAGGGAGCAGCACCAGCAGCATTCCCTGGCAGCATCCCCCAAACCAGCAGGAATTTACATCCAGGAGTAAAGAACAGGAGGCAATTCCAGTTCTTCTCCAGCAGTCCCTGCTCACCTGGGCTGAGCCCCGGGGTCTGCTCCAGCTGGGAATGCCAGGAGGAACCAACAGCCCGGGGCCTTGGAGGAGGGAGGAGTGCCAGGGACACGCCTGGAGTGCCAGGGACACACTGGTGAGGACACCCTGGCACAGAATTCCCAGAGAATCCGTGGCTGCTCCATCCCTGGAAGTGTCCAAGGCCAGCTTGGAGCACCCCGGGACAGTGGAAGTTGCCCCTTCCTTCCCTAAATCCTTAAATCCTCCCCATCCCAACCATTCCATGATTTCAGTCGAGGAGGGGACATCGCTTGGGGACAGTGGCAGCATCGCATCCCTCGCTCTCAGCCACATTCCCGGGTTTTTTTCCCCGGTTTTTTTTCCCGGGAATCTTTTGTCCAGAAGGTGGTGCCAGAACCGTTCGGGACGCGCCGCCTCCGAGGCCACCGCCCACTCTGAGGTTGTCCCCAAGGTGCCACCGCCCCCATCCTCTGGATGAGTTTTGGCACGGGAAATCCTCATCCCCCAAACCAGCGTCCCTGTCCAAGGCCATGGATCTTCCTACAGGACACATTCCCTCTCATCCCGCTGTCCCCTTCCTGCTGTCCCCAAGGTTTTTGTTATCCCAGGAAAAGGCCTGTCTTGGAAGGGGATGGAATTTGGGCACCCTGGGAATCACCACAACCCTGAACCAGCTCCAGCCTGAGCTCCTGATTTATTTCCCTCAATCCCAGATCCCTCCACTTCCCTTTGCTCCTCCTTTGGGGGAGAAATGAGGAATGTGGAGCACAGTCAGGGATGGATGGGGAGGGTGGGAGTTTGGAATTCATGTTGGGAACATGGCAAAGTCACCCAAAGGGACAGATCCCTACGGATAACACTGGATTTCCATCCCTGGGAGTGTCCCAGGATGGGGCTTGGATTAACCTGGGATAAGGAAAATGTCCCTGCTCTTGGCACTGGATGAGCTTTAAGGTCTCTCCCAACCCAAACCAGTCTGGGATTCCATGGAAATAAAAAGCCCTGCTGGTATTCCCAGGTTCCACTTGGAATGGTTTTCCAGGTGAAACAATACCCAGAGAATAGAGCTTTTCCTGGTGAAACAATGTCCAGGAAATTGAACTTTTCCAGGTGAAACAATGCCCATGGATTGCAGTTTTCCAGGTGAAACAATTCTCTTGGAATTGAGTTTTCCTGGTGAAACAATGCCCAGAAATGGAACTTTTCCAGGTGAAACAATGCCCAGGGAATTGAGCTTTTCCAGGTAAAACTATGCCCAGGATTGCAGTTTTCCCAGTGAAACAATGGCCAGGAATGGAGTTTTCCCAGTGAAACAGTGCCCATGGATTGCAGTTTTCCAGGTGAAACAATGGCCAGGAATGGAGTTTTCCAGGTGAAACAGTGCCCATGGATTGCAGTTTTCCAGGTGAAACAATGCTCAGGAAATTGAGCTTTTCCAGGTGAAACAGTGCCCATGGATTGCAGTTTTCCAGGTGAAACTGCTCAGGAAATTGAGCTTTTCCAGGTAAAACAGTGCCCATGGAATGGAGTTTTCCAGGTGAAACAGTGCCCAGGACGGTGGCAGCGCCAGGCTGCCATCAGCTGCTCTCCCAAAGGGACCAACCAGACGTGTTTTTCTCATCCAGTGCTTCAAAGAACTCCCGGAAAAGCTTTTGGGGAACTGGTTTCCCCAAATCCCAGCTCTGATGTGGGGACTGAGCAGGAAAAACCCCAAAATGCTTCAGTGGCCCTGGTGGTGCTCAAACACTCAGCTCGATCTTGGAAGTCTCTTCCAACCTTAATAATCCTAAAATCCCTGCTCTGAGAACCAGGGAGTTTTTGGGAACCAGGAATTTATTTTTTTATTATTATTATTCTTTTCCACCTCTGGGGCCTCTCCTGAGCCAGCATCTCCCTGCTGGTGCCACGAGCAGCTTTGCAAAGGCGCCGCTGAGACAGGAGGGCAAATTGGCTCCTTCAATCAGCGGCCCAGGTGCCTCCCAGACCCCACCTCTGGCCTTAAAAGACTTTTAATTGAGGGCTGCGAGAGAAAATACCCGGTGGGCAGCCCCAGAAGTGCCGCAGATAATCATCAGAGTGCCCTACATACGGCTTGGCTGCGAGATCAGACGGGCCAGAAGAATCCGACATTGTTCCAAAATGAACAGGAGAGGGAAGTAACAACTCCATAATTACTCACCTCGAGTTAATTGATGGTAATTACAGCGAGTAGGCACTGGAGGAAGCAGTGACGGGCTGGCCCTGGAGAGTCACGGCGAGGGCTGGGAGTGTGCCCTGCGCACCGCGGCTCCGAGGGGGTTAAACTCCATGGGTTTGGTCGGGAATTTTTTTTTTTTTTTTGCTTTTCCCTCCCTCCCGGGTTATTCACAGCAAACAGAGCCGGGCTGGAAGGGCTGAGCTGAGCCTTTGCTCCCGGGGACAGCCCGGGACTCGTTGCCGGGCACTTCCCGAGTGAATTCCCGGGAAGTTGTCCCGGCTGGCAGCGCGGGGCTGCCCCGTGCCCGAGCCCCCCGTGCCACCCCCATGGGGGATGACATCGAGTGGCTGGACCTGCCGGGCAGGTGGACCTACGGCGTCTGCGGGGACGGCAGGATCTTCTTCATCAAGTATGGTCCTGCCCGGAGCCTTCCTGGGGTGGGGAGGGGGCTCTGATGGGGCTGGGGGGAGCGGGGTGAGCGCTTGGGGGGCTGCAAAGGGTGGGGGGCTCGGTTAGGGGTGCAAACAAGAGGTCCCTGTGCTGTCCCATGGCACAGCCACCTCTCCTGTCCTCCCGTTTCTCCCTTCTTGGGGACATCGCTGTCGCAGTTCCCCTCTTCCCTAAAATCTGGAGAAGTCCCGCGTGGTGCCAGGAGCCTCCCCCAGAGATGGGAAGGGGCTGCTGAGCCCCCCGGGGGTGCTGACAGCCCCTCTGTCCTTGTCCCTCACAGCGACGACACCAAATCCACCAGCTGGGTGCACCCCGGCTCAGGCTACGCCATCCAGAGCGGGCACTTCTCCTGCACAGGTGAGCCCCGGGCCCGGCTCCTGGGGACCAGCACTGGGAAATGTGGAGCGAAATCCCCCGGGAATGCAAGGGAGACCCCCCAAAAGTGAGCCAGCAGGAGCTGTCTGCAGCTGGGGAGGGCTGGGGGGCTGTACGAGGTGATGCTGTCCCTCCCCAGCGTGGGTTTTCCTGGTGGATTTTCCCCTCCCTCCTGTGGTCCCTGATGAGGAGGGGCCTCAAACTTCTCCAAAAATTCAGTTTGAGCCTTGTGAGAGCTAACCACGGCAGCACAAAGTGTCGCCATCACCCTTCAATCCCTGCCCGCACCATCCTGCCCTTCCCCGGGGGAGGGTGACACCGGGGTGGGGACAGCGAGGGTGACCCCGCTGCTGGCCTGTCCCCGCAGGGCTGCCCCGAGGCTGGGAGGTGGACACCACCATGCACGGCGGCCTCTACTTCATCAAGTAAGTGAGAAGGGGCCGGAGGAGAAGCTTTTGCATGCCGGGATGCTGCGGGATGCTCCCCGGGCCGGGCTCCGCAGGGATCGGGCGGGACCAGCCCCAGCTCCGGGCCCTGCACCTGCAGCTCCTGCGCCAAACGCCCGTCCCACATGCAAAATTCTCCTCGGAGGCTCCGGGGTGGAGTGGGCGAACCAACCACCCCCTTCCCCGCGTCATCCCGCAGGGAAACATCCCCCGGAGCCCGGCGGGGAATTCCTGGAGCTGCCGGATGCTGTGGGAAGGAGCCCGGTGGCGCGGAGGGTCCCTGGGGCGCGGAGCTGGCTGTGCTGGCCGGGCTGAGGCAGCAGGAGCGCGGCTCCGTGAGGCTCCAGCCCGAGGCGCTGCTCCCGGTTCATCCCACTGGGTTGTTCCCCGTTTCCTCTCGCCCCTTTTTTGCCTGCAGTGCTGGGATCGGGGCCGTGGCGAGGCGATTTTGGTGTCTAGACAGGCTGAGAGCTGCAGGCTGTGCCTCGCCTCGCGTGGGGCTCCGGGCCCTGCCGGGTGAGGCTGTTCCAGACGGGATCTTTGAGCCCGTCCCTATCTGGCTCCCGGAGCTTTCCCTGTGTGCCCAGACGGCAATAAAAACCCGGCAAAGAGAGCAAAGATCCCCCGGCGGGCTGGAGCAAAGCGCCGGGATTAGCCGCTCTAATCTGGGCAGCGTCCTTGAGGCAGCCCCGGACGGGGCCGGGACTGCGGCTGGGGCTGCTCCGGGAGCCTCCTGGTGGGCTGTGACCTCAGGAACCTTCCTGTGTGTCCTGGGACCCGGGAATGTCACAGTGGGGCAGGGAATGGGATTGGGGCTGCTCCGGGAGCCTCCTGGTGGGCTGTGACCTCAGGAACCTTCCTGTGTGTCCCGGGATCTGGGGGTGTCACAGCAGAGCAGGGAATGGGACTGGGGCTGCTCCAGGAGTCTCCTGGTCAGGCTGGAGCTGTGACCCCAGGGGCAGGGACCACCTTCCCTGTGTGCCCCAGGACCTGGGAATGCCAGAGTCGAGGAGGGAATGGAACTGGGGCTGTCCTGGGAACCTCCTGGTGGGGTTGGAGTTGTGATCTCAGGAACCTTCCTGTGTGCCCAGGGACCTGGGAATGTCACAGCAAAGCAGGGAATGGGATTGGGGCTGCTCCAGGAGCCTCCTGGTGGGGTTGGAGCTGTGACCCCAGGGGCAGAGATCACCTTCCCTGTGAGCCCTAGGACCTGGGAATGTCACAGCAGAGCAGGGAATGGGGTTGGAAGGTGGTGGCCACCAGGCCAGGGCTGGGAAGGGTCCTGCCAGCCCTCCCAGGGGACAGAGTGGTGGCCGTTGTCCTCCAGAGGTGGCACCAGGCCCAGCTGTGAAGAAGGGAAGCTCCGGGGGATGCCAGGCACCCCCCAGCCTGGAGTGTGGGTGGGCAGCACCCAGCGCCCTATCCCGGTGCTCCCACCCAAAAACTGGGATTTTTCATCCCAATCCTGCCCCCAGCTCTGCCTGCAGGAGAGGCCCTGCTGTGTCCATGGCTCTGGGATGGGGCTGCTCCAGCAGCTCCCGTGTGCCATGAAGGAAGCAGGGAACAACCAGACGCCAAACTGGGGTGCTCAGCCTGCCTGGGGGCTGGGGGGCTCCCCCTGAGAGCTCCCCAGTTTCTCCTGGGCTTCCTGGGCTCTTTTTGGGGAGCAGGAGGACACTGGGAGGTGGAGCAGCCCCTGTGGATCCCCTCTGCCTGCAGAGCAGGGAACGGCTGGGGACACGGCCTTGGGGAGGGGACAGCTGCGATTTTGGGGTCCTGCTGTGGGCTGGCAGGGAGGGAGGGTGTCCCCCCGTGCTGTGGGGACACAGGAGGCAGCAGATCCAGTGAAAGCCACCCCCGTGGCCAGCCCTAAAGCCCCGTGGCTAATGGGGGATGACAGGATCACGGGCGGCTGCCGGTTTTCCCTTCCCAGGACAGGAGATCCCTGCGGGCTCTGAGCCCCAGCTGGGTGCCACCACGGGCCTGGCAGGTGCCAGCAGGGTGCCACCACGGGCCTGGCAGCTGTGACAGGCAGAATGAGGGCAGTGCCATGGATTGGGGCACGGTGCCATGGCTGTAGGGCTGCAGTCTGCAGGGTCAGTGCCCCCGTGCCCAGCTCTGGGAGCCACCGGGCCGGGCTGGGGGCTTGAGCAGGGTCCTGCCAGCCCCACCTGAGCCATCCTGGCCACCAGCTTGGCTATTGGGGGCTGTCCTGCTGCCCATCCCCTCCCCATGGGGGGCAATCCCGGGATGCAGAGCCTGGGGGTGCAGAGCCCACCCTGCTCCAGGGGGTTCCACTCCCAGCTGGCACCAAAGGGGCTCCCCTGCCCCGCCAGGTGCAGGATCTCGAAGGATGCACGGTCCCAGGGATGTGGAGGGATGTCTGTCTGATCCAGGGGGATGCAGGGACCTCTCTGCCCCCATCCCAGTGCTGGGGTGCCTGGGGAGCGTTGTCCAACGCTGGGGTGCAGGATCTGGGATGCTGGGATGTGGGAAGGGGAGCAGTGACCCCTCTGCACCCTGACATGGGGATGTGCAGGGCAGCTCGGTCCCTGCTGTGCCCAGGTTCTGGAATTCGGGTCCAGGCTGTGCCCAAGTTTTGGAATTCAGGTCTGCTCTGGCCCCAGGTTCTGGGGTGCAGGTCCAGGCTGTGCCCAGGTTCTGGGATGTGAGTCCCTGCTGTACCCAGGTTCTGGAATTCCAGTCCAGCCTGTGCCCAGGTTCTGGAATTTGGGTCCACTCTGGCCCCAGGGTCTGGAATTCGGGTCCAGGCTGTGCCCAGGGTCTGGAATTCGGGTCCGCTCTGGGATGCGGGTCCAGGCTCTGCCCACGTTCTGGAATTCGGGTCCGCTCTGGCCCCAGGGTCTGGAATTCGGGTCCGCTCTGGGATGCGGTCCAGGCTCTGGGATGCGGGAGCGGATCCCGGCTGCTCCCGCGGGATGCGGGGGGCGTGCGCGGGGTGGGCAGCGCTCTCCAGCCCCCCCGCAGGGTCGCGGTCCCCCCGGCGCGGCACAGGGGGGCTCGGCGCGGTCCCCCCGGGGGCTGCGGAGGTGGGGGGCGGTGGGGGCGGCGCGGCCCCCCCGCCCTGCTCGGTGCCAGCCCGGCGTCACGTGCCGCTCGGTGGCCCCCGAGCATGCCCAGCTCCGGCTCCGGCTGCGGCTCCGGCTCCCGCTCCGGCTCGGGCTCGGGCTCGGGCTGGGGGTGGCCGGGAAGATGCTGCGCCCGTAGGCAGCGGGGGGGGGACCGGCCGCTGCCCGCCCCGCACGGTGAGTGCCTCCGGCTCGGCTCCCTTCCTCCTCCTCCTCCTCCTCCGCTCTTCCTCCTCCTCCTCCTCGCGGGCGCTGAGCGGGGGGCGCGGAGCGGCAGCGCATCCCCTCAGGGGGCTGGGGGGCTCTTTTAGGGAAGGGGGGGCTGCGCTCCGGCCCCATGGGCAGAGCAGGGCGCGCTGTGGGGGTCGGCACCCGCCGGATGCCCGAGGGGCTCCCCCTGCACCCCCTGCCCCTCGTGACGAGCTTTGGGTGACGAGCGGGGCCCCCCGAGCTGTCCCCGCCGTGTGTTTACGGGCTGCGAGCTGGTTGGTGTCCCCAAAACCCCAAATGCTGCGGGCTGGGACTCGCTGGGTTTGGACCCCCCGACTCCGTGCAGGGGCAGAACAGCGCCGAGGCTTTGGGGGAGCCCCGCTATTCGCTATCTCAGCACCCCCAAACCCCACCCTGGTGAAGGGGGGCTCGGAAGGGCCGGACCCGCCGCGCTGGCCCCCGCGCTGCCCTGGGGACGGGATGTGATGGATGGGGCTGAGAGATGTCGTCTAGCGCTTCCCAGGAAAGCCGAGACCTTCCCTTGGCTCCGCGGCTCGTTTCGCTGCCTGCTGCGAGCGGAGAGCCGTCCTCCTCCTCCTCTTCCTCCTCCTCCTGCTGGGCAGAGGAAGGGCAGCGCCGCCGCTCCGGGGCCCCCCTGCACCGGGGGGTGTCTGGCGGTGCCGGAGACGCGCGGGGCGCAGCCGCTGCCCCGAGCCCTCAATCGCAGCTTTGTTGCGCCGCTCGCAGCTCGGAGGGAAACAGCCTCTGATTCATCACATGATGGGGATGTTAATACGCCACGAGTCTATTAAACCCCAGCGGAAGGGGCCGGGCCGGCCTCCCCCCGGGGGCTCGCCGGGGACCCCACTGCTGACCGCGGGCCGGGGGCGTCCGCTCACTCCGGCACCTCCGTGCGGGGTCTCGGCCACCTCCGAGGGCTCCGTGCCGCACCTGGCCCTGCCACCCCGCGGGGCCTCGGCTGCAGGGGGGCGGCCCCCCGCTCCAGATGGCCGCGGGAGCCGCTCCGGTAATCCCTGCGTGCGGGGAGGGCGCCGCGGCCAGCGCGGGGTGCGGGGAGCGCCGGCGGCGGAGGGAGCCGGGGCTGGCGTTTGCTGCAGGATCCGTCCCTCCAGGCTGGCGGCGGCGCTGCGGGCGGCTCTGCAGCCGGGGATCGGCAGCACCCCGCTGCCTTCTCCCGCTCCTGCGCGTCTGCAGGAGCGCCTGCAGCCCGCCGTGAATCCCTCCATGAATCCTGCCCTGAATCCTGCCGTGATCCCGCCGTGAATCCCTCCATGAATCCTGCCCTGAATCCTGCCGTGATCCCGCCGTGAATCCCTCCATGAATCCCACTGTGATCCCTCCATGAATCCCATTGTGAATCCCACCTTGAATTCCTCTGTGATCCCTCCATGAATCCCTCCGTGATCCCTGAATGAATCCCACTGTGAATCCTGCCTTAAATCCCTCTGTGATCCCTCCATGAATCCCGCTGTGATCCCTCCATGAATCCCATTCTGAGTCCCTCCATGAATCCCACTGTGAATCCTGCCTTGAATCCCTCTGTGATCCCTCCATGAATCCCACCATGAATCCCATCATGATCCCTCCATGAATCCCATTCTGAATCCCTGCGTGAATCCCGCTCTGCATCCCCAGCACCGAGCTCGTCCCGGGGTGCCCAGCCCTGCACACGCCGGGCTCGGTGTGCACGTGTGGCTGCTCCAGATCCTTCCTCTGGGTCCTGCTGGTATCTCCTCATGGGAAAGGAGATCTCCTGCAGCTCCTGTCCCACTCAGACCTGCACCTGTCCCTCTTGTCCCCGGGACACGCTTCCCAAGCCAGCTCCTTCCCTCCTGGTCTGGCAGAGCCGTGGCTGGGGGACACCTGGGCCTGTCACCCACCCCAAGCCACCCCCGTGGGGACGCAGAGCCAGGATTAGGATCCCAGAGAGAGAGTGGCTGAGGAATTACAGTTCCTGAGCTAAAAAATCCCATGGGAAGCACAAAATCCAGCCTTTATGGACATCGGTGTTTGTGGGGAGCCCCCAGCCCACAATGGAGACCCCCTGGCACCCATCCTGCTGGCCACCAGGGACATCCCACAGGGACAGGGGCTGTGGCGAGGGGTCCCCAGGTGCCCAGAGGTGCCCCCGGCAGAGGCAGTGACAGGGTGACAACGGCTGGCACGGGGCTGGCGCTGCAAGCCGCGTTTTCCTGCCGAGTTCCCATAGAAACAGGCGGGAGCAGCCGCGGGGCTGGCGAGGACGAGGCAGAGGAGGGACGGGCGGGAGGGTGAGGGACACGGCTGGCACTGCCTGGGTGAGGCCACAGTGCCAGGCAGGAGGGTGAGGGACACGGCTGGCACTGCCTGGGTGACGCCACAGTGCCAACACCTCGAGGGCACCGCTGACCAGTGGCTGCTCTCCGCCGTGGGGAAGGGACAAGTGACAACAGCGTGGCCCTGGCAGTGTGTCACCGTGACACGGCTGAGTGTGTGAGTCGTGGTGCCCACACCCCCCACGCCGCTGCCAGGCCTGGCCTCGGGCACAAAACCCACCCCAGATGGGCACTGAGGGGTTTTTAATCCCCCCGAGGCCTCCTGAGCCAGGCAGGCAGGGCCGGGCTTGTTTTCTGCTCCATCTGAAATCCCCGGGCTGGGATTTCTCCCAGAGCTGGGCTGGAAGGGGCCACGCGGCTCCGGCTCCGTCGCTGCTCCTCTCTCTCTCTCTCTCCCAGGATTTGGTAGTAGCATCCCCCACTCCTGTTTTCCTCGGAAAACACGCTCATCCGCAGGAGCAGCGCCTCGAGGAGCGCGCTCCCTCCTCTCCAGCCTCCTTCCTCCGCAGCGTTCGCGGCTCTCCGCCCACCCAGGGAAGTCCTGCCCCGCCGGCAGCCCCTTCCCACTGCCCCGCGGGGAGGGATAATCCAAAACATCCCTGCTTCTCCTGGCACGGCTGAGGAGCGCAGGGCACGGGCAGATGGAAACCTGCGGGCAGAGGGAGGGAGGGGGCACGTGTGGACCCCCCCTTCCACCCTGCCTGCTCCTTCCACCATCCCAAGCTGGAAAATCCCTCGGGATTGGGATGTTCTGTGCGGGCAGTGCTGCTTTTCCGCGTGGATTTGGTTTGATTCTGGTTTTTACCCCTCGGTAGCAGCACAGGGAGCTCTTCCAGGGCCTGTCCAGAGCTCGTGCAGAGCTCCAGAGCCAGGATGGAGCAGGGAAAAGGCTCTGGAGCAGCGGCTGTGGGGCTGGATGGTGACAGTGAGGCTGGATGGTGGCAAGGAGTGACACTGGATGGTGACAGGAACAAGGCTGGATGGTGGCAAGGAGTGACACTGGATGGTGGCAGGAATGAGGCTGGATGGTGGCAGGGAATGAGGCTGGATGGTGACAGTGACACTGGATGGTGGCAGGAATGAGGCTGGATGGTGGCAGGGAATGAGGCTGGATGGTGACAGTGAGGCTGGATGGTGGCAAGGAGTGACACTGGATGGTGACAGGAACAAGGCTGGATGGTGGCAGTGGCAGCGGCCGGTTGTGCCCTTAATCTGCGAATTCACTAAAGCTCTTTAATAATGATTCAAAGTCACCAAGTTCTCAATTAAGGGATGAGGCAGCTCTTGATCCGCGTTTCTGGGTCAGCCGGAGAAAGGCCATTTAAGACCTTTGATGTTTCCAGGGAATAAACACCTGGCTGTGCAGGAGGACGGGCAGGAGCCGCAGCCCCGAGTCCAAGCCCGGCTGCTCCTGACTCATGGGCTCCTTTTGGGAGAAAGTGGAGCTGCTGGAGCGGGTCCAGAGGTCACGGAGGTGCTCCGAGGCCTGGAGCATCTCTGCTTGGAGCCAGGCTGGGAGAGGAGAAGCTCCAGGGAGAGCTCAGAGCCCCTCCCAGGGCCTGAAGGGGCTCCAGGAGAGCTGGAGAAGGATTTGGGACAAGGGTGGAGGGACAGGACACAGGGAACGGCTCCCACTGCCAGAGGGCGGGGTGGATGGGATTTTGGGAAGGAATTCCTGCCTGTGAGGATGAGGAGGCCCTGGGATGGATTTCCCAGAGAAGCTGTGGCTGTCCCGTCCCTGGAAATGTCCAAGGCCGGGTTTATGGGGTTGGGAGCCGCCGGGGACAGGGGAAGGTGTCCCTGTTCCCTGCCCAGCTCTCCCGGAGGCACTGCGGGGCTCTGGAGTTCAGCGGGACCCTCTGGACTCACGGGTGGTCCCCACCCCGCCAGGGCCCCCGGCTCTCCAGGGCTCTTCAAACCCTCTGTTTACCTCAACAGCAGCCGCCTGCACGGGTGTTAATTGCAGGAGCCGGCAAGGCACTAATTAGGGGATAATGAGACGCCTTTGTGTGTGTTTGGCAGCCCGGCGACAGACGCCCTGCTCCGAACACCCGGGGGCCGGGGATGGGCCGGGGCGCTGGGGAAGGGCCGAGCCCGTGATCCTGAGCTGTGTCCGTGATCCCTCCGTGCCGTGATCCCCCCACACCGTGTCCCAGGATCGTATCCCTGATCCTGGATCGTGTCCGTGATCCCCCCACACTGTTTCCACAATCCCCCCACGCCGTGTCCGTGACCCTGGATCGTGTCCGTGATCCTGGGTGGTGCCCGTGATCCCCTCCCCACGTTGTTTCCATAATTCCCACGCCGTGTCCGTGATCCTGGGCCGTGTCCCTGATTCCCTCTCTCCGTGACCCCTGTCCGTGTCCGTGACCCCCCACACCGTGTCCCTACTCCCCTCTCTCCGTGACCCCTCTCCGTGTCCGTGACCCCCCTCTCCGTGTCCCCCCCGCCCCTCTCCCGGCTCTGTCCAAACCCCAGCCCCGCTCCCACCCGCGGTGGCCCCGCAGCTGCTCCCGAGCATCCCTTTGTTCTCGGAGCGGGAGGCAGGACCCGCTGGGGCCATCCCGGTGCCCTCCGCCAGCCCGGGGACCGTCCCTCCCCTCCTCGGCACCTCCCCATTCCTGGGGGGCTGGAGCCGGGGGGGCTGGGGCTTGTCCTGGCGAACACCCCGCATCTTCCCGGTGAACACCCCGCGTCCTCCCGGTGAGCACCCCGCATCTTCCCGGTGAACACAAACCCCGCATCCTCCCGGTGAAAACCCCGCATCCTCCCGGTGAACACCCCGCGTCCTCCCGGTGAGCACCCCGCATCTTCCCGGTGAACACCCCAAGTCCTCCCGGTGAAAACCCCAAGTCCTCCCGGTGAACACCCCGCATCCTCCCGGTGAACACCCCACATCCTCCCGGTGAACACCCCGCGTTCTCCCGGTGAACACCCCACATCTTCCCGCCGCTTCCCGCATCCTCCCGCTGCTCCTGCCCCCGCGTTCCCGCCGCTCCCGCCGCTGCCGTTCCTCCCCTCCCGCCGCAGCCACCGGCAGCCGCCGTTCTCCCCCTCCGAGCTTTCCTTACGTAACACCGGCAGCGGCTCCGGCAGCTCCTCCGAGGCCTGGGCGCCGCATCCAGGTGGAAAAAGCCGGGATGTGGCTGCTGGATTTCTCCAGGGTGGGGTGGGAGATCCCTCTCCATGGACAGGGGGGGTGGGAGAAGCGCTGGGAGGGGTTTGGAGGTCCTGGAGCTTTTGGAGAGACCCCCCAGGAGGATTTGAAGAGACCCCCAGGAGGGTTTTGAAGGTCTAGGAGGATTTTTAGGAACCCCCAGGAGGGTTTTGGACATGCAGGAGCTTTTGGAGGGACCCCCAGAAGAGTTTTGGAGGTCCAAAACGTTTTGGAGAGACCCCCTAGGAGGGATTTTAAGCTCCAGGAACATTTGGAGAGACCCCCAGGAGGATTTTGGAGGTCTAGGAGGATTTTTAGGAACTCCCAGGAGGGTTTTGGAGGTCCAGGAGGGCTTGGGGAATCCTCCAGGACTGTTTGAAGAGACCCCCAGGAGGGATTTTGAGATCCAGGAGCATTTGGAGGGACACCCCAGGAGGTTTTTGGAGGTCCAAGAGGGTTTGGAGAGACCCCCACGAGGGACTTTGAGATCCAGAAGCATTTAAAGGGACCACCAGAAAGGTTTTGAAAGTCCAGGAGTATTTTTAGGAACCCCCAGGAGGGATTTTGGAGGTCCAGGAGGGTTTGGAGAGACCCTCAGGAGGGATTTTGAGATCCAGGAGTATTTTAGAGACCCCCAGGAGGGATTTTGAGATCCAGGAGTATTTTAGAGACCCCCAGGAGGGATTTTGAGATCCAAGAGTATTTTTAGGAACCCCCAGGAGGGATTTTGGAGGTACAGGAGGGTTTGGAGGGACCCCCAGGAGGGATTTTGAGATCCAGGAGTATTTTTAGGAACCCCCAGGAGGGATTTTGGAGGTCCAGGACCCTTGGTGGTGGGTGCTGAGCTGGGGGATGAGATGCTGACGATCCATGGGGACAGGGCTGGGGACAGCCAGGACCGAGCAGCCCCCACGGGCTCGGGTGGCTCTGTGGGGCTGTCCCGGAGCCCCGGGGATGCCGTGCCGTGCCTGGGGCTCCGGTGGAACAGCCGGGACCGGTCCGGCAGCCCCGGCCGCCTCCCCGCCCTGCCCGGCCGGTCCCGCGGGGCCGAGCCCGGAGCTCCCGGAGCTCCCGAACGCGGAGCTGCCGCACGCCCGGGGGGGCTGCGGGCCACGGGGGAGGCTGGGGAGGGGCTGTGCCCATGGCAGAGCCCTGGCACAACATCCCAGCCTGGCAGGGAACGGCTGGAAAATTCCATCCCACTGGCACTGCCCCCCCGCAGCCTCGTACCCACCTCCCGGGCGGGGCACTGGGGCGGGGGTGGAGGGACCCCCAGGAGGATTTTGGGTGTTCAGGACTGTTCAGAGGGACCCCCAGGAGGATTTTGGATGTCCAGGAGGGTTTGGAGATACTCCCAGGAGGATTTTGGAGGTCCAGAAGGATTTAGAGGACCCACAGGGGGGTTTTGGAGGTCTTGGAGGGACCCTCAGAAGAGTTGTGGAAGTTCAGGACTTTAGATGTTAGGAAGTTTAGATGGATCCCCAGGAGGATTTTGGAGGTCTAGAAGTGTTTGGAGAGACTCCCAGGACTGTTTAGAAGGACCCCCAGGAGAGTTTTGGAGGTCCAGAGGATTTAGAGGGACCCAAGGAGAGTTTTGGAGGAACCCTCAGAAGCATTTTGGAAGTTCAGGACTGTTTAGACGGATCCTCAGGAGGACTTAGGATGTCCAGGAGGGTCTGGAGAGACCCCCAGGAAGGTTTTGGAGGTCTCGGAAAAATATCCAGGAGGATTTTGAGGTCCAAGAGGGTTTGTAGGGACCTCCAGGAGGATTTTGGATGTCCAAGAGGGTTCGGAGTGAGCCCTCCCGGCGGGCTGTCCCCTGCCCGGTGTCCTGCTGGCTGTGGCCAGGCACACCCAGATAAGCGGGATCCCGCAGGAATGTCACTTACGGGGCCAAAGTTCACCTGCCCTGGGCAGCCACGGCCCCTGGGACCGGGGATGGCCGCGAGCGGGGCTGCGGGGACAGGGTCACCCCATCCCGGGTGCCACCAAGCGCTGGCGCTGGTGGCAGGAGGGGCAGAGGGGCAGCACAAAGCCCATTCCCGATCCCATGGGATCATCCCGGTGCGATGGGAGGGGGCGCGCGGGTTTGGGGCGCTCTGGGGGCTGTGGGATGCCTCAGGGGCGAGGCTGGGAGCAGAACGCGAGCCCTTCACCAGGGAAACTGAGGCACGGAGCCGCGCAGCGTGCCGTGTCCCACCCCCGCTCCAGAGGGGTTTTTTGGGAGGGGTGGGATGCGCACCCGCGGGCACCCAGCAGCCCCATTTCCCATTTCCCGATCGGCTTTGGGTGTTGCCATCCCGTAATTAGCGGTAATTGCTCTCTAATGAGGCAGCAATCCTGCGGCGGGCCCGCGCTCCAAGGCGCTTCCCCCGCCCCGGGCCGTGCCCCCGGCGGGCGCTGGGCCGGGGTCGCGGGGCTCCCGGGGACATTTTGGGACATCCGGAGAGAGGGCTCGCTCCCCGGTGGCGCTGGGGACGGCGGGCGGTGGCGTGTCCCCGCGGTGCCCGTGCCAGGCTGGCAGCGCGCCCCGGCTGGCACCGCCCGCGACCTCCGGGGCGCTCTGGGCGCTTCCTCCGCCTCGCCCCCGCTTGTCCCCGCTGGCGGTGCCACCCCTGGGGCTGGGCCACCCCTCTGGCGGTGCCACCCCGCTGTGGCAGTGTCACCCCGCTGTGGCAAGGTCACCGTGCTGTGGCAGCGTCACCCCGCTGGCGGTGTCACCCCGCTGTGGCAGGGTCACCCCACTGGTGGTGCCACCCCTTTGGCGGTGCCACCTCGCTGTGGTAGGGTCACCTCATTGTGGCAGCATCACCCTGCTGACAGTGTCACCCCGCTGTAGCAGTGTGACCTCGCTGACGGTGCCACCCCACTGTGGCCCTGTCACCTCGCTGGTGGTGCCACCCCACTGTGGCAGTGCCACCCCACTGTGGCAGGGTCACCCTGCTGGTGGTGTCACCCCACTGTGGCCCTGTCACCCCTCTGGCAATGCCACCCCTTTCCCTGACCCACCCTGCCCCAGAGGAAAAGCCACCCCACGCCAGCCCGGTGTCCCCGCCATGCCACCAAGCGTGTCCCCCCTCCTGTCCCTTCGTGCCGCCCTCCAGCGGTGCCGGCTGTTGGAGCCTGGCACGGATGCCAGGGAGGGGTGCCACCCGCGGGGGGCACTTTGGGGTTTTTTCCCCTTAATTCTCCGATTTAACGCCAGGCTGGCCCCGCCGGGGGGGGCGTCCCCAGGCGCAGGCACATCCCGGGAATGGCACCGAGGGTCCCACCGGGGCTTGGCGCAGCTTTGGGGTGACCCCTGGAGCCGCTCCCTCCCCGGGCTGTGTTTCCCTCCTCTTTTCCCTCGGGGGATGCTCAGCCCGCCGTGCCCCCGAGGAGCAGGGGAGGGTGCTCCCAGCGAGGAGGAGGAGGATGAAGGCTCAGGTGCGTGCCAGCCCAGGTGAGGTCGGCGTGCGGGTTTGTTTTCCTCGGCTCTCCTTTCAGCTCGGCTGAGCAGCGATGATTTGCAATTCCAGTTTTCGCGGCGGCACCTAATGCGGCCGGGCTGGGTGTGCCCCCCCGGCGCTGTCAGGGGAGCCCTGACACGTTATTTGCTCCGCTTTGTGATTTATTTGTTATTTTGGTTGCGTGGTTGTTTTTTTTTTTTTATTATTATTTTTAATTCAGTTTTTCCCCTTTCCCCTGAACCAACGCTTTGCCTGATTGGGAAACAACGACCACAGGGGAGCGGGGTGGGAGTTTGAAAGCTCGTCCAAGCGAGAGGTTGATGGGGGAGATGTTTGGGGGGTGCTGGACCCCTCAGCCTTGGGGCTCAGGGCTGGAGGAAGGGCTGCTGATAGCGCCGAGGCTGCCGGGCCTTATCTCATCCCCGGCTTATCAGCAGACAAGCCTGAGCTGCAGATAAGCGGGACCTTGGGTTCAGGCTCGGGTTGCTGGAGCAGGGGAGGGGGGGATGCTCCGTGTCCCGCTGCTGGGGCAGGGTGGGTGGCAGGGAGGTGTTGGGGGGCTGAACACCCCGTTTGGGAGTGGGAGATCCCCCCAAAAGCTCGGTGTGGGGTTGGGGTCACAGAGCAGCCCCTGGGCGAGTGGAGGCTGCGCCTTTCCGTGAGTGGATGGGGCAGGAATTGGGGCTGGGAACGGCCTGGGGGGTTGGCTCTGCTCCTTCTTCTCTTGAAGGGAAAGAAACTGAAGAGAAATATTCATATTTGGGGCCAATTTGATGATTGTGCATTCAAAACACCCATGCAAAGGCTCCCAATTTCTCCTCCATCTCCCCCAAATCTCTCTCTGTGCTGGCAGGAGCCCCAGCCCGTGCTGGAGGTTCTCTGCTCCATCCCCAGGGATTTTTGGGCATGCTGGAAGGGGATTTTGGGTGCTGCCAGGCCTTGTGGGAGCTGCTGAGGGGGGATTTTTATACCAGCGGTACGGTGGGCGCCATCCCCAGGAGCCAAAACCCTCGGGGTGGCCCTGGGGAGAAAATCCTCACCCCACTCCACCCAAATTTGCTTTTCCAAAACACCTTTGGGGGATGCTGAGGCTCAGGGCGCTGCGCCCCCCTGCACTGGGGAGTGTCCCCACGCCCCGTGCGTGTCCCTGGGGACTCTGGGGACAGCTGGTGGCCCTGTCAGGCCATCCGGGGGTGGATCCAGGAGCTCCAGCTCTTCCTGCCGGGCTCGGGCAGGGCGCTGGGAGCCGGGCGAGCAGCAGGTGGCGGCTGCTCGTAAACAGGCTGGGATTGTCCCCAGGGCCGCTTGAGCAACCGGGGCGGGGAGCTGGCTCCCAGCTCCGCGCGGCTCCCCGCACCCCCCCGGAGAATTCCAGCCTGGATCCAGCTCTGGGAGCGCAGGGAATACGAGCAGCCCCTTCCCAAACTCAGAGCTGAGGTGTCCCCACAGATGTGCCACCGGGAGGCTTCACCCGCGGCTGGCAGAGCTCCCGGGATTCCCTTTTTGGATAATTCCCAGGATGATCCCGGTGGCTCTGAGCAGGACACCCTGCCCGGCCCAGCCTCGCCCGTGGTATGTGACCGTCCCAGTCTGGGGCTGAGCCTGAAAAATTGGGAAAAACAGGGCAGGGTTTTGTCCTCCGGAGGGTTTTGTCCCTCTGCAGGAAGGGCGGGAATTCCTCACACACGAGGAAGTCCCGCGCTGGCACAAGGAAGTCTGCGGTGGCACGGTGTGGCCACGTCCTGGCCACCACCCACCGTGTCCCCAGCGAGCCGAGCGTCCCCCCAGGGTGGCACCGGCCACGCTGTGCCCTCGTCACGCCCGTGGTGTCACCGCTGGGGCAGGGGACATTTCCCACGGCGGCCACAGGTGCCCCAGCGCCGCGCTCAGCCCCTCCCACCCGCACTTTTAAGGCTAAACCCGCGTTATTCGCTTCTCCCGCACGTTTTATTCCCCCATTCCCAGGAGGGCGCTGCCCACCCGGTGCCCACCGGGGGTCCCGTCCCCTTCCCAAACCCAAATCCCGCTCGCAGCGCCCGCGGAGCCCGAGCGCACCTGAAGCACCACCCCGAGCAGCGAGAGGCTCCACCTTGGGCTGGCACCAGCTCGGGGGAGGGCAGGGCTGGCGACAAGGGGCTCGGGCAGCGTGGCTGTCGCTGTCGCTGTCGCTGGGAGCAATCCTAGTGGCAGCGCGGCCGGGGGTGTGCGCGGTGTTTATATAGCAAGGAGCCGAGCCGCGGGTTTGGGTTTCAGCCCTCGCTTATCAGCCGGGCTGTTCCTGCCGCGCTCGGAGCTGGCGGCTCCCGGAGGCCACCGAGGCTTCTCCCGTCCCTTCCCCGCCAGCCCGGGGCTCCGGGGCTCTGCCCTGCCGCGCCTGGAGCAGGTAACCGAGGCGGCTGCGGGTGCTCCGTGCTCGCTGCCCGGCTTTGCGGGGGTTAAAAACGGGATGGGGGCGATGGAGGGATGGAGGGGGAGCCGAGGATGGGGTTTGGAGCAGCCCGTGGGGAGGGGACGCGGCCCCGATGTCACACGGGGAGAGTGGGACATGCAGGCTCCCAGGGGGCACGGCGGGCACGGGCCTGGCCGTGCCGTGCCGTGCCGTGCCAGGGGTTAATTCCGTGCCGGAGCTGCGGGAAGGTGTGGCAGCAGGATAAGGCTGGCACGGCCGGGAGCGGGGCAGGGGCAGCCGGTGCCTGCACAGGGCTCTGCTTCCAGCGGGACTGGCGGGATCCTGCCCGGCTTTGGGGAGAGCCTGCCCGGCTTTGGGGGCTCCTGGGGGATCCTGCCCGGCTTTGGGGGGATCCTGCCCAGTTTTGGGGGGATCCTGCATCCTGCCCGGCTTTGGGGGGGATCCTGCCTGGCTTTGAGGGATCCTATGGGATTCTGCCTGGCTTTGAGGGATCCTACCCGGCTTTGGGGGGATTCTGTCCGATTTTGGGGGGATCCTGCCCTGTTGGAAGGGGATCCTGCTTGTCTGGGATGGATTCTGTCTGATTTTAGGGGATCCTGCCCAGCTTTGGGGGGGGGGGGGGGGGGGATGCTGTCGGGCTGGGAGGGAATCCTGCCCGGCTTTGGGGGGTCTCTCCCTGTGCCATGGGCCGGGCTTGAAGCCTGGGGGAGCAGCCCTGGGGGAGCTGGCTGGGATTCTGGTGGAGATTCCAGCTAAAATCGCCTGGAAATTCTGCTTCAAATTCCCTGGGAGAGACCCTGCTGTGACTCCTGCTTTGTTCTCTTTAAAGGGATGTTTTAAGAAAGGCTCTTTTAAATTGACCCTTCCCTGTGGGCCCTGTCAGGCTTCCCAGAGTTTTCATGGAGCCTGGAAAAGCCCTTTGCTCCCCAAATCCCAGTGCCAGGTGCCCCAGCCCCTGTTTGGCAGCACCGTGTGGGTGTGCTGGGATTCCCTGGCTTGATGTGGGATGTGGGCTGGCTGTGGTGGATCATTCCTGGCCTGCTGTGGGATTTGGAATGGCTGTGGTGGGATTTCCCTGTCCTGCTGTGGGCTGTGGGATTTGGGATGTGGAATTTGGGATGTCTGTGGTGGGATTTCCCTGTCCTGCTGTGGGATTTGGACTGGCTGTGGTTGATCATTCCTGCCCTGCTGTGGGATTTTCCTGTCCTGCTGTAGGATTTGGGATGTGGAATTTGGGATTTCTGTGGTGGGATTTCCCTGCCCTGCTGTGAGATTTGGGATTTGGGCTGGCTGTGGTGGATCATTCCTGCCCTGCTGTGGGCTGTGGGCTGGCTGTGGTGTCCATGCCATGGCTCCCAGCCATCCCTGGGATGCCCGGGAGCTGGGAATGAGCTCTCCAGCACTGCCGGGGGCGGGTTTGGAGCTGAGCTCAGTCCCGGCTCCATCCTGCTCCATCCTTCCCCGGGCTCGCCCCGTCCTGCTGGGACAGGAAAAGGCGAGGGGGGGAAGGCACCGGGGCAGGCTGAGGGCACGGATGGATCTGCCTGCTTCCCCAAGGAGTGAGCTTTGGGATCACATTCCCTCTGTTCCCGGGGGCTCCTGGGCTGGGGGACACCAGTCGCATGGAACAGCATCCCTGAGCCAAACCCACGGGAAACGGGAGCCACGGGCACCTGGGGAGTGATCCCCCCTGGATCCACCCCTGGATCCACCTGAGATCCACCTGGATCCACCTGTGATCCACCTGTGATCCCTGCTCTGGATCCACCCCTGGATCCACCTGTGATCCCCCAGCTCCCTCCTTTCCCATGCTTTTATCCCGGTTGTGCCCTCCGGGAATGCAGGACGGCCTCGGGTTCTTCCCAGGGCTGGGCAAACCCATCCCAACTCCTCGGGGCAGCCCCTCAGTCCCAGCCCGTGAGGACCCTTGGAGGGATCCTGAAGGACCCTTGGAGGGATCCTGTGACATTTTTGGAGGGATTCAGTGTTCAGTGAGCATCCCAAGAGGGAATCCCGTGGGCATTCCAAGAGGGGATCCTGTGACACCCTTGGAGAAATCCTGTGGCAGTTTTGGGAGAGATCCTGTGATTATTCCAAGGTGGGGATCCTGTGACATTTTCGGAGAGACCCAGTGAGCATTCCAAGGGGGAATCCTCTCCATCGCCAGGGGCTCATCCCGAGCTGCTCCCCCGCCTCCGAAGGCCCCTCCGAGGGCTGTCCCCAGGCGGGGCTGGCCCGGCTCCAGCCCGGCTCAGCCATCCCGTCCTTCCAGCTCCGCTCCCCGGCCGCTCCTCCCCGCGGGGCGGAGGAAGGGCCGGGGCCGCGCTTATTTGTGTGGGAGAAGGAAGGGGGAACCGGCACGGATGGGATTTCTGGGAAGCGGCGCTCTGCCGCTGGAACTGTCCCGATTTCCGACTGGAAGCATCCCACGGTGACCGAACTTCACTCGCCCGCCCGTGGCGCTGCGGAGGTGGCGCTGGGAGGGGGACAAGCGACACGGCCTGGGCTGTTTGGTGACACAGAGGTGTGTCCCTGTCCCCGCGCCGCCTGGGAGGCTCCCAGGGTTTGGTTTTTGGCTCTGTTTTTCCCCCAGCAGATTCCTGGCTTTTCCCCCGCAGCTGCTCCCCGGGGCTTGGGGCGCTAATGAGGACGCGGTTGGGAAGCTGGGAATGAGCTGTGATTCACCGGGAAGCCGTTCCCGGGCACACCAGGGTGTGGTGGGCTGGAGGTGACACTAAATCAGCGCTGTCACATCCGAGGACAGCGAGGGAAAGGCTGCGGTTCCCCCCGGGGACGTCCCAAGGGAATTTCCAGAGGAAATCCTGGCAAAGGCTGCAAATCCTGAGCCTGACCCTGGGATTTGGGGAGCCCCGAGTGTGTTTTTTTAGACCATTTTTCTTAGGACAAACCCGATTTGAGGGACTTTTGGTTCTTTTGTACACGGAGGTTGGTGAGGTTGGCACGTGCCCGGTTTTTGGAGCGGCTGGAGCTGCCGTGCCATCCACGTGTGCCAGCCTTGGCTCCACAGTGGCTCTTCCCAGGCACTCAGGAATGCTTTCGGCCGCTCCACACATTTCCTGGCACCCACGCCGCGATCCCAGGCCGTTCCCAGGGCCGTGGGATGTGCCCCAGATGGGTTTGGGGCCGGAGAGCCACCGTGGCCAGCCCGGAGCCACCCGGAGCCGGCGCTACCCCGTCCTTGGGAGCCGTTTGGTGCAAAGCCCTTGCACAACCGGCACGGTTGTGTCACCGCCGGTGACAGGCTGTTCCCAGGCCCGCCAAGGTGTGGGATCAGATCTAAAAAAGGAGAATTTCCCCATTCACACCCAGCCCGACGCAAGGGACGTGTGGCACCGCACCAGCAAAACAACCGGGACGCTCGGCGAGGTGACAAGTTTGCTGTGTCACCGGAACACTCCCGGCCTTGGGACCGTGCCTGGGATCCATAAATCTCCTGGCAGGGCCTGGATGGTGCCGCTGGCACCTTCCCAGCCTCCCGCTCCGGCAGGTGTGGGGCTCCGGGTGCCGGCTATGCCAGGAATGTGCCGAATGTGTCGGGGCTTGACTGCAGGAGGTCGGGGCGCGGGGTTGGGATGAATCAGCGGAGCCTGGCAGCGCTGCAGCTCCCGGCCTGGGGCAGAGCCAGCGCTGCCCAAACCC
This sequence comes from Pyrgilauda ruficollis, assembly GCF_017590135.1. Classification (NCBI taxonomy): domain Eukaryota; kingdom Metazoa; phylum Chordata; class Aves; order Passeriformes; family Passeridae; genus Pyrgilauda; species Pyrgilauda ruficollis. The sequence goes on from NW_024523789.1 coordinate 555,215, forward strand.
CCGATCCAGAGGCTCCAAACAGCGCCGGGAAATGGGATCCCGTGGTGGCAGCTTCCACGTCGCCGCTGTCTCGTGACCCTGAGGTGCCGCGTTTGTGGCTTTGTTGTTTTTTTTTTTCTGAGCGCGGGAGATCCTGGAGTGGAAAATTGGGGGATTTATCCAAAAAGCATCAAGAGGCTCCACAGGGAGTGGCACAGACTGATGGAGCCAAGGGGGGGCTCACCCTGAGCCCCATCCCGGTGGACCGGAGAGGGAATTGCAGCTGCTGGATTTGCAGAGCCTCAGGAATCACTGCTGCGAGCAGGGGGATGCTTCACTTCACCCCCTGCACCCCCTGAGCGCTCGCAATTTGGGGTGTTCATAAGAAGATTGTGGCTTTATATCCTGGGTGGGTGTGGGGAGTGGGAATTCCCAAAGCTGTTCCCGTTCCACGGCTTCTCATGGACTCGGGGAGCCAAACCGAGCCCCACATCTGCAGGGCCTTATCAGCTGCCGCGCCTGCCTCGCTGCCCCGGGCGCTTTTGTGGCTGTTTGGTGGGATTTGACCGTGATTGAAAGCAGCCCTTGGCCGCCCCGGCTGCAGCCCGGGGGTGGTGCCGTGCAGATGTTTGTCCAAGGCTGTTTGTGATCATTCCAGCCCCGACGCCCCCGGCGCTGCAGCTGCGGCTGGACAAGGGCGAAATTCCCGCGGTGGTCCGGCCGGGAAGGCGGTGCCGGTGCTGTGAGTGCTCCAGGGACGGGGGACAGGGGTGAGGGACAGGGTGGAGACCCTCTGTGTGCTGGTGGGGACAAGCTGAGGGGACCTGGCGTGGGATGCTCCTGGGAGCTGGCGGCAGAAGCGCAGGGTCCCCAGGTGCCACCGCGCCGCGGGGCTGTGCAGGGACACGGCGGGGAACCGGCAGCCCGAGGTTAATCATTCAACCCCTCGGCAGGTTGGGTAACGCAGCCAACGGCGCGGCGGGGGCGGGGGGAGGTGACAGGGACATCTGTCCACCCGCTCCGCAGGGCTCCGGCACGGGGACAGCGCTGTTCTCCTCCTCCTCCTCCTCCTCCAGCCCCTCTCCGTGGGGATGCAGGTGCTGATCCCGGTGGTCCCGTGGGGACCGCAGCGTGCGGGGGGCGGGGGGGGACAGGGACGCTGTGACAGCGCCGTGTGGCGGCTGAGCGGGAGCCGAGCTGGCCCCCGGCACGGCTGAGGGAGCCAAGAGCCGCAGCTGGGTTGTAAACACGCCGGGGTAAAGTTACAGCCATTGATGATCCTTGGAAAAGCTGCGGGGAAAGGGAGAGGGAGCTCCGAGAGCCCCGAGCTGCGGTCCCGGCGTGCGGGGAGCCGTCCTGGGGTGCGGGGAGCAGCCCCGAGCTGCGGTCCCGGCTTGCGGGGAGCAGCCCCTGCCCCTCGGGATCAGCCCCTGCCCCCCGGACCAGCCTGAGCGTGGGGACAGCGGCGGCTCCAGCAGCTCCCTCCGGGTTGTGGCAATTGGGGCAGCTCGGGGACACGCGCGGCTCCCAGCGCTCCTGTCCCGGGGACAGGGACAAGGGAGGGGGACACGCAGCCAGGACGCCGCAGGAGCGCACGCGGGTCCGTGCGGGTGCGGAGCCCCTTGGAAACACTTTTTCCTGCCGGGCCAGTTGTCCTGCGGTGCCTTTGCCGTGTCACGGTGCCATTGAAGGCGCTTCCAGCGGGAGCAGGGGGTGGCTCCCGGCGCTCCGCCCGGAGCCGAGGGGGTTAAAGCTGGCGGCAGCTGCGGCGGCTGTTAATGATTGATACCAATGACGGTCTCCATGGGCTTGGAAGGGAAATCATCCGCCCCGGCCGGCTGCGGGAGAGCCACCGGCACGGCGGGTGGCGCGGCAGGCGGAGGGGACGCGCGGTGGCACCGGTGAGTGTGAGCGCGTGTGTCTGTGTGTGTGCAGCCGTGTCACAGAGCCTGGCCTGTCACACGGACCCCGGCCGTGTCACACGGACCCCCGTCGTGTTACACGGAGCCTGGCCGTGTCACGCAGACCCTGGATGTGTCACACGGGGCCTGGTTGTGTCACACAGACCCCCGTCGTGTCACACGGAGCCGGGCCACGGCACCCGTGGGCCATTGTCTGCGGCCAGCGGCACGGCGAGCAGCGGGTGGCCCGAGGGTGGTGACAAGCAGAGCTGGCAGGAGCAGCGCGCCAGGCACGGCCCCGTCACACCTGGCTGTGATTGTGGAGCCCACGGCTCGGGAAGGTGCTGGGGATTTGTCCCTGCAGGATTTTCCCAGCGCCGCTGCCGCAATCCCCTGAGCTGACCCGGCCGGGGAGGGGTCGGGGCCCAGCTCGTTTGATGGCGGGGATTGTTCGGGACAGGAATTCCCGGCAGTGGAAGCGGCTTGCTAAAGAGCTCAGGGAGAGTTTGAACCCTCCAGGTGGCGGCTTGGAGGTTGTGGTGGAAATGGTGGCACTGGGTGGGGATGGTGACTCCTGGTAGGAATGGTGGCACTGGGTGGGAATGATGGCACTGGGTGGGGATGGTGACTCCTGCTGGGAATGGTGGCACTGGGGGGGGGAAATGGTGGCACTGGGTGGGAATGGTGGCTCCATGTGGGAATGGTGGCTCTGCAATCCCAGTGATCCCATGCCCAAGGAACTGGGACTCTGTCCCCACCAGAGGACAATGGAGTGACATCAGAGCTGCCAGGGCACGGGCTGTCACCCTCTCCGCCCTGATCCAGGGCTGTCACCCTCCCCAGATGTCCCCCATGTGCTCAGGACGCTGCTCCAAACCCCCGGCAGCAGCGGCGGCGCTTTTTGGCCGGCAGCCCCGTGGGCCGTGCCTGGGCTGGAGCCGGGGTTTCCAGGGAGATAAAACACAAACTCCCGGTGCTTTTTTTGTGCTTTTTGTGCTTCTCCCCGACCCCAGCTGGCGCGGCAGCAGGGGACTCGCCCTCCCCGCCGCCGCCGGCCGCGCTGGCTGCCAGCAGCCGCTTTGTTCTCTGGAAATCCCCGGCCTTCCCCCCTCCGTCCCCCGGGAGCTTCCCCCCCTGTCCCTCCCCGCGCCCCCCAACCCCGGGATGTCCCCGAGTGACGCTGCTGATGTCGCACACGGCCCGCGGGTGTGCGGGAGCTGCCGGCCGCCCTTCCCGAGGACTTTGCCCGGCTTGGCGAGGCTGGCACCGCAGCCCGGCCGCTTCCCAGGGCACCCAGCTCGGCCTCGGCCTCCGCTTCCCTCCCTGCGCCGCTCCCGCGGGAGCCACGGCACGAGGGGGAGCCGGTGGCCAGCGTGGCCTGCAGGAGAGGGTGGCCCTGGGATGGTTTTTGTGGCCTGGGTGGCTCTGGGATGGTGTTGGGTCTAGGTGGCCCTGGTTTCTGGGGTCTGGGTAGCCCTGGGATGGTTTTTGGGGTCTAGGTAGCCCTGGGATGGTTTTCAAGGTCTAGGTAGCCCTGGTTTCTGGGTCTGGGTGGCCATGGGATGGTTTTTGGGGTCTGGGTGGCCATAGGATGGTTTTTGGAGTCTAGGTAGCCCTGGTTTCTGGGTCTGGGTGGCCATGGGATGGTTTTTGTGGCCTGGGTGGCCATGGGATGGTTTTGGAGACCTGGGAGGTCCTGGGCTGGAGTGACCTGGGATGGTGTTTGGGTCTAGGTAGCCCTGGGCTGGTTTCTGGTGTCTGGGAGGTCCTGGGCTGGCATTTGGGGTCTGGGTGGCCATGGGATGGTGTTTGAGGTCCAAGGGTTCCTGGGATGGTGTTTGGGGTCTGGGGGTTCCCAGCCCCCGTGCCCAGGTGACCCCACTCAAAGCCTGGAGGTGCTTTGGAAGTGGCTCCGAGGGCAGCCAGGGCAGGAGGTGACACTGGGGACATCGCTGCGGGCACAGCCCTGGAGGGGCCACGGCTGCTGCTGTCACCTTTCCTGCCCTCTCCCAGGGCTGCCGTGGCATTCCTACAACTCCAGCAGGCCGAGGTCTCGCTGGCCAGGGCAGGAGCTGGGATGAGCCCGTGTGGAGATGGAAAATTTAATTCCATTTATTTTTTCAATCCCTGTGGTCCCTGCAGGATGGACCCAGCGTGCAGAGAATCCCTGGGTTTTTGTGCCTTATAATCAGTTTTTCTCCCTGTTTTTTGTGTCTTATAATCTGGTTTTTCCCTGATTTTTTTGCCCTCTGGGGTTTTTTGTGCCTTACAATCCATTTTTTCCCACCCTGGGCTCCTCTGCAAAGCGGGGCTCAGCACTTTGTCCCTGCTGCCCCAAGGGTGGATTGTCCCTCATGGGGACCGTGGGGGACAGGGTGACCCTGAGTGGCCTCCCCTGGGTGCTGAGCACTGCAGTTCCTGGGGAGAACAGAAGGGGATTTCTGAGGGATGAGAGGTGAAGAAAAGGTTGGAAAAACACGGGAAGGGAAGGGAAGGGAAGGGAAGGGAAGGGAAGGGAAGGGAACTTTGGGTGAAGGGGTTTTATGGCCACTGAGGGGGAATTTTGGCTGCCTTCACCCCCCTGTCCTGTCCCACCCCTATCCCAGTGTGGGGACCCCTCCATCCCTGCCCTCCCCAAGCCAGGGGTGGCACTCACAGTGTGACAGTGGCTCTGGGGGTCTTTGGGGACAGGAGGTGGCACCCACAGTGTGACAGTGGCTCTGGGGGTCTTTGGGGACAGGAGGTGGCACCCACAGTGTGACAGTGGCTCTGGGGGTCTTTGGGAACCTGCCCTGGCTTGTGGATTGAAGAGCTGGAAATCCACAGCCCCGCTGGGCTGAGGGAGGGGACAGGGGGACAGGGAATTGTCACTCTGCTCCCAGCAGACTCCAGCTCTGGGGACAAACAGCAGCGTTGGAAGTTTTATTCCTCAGTTATGGCATTCATCCCCTGCTCCTGCTCCGTGTCCTTCTGGGAAAGCTCCAGGAGGTTCCAGGGATTCCTCTGATGCTCATCCCGAGGGGAAGCAGCGACGTTTCCCCCTCAGCTGCCCCGGGAGGTCGGGGGGAGCTGTTGGCACCCCCAGAGCGTGCCCACGGCTCGGGCACGGATCATGGACCAGCCATGGCTGTGCCGTGTCCCTGCCCACCCCCAGGCACCGCTGACTGTGACAGAGCCCAGCTGGTGCCAGGACCGTGGTGCCAGCTCCAGGCTGGCAAACCCGGCCTGAACCCGGCTCAAAGCCCCCGAGCCTGGCACAGCCCCTGTGACACCGAGCTGGGGTGGCAGAGGGTGACACCCCAACATGGAGCCCTCCCTGCTCCTGCCACACTGTCCCCAGACTGCTGTCCCCAAAAGTGTCCCCACAGCCTCCCCTGGCACGTCCCATCCCGCCGTGGTGGCAGCGCCACCGGGTGAGCCCTGGCAGTGTCACCAAGGAGGGTGGCACGGCCCGCAGCCGTTGGGGGACCTTGTCCCCGGATCCTTGGCTGGTGACGATGGAGGAGCGGGTGAGCCACTGAGATGGGGACATGGGGACATGGGGACGGGGGGGACAGGCACTGGTTCGTACACCGGCATGAGGCAGTGCTGCCCGTGGGCAGTGTGGTGCCCGGTGCCTTAAAAAGGTGAATTTGGTGGGTTTGGCTTTGGCTTGGTTTGGATTTGTTTTGGATTGGATTTGGTTCAGTTTGGGCTCGGTTTGGGTTCGGTTCAGTTTGGATTTGGTTCAGTCTGAATTTGGTTCGGTTTGGGTTCAGTTTGGGTTTGGTTTAATTTGGGTTCAGATTAGTTTGGATTTGGTTTGGTTCAGATTTGGTTTGAGTTTAGATTTGGTTCCGTTTGGATTTGGTTCAGTTTGTATTTGTTTAGGTTTGGATTTGGTTCCGTTTGGATCTGGTTTGCGTCTGGATTTTATTCAGTTTGGATTTGGTTCAGCTTGGATTTGGTTCAGTTTGGATTTAGTTTAGTTTGGATTTAGCTCAGTCTGGATTTGGTTTGGTTTGTGTTTAGCTCAGTTTGTGTTTAGCTCAGTTTGTGTTTCATTTATTTTGTGTTTAGTTCAGTTTGGATTCAGTTCCGTGGCTGCCGCAGCGTTGGCACATTCTGGGATGGGCTGGGACCACTGGTGCCACCCCTGGGCTGGTCCCTGGCACTGAGCTCACCCCAGAGGGGCACAATTCGCAATTTTGGGAGGAAGACGCGGTGCTGGGCAGTGTCCCACGGTGCTCCCGGGATTTTCGGGAGCAGGGCCGTGGCGGGAGGGAGCCCAGCCGCCTCCCCGTGCTGCGCTTCCTTCTTTGGAGCTTTCCTGGCCGTGCCAGCCCTTCCCTCCCTCCCTCCTGCCCAAGGATTCTCCTGCCCGCCCTCAGGGCTTTGCATTCTCTTCCCAAAGTCCAGGCGGAGCGTGGCTCACCCCAAATCCCGCTCCTGCCCGTTCCCAAGGGCTCCCCGGGGTTTTTTTGGGGGTGCTGATACCCTGCGGGGTCTGTGCCCCCCCCCCCCCCCCCCCGTTTGGTGCTTGTCCCCATCCTGGTCCCCGAGATTTCCTCCCGGTGTCCCCTGGGGAAGGAACAGCCGCGAGGAGGAGGGTGACACAGCCGGGGATGCTTTGGGGACACCCGAGGATGCTTTGGGGACACACGAGGATGCTTTGGGGACACAAGCAGGGGGAAGGGACGCAGCCACTGAATCCAGGGCAGCGACAGAGCTCGGCTCAGCGCGGCTGCTTCCCTCGCTGTGACACCCGCCCTTCCCGCTGCCCTGCCGGGCTGGGGGGACCCGGGAGCCCCTCACCAGCCCTTCTGAGCCCCCCTGAACCCCCCCGAGCTGCCCGTGTCGCCCTTCCCCTGCCACCAGCAGCTCCCCGGCTCCGCACCTGGGCTGGGGGAGGCGGCTGTGCCGCGCTGCCCTTCGCCTCTCCTCTGCGGGGACGCGAGCGGGAGCTGTTTGTCCCCGCTGTCGCCTTCCCCGCCGGCTGCCGCACACCGGGGCTGCCCAACCCCGCCGCTACCGGAGCCCACCGGAGCCCCCCGGAGCCCCCCGAGCTCCGCCACCGCCGCCAGCGGCACCGCCAATGCCACCGGCGCGGGGCGCGGGGGACTGGCACGGCTGGCAGAGCACGGGCACAGCCCTCGCCCACCGCCCGCGTCCCCCGGCCCCGCGGGGCCGCCCCGGTGGCCCCGCCGTGCCCCGGCAGCGCGGTGGTGGCAGCGGGCACCGGAGCGGTGCCATGCCGGGAGCCGGGAGCGGGCGCTGAGCCGCGCGGGCCCCCGGGACCATGCTGAAGTTCCGGGCGGACCGGAGGGTGAGGTAGGAGCCCGCAGGGGTCTGGGGGGACCCGCGGGGAGCCGGCGGGGCGGGACCCCCGGGCCGGGCAGTGGATCCGGGCAGTGGCTGCTGCATTGCAGTGCTGGGAGGCGATGGGCACTGGCGAGGCTCCGGAGCGGGGTCAGCCCCGGCAGCGGCTGCCGGGCGCTGCTTTCCGCAGCTTTCGGCTCCCCCCGGGGGCTGGGGGCGCGGGCAGGTTTGGGGTGGGGGGAGGCAGCGCGGTGGGTGCCAGGAGGAGCCGAGGGGGCTGCGAAATGGAGGTGTCCTGCCCGCAGGGAGAGTTCAGGGACCTGCAGGGATGGGGGGGGGGGACGACACCCAGCGTGGGGTTCAGGGAGGTGGGCAGGGATGGGGGCACCCCCGGCGTGGGGTCCAGACGGGCTGGTGGGTGCTGGCAGCGCCCACTTCCCACGCCTGGCGCTTTCGGGGTGCTGCTCTCCCAGCACTGCACCCTCCCCGCGCGGCAGCGTCACTGCGGGGACGGCACCTGCCCCAATTCCCGGGATTTGAACACCCCCGGAGGCAAAAACCGCTCCGGGAGCAGCTCCAGCCTTGTGGCAGAGCCGCCCCGGCTGTGCTGGAGCGCGGGCCGGGCACTGAGGGCGGCTCTGGTCAGACCACGCCGGCACTGGGGGGGTCTGGACAGTGAACCCCTCGAATTGTGGGGTGCACGCTCGTCCCCCGGGTTTTTAAGGTGCCCCCGAGCACTGCTGGAGCCTGGCAGGGGGCGGCAGCTCGGCAGGAGCAGCACTTTTTGGGGTGAATAGCTCCAGAGCCTGGCATGGCATGGCATGGTCTTGGCAGCGGCGTTTTTTTGCTCAAACTTCCCCCATTTTGCTGACTGGCAGGAGGAGTTGGTGGCATGCTGGGGCTGCTGGCACCGGGGTGACTCCGTGTCCCAGTGCCTGGCGGGTTTGGGAAGGAGGGGATGGGATCCGGTGTGAAATTCCTGGCATGGAGCTCTGAACCTCGCCCTTTCCCCCTGGGCACCCCAGGAAGCGGCGTGGGAGGGGGGTCTGGGGTGTCTGGCAGTGCCACCTCCTGGGATGGGGCAGGGACGTGGCACAAGGTGCCAGCTGAGCCTGGGACAGCCCTGGGACAGACTGGTGTCTGGGGTCTGAGAGGTCCTGAAGTGGTGTTTGGGGTCTGAGGGGTCCTGGGGTGGTTTTTTGGGGTCTGAAGAATACTGGGGTGGTGTTTGGGGTCTGAGAGGTCCTGGGGTGGTGTTTGGGGTCTGAGGGATTCTGGGGTGGTGTTTGGGGCCCAGCCCCCGTGCCCCAGCCCCTGTGCCCAGGTGACCCCACTCAAAGCTTCGAGGTGCTCTGGAAATGGCTCCGTGAGCAGCCAGGGGAGGAGGTGACATTGGGGACATTGCTGCGGGCACAGCCCTGGATGGGCCATGGCTGCTGCTGCTGCTGCAGCGCCTTGTGAGTGTGGCCAGTGGTGACAGCCGGGGTGTGACAGCAGCAGGGGGGGCGGCTCTGCCACCACAGCCCTGATTTTGGCACTTGAATGAAAACCATGAATGCCCAGGGAAGGGCTGGAGTGGCCGAGGGAGCTGGGAAGGGGCTCAGCCTGGAGAAAAGGAGGCTCAGGGGGGACCCTCTGGCTCTCCCTGGCAGGAGGGGCAGCCAGGGGGGCTCGGGCTCCGCTCGCCACGCCTGGGGGTGTCCCATGCAGTGGATGTGGCACTTGGGGACATGTTTGGTGCTGGGTTAACAGCTGGGCTCGGTGATCTTGGAGGCCTTTCCAAACTAAACGATTCCATGATGCCGTGAAGGATCCCAAGTCTGGGATTAGCAGCGTGCTCGGGGCAGGGCAGGGATGCCAGCCCTGGTGCCAACCCCGGTGTTGGCGTGGAACCAACAGAGCAGCAAACGTGATGCCAAAGGGACTCCGTGGGTGACACAGGGACAATGTGAGGGACTTTGTGGGGGACATGGGGACTCCTAACACCCACCCCATGGCTGTCCCCACAGCCACAATGAAAGGCGGAACACCTTCCTGCACCCAGTGACGGGACAGGTCCCCGAGGACACCTCAAGGCTTGACTTGCCAAAGTAGGTCTGCTCCCAATCCCTTTGGGCTGGGGGAGCCGGGGAGGGCTGGGAACACTGAGGGAGCCAGGGTGGGCTGGGAACACTGGGGGAGCTGGGCTGGGCTGGGCTGGGGGAGCCAGGGAGGGCTGGGAACACTGGGGGAGCTGGGCTGGGCTGGGCTGGGGGAGCCAGGGAGGGCTGGGAAGGCTGTGGGATGACCCCAGCGGGCTGCAGGAGCACAGACCCGCTGATTCCCCTCTCCCGTGTCACAGACACAGCTCGGACATGTCCAGCAAGGCGGGCAGCAAGCGGCCGGCCACCGTCCCCAGCGAGCCCCCCAACCACGCCATGGTGGCCGAGGTGCCCCCGGAGCGCCCCGGAGGCCGGGTGAGTGCCCGGGGCGGTGTGGCACGGCTGTCACCAGCCCGGACAGGGACTCAGAGAGCCCAGCCCGGGCACTGAGCATCTCCTCTCGCTCCGCGCAGGCTCCGCGCTCATCCCGCAAGGGCATCGCCTTCGGGAAGCGCTCCAACTCCATGAAGAGGAACCCCAACGCCGCCGTCACCAAGAGCGGGTGGCTCTACAAGCAGGTACCCCCCCCGTGCCACCCCTCCCGGCCCCGCAGAGCCCCGGGAGCCCCCGGCACGCTCTGAGCGCCCCTCTCCCGCAGGCCAGCTCTGGGGTGAAGCAGTGGAACAAGCGCTGGTTCGTGCTGGTGGATCGCTGCCTCTTCTACTACAAAGGTACGGCCACCCCCGGAGCCCGTGGCCACCTCCAGCGTGCCCCGGGGCCACCGGCACAAAGTCCCCGGCGCTTTCGGCGCTCCGCCCTGTTTTTCGCGGTGTTTGCCGCGCCCAGGGGTTAATCCCGAGGTTTCCCCGCCTCCCTGGCAGCTCCCGGGCTCGCATCAATAATTGAGGAGGTTGTTTGTGAGCCTGGCACAGCTGCGGGAGCAGCAACAGGCAGGGAGCCGATCCCACAGGTGGGACGGAGCCGGGGCGTGGCGGGGGGCTGTTCCGGGGGTCCCTCCGTGGGTGTAACCCCAGGATTCACCCCCCCCAGACGAGAAGGAGGAGAACATCCTGGGCAGCATCCCCCTGCTCAGCTTCCGCGTGGCCGCCGTGCAGCCCTCGGACAACATCAGCAGGAAGCACACGTTCAAGGTCAGTGTCCCTGCCGGGGCTCGCAGGGGACAGCGTGGCACTGGCGTGGCACTGGGGTGGCACTGGTGATGCTGGCAGGGTCCCCACTGCTCTTGTGGCTTTCTTGGTGACGGGGCATGGAGCGCGCTGCGGTGACCGCCGTGGGTTGGACCTGCGACACAGCAGTGTCCCCAAGGTCCCCACCCCCTCTGCAGGGCCCTGCTGGGTGCTGCCGCCCCTCTCCCTGCCCTGCTTTCCCCTCTCCACGGCCGCTGTCCCCAGCGGAGCCGGGCTCGGAGCTGTCCCCAGTTCCAGCCCCGTTTGAGCCGCTTGCCTGGCAAGTGTCACCGGCCAGGGGGAGCTGCCACCAGCGCCCGCTGTGCGGCTGGAGAGGGGAGCAGGGAGAGGTGATGGCGGCTGCTGCTCCCCCACGTCCGTCCCTGGCAGGCTCTGAGCTTCCCTGGCGCTTTTTGGCACCGCTGGGCACCTTTGGCATCGCCGGGCACCGTCCCCAGCCCAGCTGCTCGCGGTCAGGGGTCACTGTGACACTGCCTTGTTGGCCCCAGTGTGCCCTCCCCGTGTCCAGAGCCGGGGCCGGGCTCCCCACAGGGCACTCCCGAGTTTTCCCAGTCTAAGGGAGGGATTTGTGGAGCTGCCCCACCTTAAACCTGAATTTAGGCTCAGCTGGGCGGGGTTTAGAGGGGAGGGATGGCATGGGGTCTGCCCTGTGCCCGTGCCCACACTGGTGTCACCTTCTGTGACCTGGGAGTGTCCAGGGAAGGGTCTGGAGAATCCTGAGGGAGCTGGGAAGGGTTTGGAGAGTCCTGAGGGAGCTGGGAAGGGGCTCAGCCTGGAGCAAAGGAGGCTCAGGGGGAATTTGTGGCTCTGCACAACTCCCTGCCAGGAGGGGACAGCCGGGGGGGATTTGGGATCTTGTCCCAGGGAACAGGGACAGGAGGAGAGGGAACGGCCTCAGGCTGGGCTGGGGAGGCTCAGGTTGGACATCAGCAGGAATTCCTCCTGGAAAGGGCTGGAAGGGGCTGCCCAGGGGGGTTTGGAGTGCCCATCCCTGGAGGTGGCACTGAGTGCTCAGGGTGGGGATTGGGCAGAGCCTGAACTCGATGATCCCACAGGGATTTTCCAGCCTCAGTAAATCCATGATTCTCTGAAATCCCTGTTCCCTGACACTGATGAGGGAAACCCTCTCAAAGCTGCTGCCCACACCCCGAGCTCTGCAGCTTCTGGGTTTGGGAGAACAATTTTGTCCAGGGAAGGGCAGAGGGGTTCCCACCCCACACCCACTGACCCCGTGTCTGTGTTTCCTCCTCCTCCTCCTCCTCCCTCGGCGGGCGAGGATGCCAGGACAGGAGGGGTTTCTTGGTGCCACCACCACGCCAGCACTCAGCCAGCACCACCTAGGTAGTGTTCCACCTTCTCGTGTTCCTGGTGCATGCAGAGGCTGGGGGACCCCCGGGCTCGCTCTGCTCCCCGCTCCCGCTAATCCCAGGGATGGATCCTTCCATTTCCCCTCTTCCTCTGCCTGCAGAGCTTCCAGAAGTGCATGGGGGGGCTCAGGAGGTGACCCCAGCTGGGCACAGTGGCTGCATGCTCTGGGTAGGATGGAAACTCAAGGGAGGGGTTTAATCAAACCTAATTTTTCTGTTTTAGTTAATTTTTTTTTTTTTTAAGAGATTGAACCATTGAAATTCTTTCAGGAGGAGAACTCTGCTTCCTCCCTTCTCTTCCTCCTCTCTTTCCCCCATCCCTTTCCACAGGGGGAAGGTGGAAGCTTCAAAAAAGCTCTCAAATAAAGGCTCCTTCCAGCACGTTCTGGGCGGAGAACAGGCACCAACGTCTTGGATCAAAACTGAACCTTTTCTTCCCAAAATATTTCCTGGGCCGAGAAACCACCTTCCCCCTCCCCCTGCATGGACGATGCTGCTCTGGTGCTGCCGCTCTTGCCGGGCCCCTTTGCCACCCCAATACTGGGCTGCTGCTCCTCTCAGGGTGGGGGCTGGACCCAAAAATCCCCTGGGAGTGACTCCAAGGGGGATAAAACCCTGCCTGCAGAGCTTTCCCCCCGCACACGGAGGGGAAGGAGCGCTGCTGGCAGCCCCAGGGGCAGCGGGATGCAGTGCCAGGCTGGAAGCGGAGCGCTCACCCCCTGTCTGTGTCTCCCTCCCCGTTCTGTGCCCCCACAGGTGACGGTGTGCTGGGTGGAGGAGCTGCCGGCGGGTAACGGGCAGTCCCTGTCTCCCCAGGCCGAGCACGCCGGCATCCGCACCTACTTCTTCAGCGCCGAGAACACGGAGGAGCAGGAGTCCTGGATCCAGGCCATGGGCGAGGCCGCCCGCGTGCAGATCCCGCCGAGCCAGAGGTGAGCGCCACAGCCCGGCCCGGCCCTCCTGGGGACACGGCGCTGTCCTTGCCCAGCGCCACAGCCCGGCCCGGCCCTCCTGGGGACACGGCGCTGTCCTTGCCCAGCGCCACAGCCCGGCCCGGCCCTCCTGGGGACACGGCGCTGTCCTTGCCCAGCGCCACAGCCCGGCCCGGCCCTCCTGGGGACACGGCGCTGTCCTTGCCCAGCGCCACAGCCCGGCCCGGCCCTCCTGGGGACACGGCGCTGTCCTTGCCCAGCGCCACAGCCCGGCCCGGCCCTCCTGGGGACACGGCGCTGTCCTTGCCCAGCGCCACAGCCCGGCCCGGCCCTCCTGGGGACACGGCGCTGTCCTTGCCCAGCGCCACAGCCCGGCCCGGCCCTCCTGGGGACACGGCGCTGTCCTTGCCCAGCGCCACAGCCCGGCCCGGCCCTCCTGGGGACACGGCGCTGTCCTTGCCCAGCGCCACAGCCCGGCCCGGCCCTCCTGGGGACACGGCGCTGTCCTTGCCCAGCGCCACAGCCCGGCCCGGCCCTCCTGGGGACACGGCGCTGTCCTTGCCCAGCGCCACAGCCCGGCCCGGCCCTCCTGGGGACACGGCGCTGTCCTTGCCCAGCGCCACAGCCCGGCCCGGCCCTCCTGGGGACACGGCGCTGTCCTTGCCCAGCGCCACAGCCCGGCCCGGCCCTCCTGGGGACACGGCGCTGTCCTTGCCCAGCGCCACAGCCCGGCCCGGCCCTCCTGGGGACACGGCGCTGTCCTTGCCCAGCGCCACAGCCCGGCCCGGCCCTCCTGGGGACACGGCGCTGTCCTTGCCCAGCGCCACAGCCCGGCCCGGCCCTCCTGGGGACACGGCGCTGTCCTTGCCCAGCGCCACAGCCCGGCCCGGCCCTCCTGGGGACACGGCGCTGTCCTTGCCCAGCGCCACAGCCCGGCCCGGCCCTCCTGGGGACACGGCGCTGTCCTTGCCCAGCGCCACAGCCCGGCCCGGCCCTCCTGGGGACACGGCGCTGTCCTTGCCCAGCGCCACAGCCCGGCCCGGCCCTCCTGGGGACACGGCGCTGTCCTTGCCCAGCGCCACAGCCCGGCCCGGCCCTCCTGGGGACACGGCGCTGTCCTTGCCCAGCGCCACAGCCCGGCCCGGCCCTCCTGGGGACACGGCGCTGTCCTTGCCCAGCGCCACAGCCCGGCCCGGCCCTCCTGGGGACACGGCGCTGTCCTTGCCCAGCGCCACAGCCCGGCCCGGCCCTCCTGGGGACACGGCGCTGTCCTTGCCCAGCGCCACAGCCCGGCCCGGCCCTCCTGGGGACACGGCGCTGTCCTTGCCCAGCGCCACAGCCCGGCCCGGCCCTCCTGGGGACACGGCGCTGTCCTTGCCCAGCGCCACAGCCCGGCCCGGCCCTCCTGGGGACACACTGCTGTCCTTGCCCAGTGTCACTGCCCTGCCCTGCTGGGGACACGGTGCTGTCCTTGCCCAGTGCCACCACACTGCCCAGCCCTCCTGGGGATACACTGCTGTCCTTGCCCAGTGCCACCGTAATGCCCGACCCTCCTGGGGACACGGGGCTGTCCTTGCCCAGTGTCACTGCCCAGCCCTACTGGGGACACGGGGCTGTCCTTGCCCAGTGCCACCACCCAGCCCTCCTGGGGACACACTGCTGTCCTTGCCCAGTGCCACCACACTGCCCGACCCTCCTGGGGACACGATGCCCTCCATGCCTGGGGACATTTTGGGGTGTAAGAAACACTCTGGAGAAGGGAGCTGGGGGAGTGGTGACCCCACAAGGCTCAGGGGGGGACAAGACATCACCAGCCACTCCTCAACCCAGGTCAGTGCCCACCACACTGCCTGGCCCTCCTGGGGACGTGGTGCCCTCCATGCCTGGGGACATTTTGGGATGTAAGAAACACTCTTGAGAAGAGAGCTAGAGAAACGGTTCAGGCTCGGGGAGGGACAGGGCATTGCCAGCCACCCCCGGGGCACTGCCAGGCCTTGCTGACCCCCCTGTGGTGTCTCGGCACCCCCAGGCACGAGAAGCCAGACTCGGAGAACATCCCCCCCAGCAAACACCACCACCACCACCACTGCAACGCCGCCCACCGCGAGCACCCCAAGGCCGAGCCCGACGCCAAGACCCGCGGGGAGGGCGACGGCCGCGGCTCGGAGAAGATGGAGCGGAAGCCGTCGGAGCGGGCGGACGGCAAGAAGGAGCCTCTGGCCAAAGCCAACGGCCTCGGCGGGCAGGAGCCGCCCTCAGAGCCGGGCAGTCCCTACCCCGAGGGGCCGCGGGCGCCGGCGAGCGCCGAGCGGCCGGCACAGCCCAACGGGTGGCCGTACCCCTCGCCCAGCCGGCCCAGCAGCACCGCCTTCCCCCCGGCGGGTGACGGCGAGAGCGGGGCCCAGCGCCGGGGCGTCACCCCCAGGTCCCACCCCGAGAAGGTGGCCCAGCGCAAGAGCTCCATGACGCAGCTGCAGCAGTGGGTGAACTCGCGCCGCGCCACCGCGGCCCCCGAGGAGCTGCGCAGGTGAGGGTGCGCCGGGATGTTCCTTTGCTCCGGGGTTGGCCCCTCTGGGAATGTTCTGCCCCGTCTTTTCTGCTTTGTGGCCTCCTGGGGGTCAGAAATCTCGTTTTTCTCTCATTTTTTCTTTGTCTTGTGCCAGCTCAGAGCTGGGTGTGGGACATCCCAAAAAGGGATGGGTTGTAGAGGGGCATCCCTGAGAGGAGGGAGGCCAGGATGGGGAAGCCACCACAGGATCCTTTGGAGGAGGGATACAAGGGCAGGAAGCCACCAGGAGACCTCTGGGATGAGGGGTGCCAGGACAGAAAACCACCTCAGTGTCCCTGCAGGAAGGATATGAGGAGAGGAGGGCACCATGAGACCCCAGAGAGGAGGAATTCCATGAGGGGAAGCTCCTGTGGCATCCCTAGGATGAGAGATGCCAAGAGAGGAGGCCACCACAGGGTCCCTAGGAGGAGGAATGCCAGGACAGGAAGCCTCCTTGGTGTCCCTGCAGAAGGGAGATGAGGAGAGGAGGCCACCCTGAGATCCCAGGGAGGAATTCCATGAGGGGAACCTCCCATGGAGTCCCTGGGAGGCAGGATACCAGGACAGGAAGCCACCTCAGTGTCCCTGCAGGAGGGCGACAAGGAGAGGAGACCACCAGGAGACCCTAGAGAGGAGGCATTCCATGAGGGCAAGCTCCCTCAGAGCCCCTGGCAGGAGGAATTCCACAAGCACAGAACCCCTGGCAGGAGGAATTCCATGGGGGGAAGATCCCATGGAACCCCTGGCAGGAGAAATTCCACCCATCCAGCTTTCCCACTGTCCAAGCCACCTCCTTTCAGGGCTGTCCTTGCCCACCGCCAGCCCGGCTCTCACCTCCCTCTCCCCCTCTCCAGCCCCAGCAGGTTTTACCCCGTATCCCGCCGGGTGCCCGATTATTACTCGCCCTACTCGCCGCAGTACCCCGAGGAGTACCAGTACTACCCGCCGGGCGTGCGCCCCGACAGCATCTGCTCCATGCCCGCCTTCGACCGCGTCAGCCCGCCGTGGGCGCTGGAGGACAAACGCCACTCCTTCCGCAACGGGGGTCCCTTCCACCCCGCCTTCGGCCGCCAGGACGTCCCGCTGTGGCTGCCGGCGCCCGCCAGGCCGCCGAGCTACCTGGACGAGGTGGACGCGGCCTCGGGCTCGCTGCGGAGGATGTCGCTGCAGCCGCGCTCGCGCTCGGTGCCGCGCTCGCCCAGCCAGGGTTCCTACGGCCACGCCAGGGTTTACTCGCCCGTGCGCTCGCCCAGCGCCCGCTTCGAGCGGCTGCCGCCCCGCGGGGACGAGATTTACGCCGACCCCGCCACCTTCGTGATGCGCAGATCCATCAGCTCGCCCAAGGTGGGCACGGACGGGGAGGTGGGGCAGGGGTGTGGCAGTGTCCCGGCCGTGTCCCCTCTGTGTGCGCGGCCTGGCTGCAAAGTGACGCCAAGCCCTGCGGCACAGGGGGGATTGGGAGCCTTGTTGCTGTCCTGCAAAAGTTCCCTGGTTGTGTTTGTTGGATGGGATGGGATCCATGGCATGGGAACCGTGGGATGGGATCCGTGGGACGGGATGGGATCCATGGGATAGGATACATGGGATAGAATGGGATCCATGGGATGGGATCCATGGGATGGAAGGGGATCCAATGGATGGGATACATGGGATGGAATCGGATCCATTGGATGGGATGCATGGGATGGGATGGGATCTGTGGGATGGGATGCATGGGATGGGAACCATGGGATGTGATGCTTTTAGAGGAAATGGTGTGGAGTATTTAGAGGAAAACCAAGATTTTGCCCATGGCTTTTGGAGGAAAACCCTGATTTTGCGAGGGGGTTTTGGAGGAAAATCCTGGATTTGCCAGTAGTTTTTGAAGGAAAACTTTTGGGAGCCCAAGATGTGCTCCCAAGCAGGGAACGCTGATGCCCCATCCCTCTCCTGCCCTCTCCTGTGCTTTCTCCTCCTGTGCCGTGTCTCTGATTTTGGGGTGGGGTCCCCTCTCTCCACAGTACGATTACCTGGGTGACCGGCGGCCCGTCCCGGCTGGGGTGTACCCGTACCCCTTCCCGGCGTCCCCCACCATCCACGACAAAATGGTATGTACCTGCTGTCCCCTGGGGGTGACCCTGTGACGGGGGGCACAGACCCCACCCCGGGGACGTGGGGCAGTCTGGGGGGTCCTCACTCAGGTGGCCATGGAGGAACCAGTGCGCTCCAGGGGCAGAGCTGGGCCTTTCGTTGGTGTCTCCGCTCCCTCCTGGCCATTCCCGAAGGAATCCACGTGGGAAGGCCCCTCTGTAGCAGTGGGACACCCTCGGACCCCCAGGGTGGTCCCTGGCTGAGTCCAGCCCTCCCCAAACCCCGCTCTGCTTCCTCACATCTGGCCACAGCTGCTTTGTTCTCCTGCCTCGTGTCCCCTCCCGGAGCTGGGGGGTGACACCAGGAGGTCCCCGCAGATCCCAAATCCCTGGGACGGGACCGCCAGAGGAGGGAGAAGCCTGAATTTCACCACAGCCCACCCATGCCGCCCATCCATCCCCGCAGCTGGAGGCAGGGTCTCCCTAGAAATAAAAAGATAAATGAGAAATCAGCTGCCCAAGGTTCCACGGGGCATGTTCCCATTCCCAGCAGCATTCCCAGCAGCATTCCCGGCCCGGGGGCCATTCCACAGGCTCCCCCCTAACTGCTTTGCTTCTTCTTTTATGTGTTTTGCTGCTCGTTTCTTGCCTGCTGGCTCCTGGTAGGATGAACTTTTAGACCTTCAGTTGCAAAGAAACCTAGAATATTTGGACCAGCAGGTAGGCGGAGCTGGCTGCCAGCCTCACCTCACCGACTGCTTCTCGTCCCCTGCCGTGTGCCCCGTGTCCCTGTCCCCTCCTGCCATCCATCCTCACCCCTCCTGGCATCCCAGCAGCATCCCAGCAGCACCAGTTGTCTTTTTTTTTTTATTATTTCTGGTTTGGCTTCTTCCATCCTCTGCATCCGTAGGGCCGCTCATCGCTCGGCAGAAAAGTCACCCTCCCCAACCTCTGGCAGTGCCTCTGTGTGGATTTTTGGGGGTTTTTGGGTATGTTCCAGCATTTCTGAGGGTTGTCCTGGAGCTCAGCGGGTGCAGCAGCTCTGGAAACCCCCAGGGCAGTGCTGGGCACCTGCACGGTGCCAGCGTGGCCGTGCTGTCCCCAAGGCCCTTTGCCCAGGGTGTCCCCCATGCCGGGGGTGGCAGGTGACCTGTGGGGACCGTGGCCGTGGTGATGTGGTGGCCCCTCAGGGGTGAAAGGTTTGGTGAAGGTGGGCACCAAAAGCTGAAAAGCCAGCAGAGTGCAGGTGGTTCTGGAGAGGTTTCTGGAGGAAAATCTTGGTTTTGCCGGTGGTTTTGGAGGAAAACCTTGATTTTGAATGGGGTTTATCAAGGAAAATCTTGGTTTTGCCAGGGTTTTGGAGGAAAACCTTGGTTTTGCATGGAGTTTTTGGAGGAAAACCTTGATTTTGAAAGGAGTTTTTGGAGGAAAACCTTGATTTTGCCAGTGTTTTTTTGGAGGAAAACCTTGGTTTTGAATGGAGTTTTTGAGGAAAATCTTGATTTTGCCAGTGTTTTTTTGGAGGAAAACCTTGGAGGAAAACTGTGATTTTGCCAGGAGGTTTGGAGGAAAATCCTGGATTTGCCAGTAGTTTTTGGAGGAATCCTTAATTTTCACAGGGTTTTTGGAGGAAAACCTTAATTTTGCCAGTGGTTTTTGGAGGAAGCCTTAATACTGACAGGGTTTTTGGAGGAAACCTTAATACTGACAGGGTTTTTGCAGGAAAACCCCAATTTTACCAGGGTTTTTTTGAAGGAAAACCCTGGAAGGAAACCCATGATTTTGTGTGGTGTTTTTGGAGGAAAACCCTGATTCTGCCAGCAATTTTTGAAGGAAATCTGCGCTGACTCCATCCCAGGAGCGTGGGGAGGGGGATCCGGCCGGGAGTGACGCATCCAGGCAGCATCCGGAGCTTCAGCCGGGCACAGGAGCTGCAGCCAGGCTGGCACGGAGGGAGCTGCTCCCTGCACGATCCCGTTTGGCTGCAAACCTCCCGTGGCCGGGATCTGTGTCCGCCTTGGAGCGGGGCCAGGAGCTCCCGCTGCAATAAAAGCTCCCCGCGCTCTCTCGCAGCCGCCGGCAGCGCCGCAGCCTCTCCGCGGCTCTTTAAAACGCTGCCTAAAAAGGTTTGGCATCTCCTCCTCCTCCTCCTCCTCCTCTCGCAGCGGCCTCTGGAGAGGTTAATTCGGAGTGACGCTGTCAGGGGCCTCTTTTCAAACATCCTCCTGCTCTGTTCGCTCTCCCCTCCCTCGCCTGCTGCAGCCCCAGCAGGGTTTGGGCCCCGCTTTGGTGACAAAGTGTTGTCACCTTGCTGTCCCAGGGCTTCCCTGGAGTGTCCTGCTCAGGGCTGGGGGCTCTGCATGAGCTGGGTGAAGCTGCAGTGCTGGTGACTTGAGTGGCTTTGTCACCTGGCACCTAGGGAGCTCGGCCACCACTGGCTGCTTGGGGACAGTCCTGTCCCCGTGGCGTGGCACAGACCGTGCCCGGCAGCAGGGATGTGCCATTCCCGGTGCCACCTGGAAAAGGGGACGCTGCTGTCCCCAACCCCAGTGTCAGTCACCTCCCCAGCACCCAGCGTTCATTTGCAGGGCCGTGCCAGCCCCAGCTGGGCACTGAGCCACAGGGCAGTGCCAGGGCCTGTCCGTGTGTCCGTCTGTGTGCCAGGCCACGCCGCTGCCGTCCCTGTCCGAGCTCGTGTCCGTCTGTGCCATCTGGCTCTGTTTTACCCGTGTTTTCCCCAAAAAAAGCACACTAAAAGGAGCAACAGCAGCGCCAGGCCACACCCGGAGCCTCTGGGCCATCTCAGGAGGTGGCACTTTGCGTCCTGAGGGCTCCTGGACGGGTCACCGCTGGCACGGGCGCGTGTCCCCGCTGACCTGTGCCCTTTCCTTCCCTGTGTGCCGCAGATGAGCGAGAGCGAGACCCTCATCACTATGGTGAACAGGATGGTGGAGACCTCCTCCCCTAGGGCCCAGCTCTACATGCAAGTAAGGCTCCGGCCACCAGGCCCCGCATGGCTCGTGCCTGGCGGCCGTGCCAGGCCACCCCCGCGCCACCCGGGGTCACCTGCTGCCACCCGGGGTCACCTGCTGCCATCGCCACTCGCCCAGCGGCAGCCGCGGCATCCGGCACATCCCGCTCTCGCTCTCGGGGGAGGCGCTGCTCCATCCCAGGCTTTGCTAATCCATCCATGAGCCATTCCAAGCCGGCAAATCCTCGTGCTGGCAGCGCGAGGTGGGCACGGAGCTGCCCCCGGGGACCCCTGGGGACAAAGCTACCCCTGGGGACTCTCGGACGGAGCTGCCCTCGGGGACTCGCGGGGACACAGCTGTCCTGGGGACTTTTGGGCACAGAGATGCCCCCGGGGACTCTCAGATGGAGAATGCCCCGGGAAGTCTTGGGGACGGAGCTGTCCCGGGGACTCTCGGGGACGGAGCCACCCCTGGGGACTCTCGGATCTGTCTCAGGGATTCTTGGGGACAGAGCCAGCCCTGGGGACTCTCGGATCTGTCTCAGGGATTCTTGGGGACAGAGCCAGCCCCGGGACCCCCGGCCACGCAGGGCTTGACTCGTCCTTGTTTCTCAAGGAGAAGTTGTGGGGTGACAGGAATGCAGCTCTTAAAGCAGCGGAATAATTCCTGAAACAGGGACAGGGAACGGCCTTTCCCGCTCCCCGGAGGCTCCTTCTGTCCCCAGCACTGGGACATCGCCGCAATGTCACATGGCTTGAGCCCCCCCGATGCCACCCACCCCAGGTTGTGCTGGATGGGATTTTCCAACAAAAACGGCGCCTGTTTGCATCTGCTGCCGGCAGGGATGTGCTGGAGGGTGGATCAGGAGCTGCCGGGATGCTCCTGCGGCTGGCCGGGCTCCCTGCCCGGAGGCGCCTCATCCCCATCCGCCCGGCTCTGCCTCCGGCCCCGCGGGCATTTCCCAGATCCGGATCCATTTGCATCACCCCGGAGTTTTCCATGGCTCCAAAGCGCCCTCTTTGCTTTCTAGCAACAACCATCCCCTTCTGCCTATGTGCTGCCTTTCATCTCCGGCTCCGCGAGGCAGTTAATTGCCGAAGGTCCCATTAGTAATTGAGATTTCCAGGAAAGGAAAATGACTCACGGAGGAGCCGTGCGGGGGTAAACAGGCCCTGCTGCTGCTTTCTCGGTGCTCCCACTCCGCCGAGGTGGAATTACAGCTCAATCGCTCTCCCTTTGTTTTCCTCGCCGCTGGAATGGTGGCGGTTAATGATTCACGAGGCTCTCTGGAGCTTTTCCCCGCACCCTTCCCGCTGGGAATGGGCAGGGAGAGGTCGTGGCTTCATCCCAGCGACTCCCGAGCATCCATCGCTCCTTTTTCCCGGCTCGCAGGGAGGGCAGAGGGGGCTGGGGGCTGCCTCCCCTTCCCTGGGCGAACCGCGGAGAGCCGCGCTCACCCCGCGCTCCTCTTGCAGGTGACGCCGTTCCCGGAGCCCTACAGGGACACCCTGCACCCCTACAAGATCAGCGAGCAGGACACCGATGTAAGAGCCAGTCCTGTCCCCTCTGTGTGTCCCCTGTCCCCGCAGCCGGTCACTTTGTGCCCCTCAGGGCTCAATCTTCCCTGAGTTTCAGTCTTGCCCCATCTCCCAGTTTGTCCTGTGTCACCTCAAAGTCCCTGCAATGACAGCAGGAGTTTGGAACCCCCCCAGGGCCATAAATCCCATAAATCCCGTAAATCCCATCCGTCCTGGCTGCATCCCAGTGGGATTCTCATCCTCCTCATCCTCTCCCCGCTTTCTCTTCCCCCTGGCACAGAAGCTGCTGGGGAAGCTCTGCGAGCAGAACAAGGTGCTGCGGGAGCAGGAGAGGCTGGTGCAGCAGCTCCGGGCTGAGAAGGTACCTGGTGGCACCTCAGGTGGCCACGTGGGGACCTGGTGGTGGCACCTGCGTGGTGAGGAAGTGACGTCACCATGGGAGGGTTTGGGTTGAACCTGGACATCCAGGTGTGTGTGTCCCCTGTCACCCTGAACCTGGACATCCAGGGGTGTGTGTCCCTGTCACCCTGAACCTGGACATCCACATGTGTGTGTCCCTGTCACCCTGAACCTGGACACCCAGGTGTGTGTGTCCCCTGCCATCCTTGACCTGGACATCCAGGTCAGAGTGTCCCCTGCCACCCCTGGAACCAGGTGAGAGTGTCCTCTGTCATCCTAAACCTGGACATACAGATGTGTGTGTCCCCTGTCACCTTTAACCTGGACATCCAGGTGTGTGTATCCCTGTCACCCTGAACCTGGACATCCAGGTGTGTGTGTCCCCATCCACACCTGAACTAGGTCAGAGTGTCCCCTGCCACCCCTGAACCAGGTGAGCAGGTCCCCTGTCACCCCTGGCTTGGAGGGACATTACAAACCTCTCGTTCCACCCCTGAGCCGCTACCCCAAGTTCTCTGACCTGGCTTTGGACCCTTCCAGGGATGTGGCAGCCACAGCTTGGGGACATTTCTGAGCTGGGGGTGACTCCTGCTGTGCTATTGAGCAGCCAGGACCTCGTGGCTCCGTCTGTCCCCACAGGAGAGCCTGGAGAGTGCCCTGATGGGGACACACCAGGAGCTGGAGATGTTCGGGAGCCAGCCCGCCTACCCCGAGAAGCTGCTGCACAAGAAGGAATCGCTGCAGAACCAGCTCATCAACATCCGGGTGGAGCTGTCCCAGGCCAGCACGGTAAGGGAGGGATTCGGGTCCCTTTTGTCCCTTCCTGGCTGGGAAACGAGCAGGGAATTCCCCTTGGCTGCCTGGGGACCGAAGTTCCTCACTGGGGACAAAGCGAATTAGGCACCCCCCGGCTGCCACCTCAGCTCCTGGTTCTGTCTCTGCCATGCCCCGGGCACCTCAGAGCTTGTCCGCTCTGCTGCCACCCCCTCCCCAGCTCGGGGGGCTGTGCTGGGTGCCAGAGACCCCCCTGATCCCCCCACTGTCCCCTCAGGCCCTGGCAAACAGCACGGCCGAGTACGAGAGCCTGGAGAGCGAGGTGTCCACCCTGCACGATGACCTCTGGGAGCAGCTCAACCTGGACATCCAGGTGAGTGTCCCCCTGTCACCTTTAACCTGGACATCCAGGTGAGTGTCCCCTGTCACCCTGAACCTGGACATCCAGGTGAGTGTCCCCTGTCACCCTGAACCTGGACATCTAGGTGAGAGGGTCACCTGTCACCTTTAACCTGGACATCCAGGTGTGTGTCCCCCTGTCACCTTTAACCTTTACACTCACGTCCCCTGCCACCCCTGGTGTCCCCAGGGAGATACCCTGAACCTGGACATCTAGGTGAGAGGGTCACCTGTCACCTTTAACCTGGACATCCAGGTGTGTGTGTGTGTCCTCTGTCACATTTAACCTGGACATCCAGGTGTGTGTGTGTGTCCTCTGTCACATTTAACCTGGACATCCAGGTGTGTGGGTGTGTCCTCTGTCACATTTAACCTGGACATCCAGGTGTGTGTGTCCCCTTGTCACCCTGAACCTGGACATCCAGGTGTGTGTCCCCCTGTCACCTTTAACCTTTACACTCACGTCCCCTGCCACCCCTGGTGTCCCCAGGGAGATGAGATCCCCCTGTCTCCCCACCTGTGGGCTCTCCATGCCCAGCCCTCACGTCCAGCTTTGCCCACCTGGGTGCCATCGAGGGGGGCAGCCCAGGGTCCCCACAGCCCCGGTGGCTTCTGGGGAGCAGATCCAGGGATTCCAGCCAGATAAAACAAACCCTGGATGTGGCCAGGGTCAGCTCCTGTGGCTGGGTTTGGGGCTGGGCCCTGCCTGGTTTGGGGTTGGCACCGATGCCCTCGGGACCTCTCTGAGTGTTGCCTGTCCCCCGTCCAGAACGAGATGCTGAACCGGCAGATCCAGAGGGAGATCTGGCGGATCCAGGACGTGATGGAGGGGCTGAGGAAGAACAACCCCTCCCGAGGCACCGACACGGCCAAGCACAGAGGTGAGGGGGGCTGTCCCTGCGGGGGGGGTGTCCCTGCTTGGCAGGGTGAAACCCCTCATTATTATCTTTAATTATCTTTAATTATCTTGTTCCTCCGCAGTGGCCCTGGGCCCCTCGGGCACGTACAGCTCCAACAGCCCTGCCAGCCCCCTGAGCTCTGCCAGCCTCACCAGCCCCCTGAGCCCCTTCTCCCTCATCTCTGGCTCCCAGGGATCGCCCACCAAGCCCGGCCCTGGCGAGGTCAGTGACCCTGGTGTCCCCTCTTTGTCACCAGAGGGGTGGCAGGCTGCTGGGCATGGGCATGGACCTGCCTGCCCTCGTGGCTCTGCCTGGGGGCACCGTTCTGGTGACACGGATGGCCCCTGGTGTCTCCTGGTGACTTCGGGGTGTGTGGTCCTTGCAGGGCTGTGTGTCTGGAGGGACAGGAGTTGCTCAGCTCCAGGAGCAGCTCCTGGTGCCACCAGAGCCACTCTGAGTGCCCTCACCCTGGGCTGGTGCCACCTTCACACACAGCACATTAATTTAGGACACAATTTGGGGACTCCCCACCCCTCCTGGCTGCACAGGGGCGACACCAGTGCCCCCAGAGCTGCCAAGAACCCTTCACTCGCACAGCCCCGAGCCCTGCCTGGCGCTGGGGACAAGCAGCAGGATGTGGCACCCCGAGAGCCACTCCCTCTCCTCCATCCCTTCCTCCAGGACGCTCCCGCCGTGTTTCTGTCTCTCTTTTTTCTAACTCTCTCTTCCTTCTCTGCTCTCACGCCTCCCGCTCCTGCCCGCCCCAGGAACCGGGCCCGCCTCGACCTCCCCTCCCCAAGTCCTACGTGCCCCTGGAGGCTCCTCCGGCCGTTCCTCCGCTCCCCAGCGAGAGCCGCCTCTGGCCCTACCCCGCCTCCCCTTCCTGGCACCAAGGAGAGGCCAAGCGGGGACAGGTACCGACCCCTGCCTCCCCTTCCTCCTCCTCCTCCTCCTCCTCGTGGCATGGAAGGCGCTGGGATGAGGCGGGAGCCGGAGCTGCCCGCCCCGGATCTGCAGCAACAGCGTGGAGGTGGCACCTGGCACGGGGACAGTGTGGAGGTGGCACATGGTGCAGGGACAGTGTGGAGGTGGCACTTGGTGCGGGGACAGCGTGGAGGTGGCACCTGGCGTGGGGACAGCTCTGCGTCCTGCCCTGCCACACCCCTGGTGTCCCCAGCAGGTCGCCACAGTCAGGACAGGGACTGTCCCCTCCTCCTCCTCCTCCTCGTCCTCCTCCTGGCGAGGTTGTCCCCGGTTGTCCCCTCTGCTTTGCTCTGCCTCTGTCGCTGTCCTTCTGTGTCTCCCTGTGGAGGGGCACCGTGCCAGCGCAGGTGGCACAGAGGTGGCTGTGTCATCCAGGGGTGTCAGGGTGAATTTAGGGGGACACACCGGGCTGCTGGCCTGTTGTCACACCCCTCTGTCACCCCAGCAGTTCTCGTGGGATGCAAGAGGGGGAGGACCCCAAAACTGTCCCTTTTCTGGCTCTGCTGCCCTGTGTGACCCCATGGGCACGGGGTGCATCGGGAGCCCAGCACAGAGCCAGGATGTCCCTATGTCCCTGTCCCCAGTTCCTGGAGGCTGTGGAGGGATTGTCACCCTGTCCCTCATTGTGGGGACAGCGGTGGGTGCCCAGCCCTGACAGGATGGGACAGAGCAGGGGCAGGAGCAGAACTCCCTCAGCCCCTCTCCCCACAATTTTGGGGGACTCTGGTCCCACCTGGCCACTGTCCGTGTGTCCATGGAGTGTGACCATGTCTGTCCCCCTCAGAGCAGCGGGTGTCCCCTGTCTGTGTGTCCCTGGTCTGTCACTCCAAGAGCAGCAGGTGTCCCCTGTCTGTGTGTCCCTGGTCTGTTTGTCACCCTAAGAGCAGAGCGTATCCCCTGTCTGTGTGTCCCTTGCCTGTCACCCCACGAGCAGTGGGTGTCCCTGTGTGTCCCTGATCTGTCCCCCACGAGCAGCAGGTGGTGTCCCTTGTCTGTCACCCCAAGAACAGCGGGTGTCCCCTGCGTGCCCCTTGCTTGTCACCCCACGAGCAGCAGGTGTCCTCTGGTCTGTGTGTCCTGATCTGTCACCCCAAGAGCAGCGGGTGTCCCCTGACACACAGGGGATCTGTCACTCCAAGAGCAGCGGGTGTCCCCTGTGTGTCCCCTGCCTGTCACCCCACGTGCAGCGGGTGTCCCCAGGCAGAGCGTGTCCCCAGGCCGGACCGGGGCTCACTGGGGACCTTTCCCCCTTGCACAGCCCAAACCAGGCTTGGAGCCGAGCAAGAAGGAGCCGCCCCGGCCCAGTCCCCCCGGCCCCGCGCCCGAGGGGCTCCCGCAGAGCCGGCCGGAGCACGACGGCGACAAACAAGCGGCTCTCAACAAAGGTACAGCACTGGGGACACTCGCCAGCACCCGGGGGTGGCACCGGGACCCTGCCCCGGGTCCCCGAGGGCTCATCCCGGTGTCGTGGTGTCCCCGCAGTGGGAATCGTCCCCCCCAGGACCAAATCTCCGGCGGAGGAGGAGGCGGTGCCCAGGAGGAACGGGCTGGCCAACGGGCTCGGCTCCCGGGTACGGCTGGGCTGGGGGGCTCGGCTGGGGGGGCTGGGTGAGCCCAGGGGGGCTCTGCTGCAGCCTGGGGACAGGAGCGTGGCTCCATGTGTCTCCATGCACCTCCTGGAGACCACCAGGGTGAATTCAGCACCTTCCCTGCTGCTGGGAGTGGCACCCCGGGAATGACATCCCGGGGAGTGACATTCCAGGAGTGACATCCAGGAGTGACATCCCCGGGAGTGACATCCAGGAGTGACAAACTGGGAGTTGTGGCCACAGCTCTCTTCACAGAGAGCAGCAGGCACAGGGAGTGACATCCCGGGAGTGACATCCTCAGAGTGGCATCCCGGGAGTCACAGACATCCCAGCGGCTCTCGGCAGAGGGGGGTGGCACTGGGAGGATGTCACCGGCCACCAGCGGGTGACCGTGAGGCTGGACTGGTCCCCAGGAGAGACCCAAGAGCGCCGTGTTCGCCACCGAGACCAAGGTGAAGATGAGCGTGGAGGAGCAGATCGACCGCATGAAGCGCCACCAGAGCGGCTCCATGAAGGAGAAGCGGCGCAGCCTGCAGCTCCCCGGCCCCCAGCCCGACCCCCCCGGCACCAAAACCCCCTCCTCCTACAAGGTGGTGAGTCCCTGAGCCCGGCGGGGACACCGCGGGGTGGCACAGGCGACAAAGCGCCACCCCGTGGGGGACGCTGAGCGGGACGCGGTCCCCCGCAGGTGCGGCGACACCGCAGCATCCACGAGGTGGACATCTCGGACCTGGAGGCCGCGCTGCGCTCCGACGAGCCCGGCAAGGTGTACGAGACGCCGCAGGAGGAGATCGCCCGGCTGCGCAAGATGGAGCTGGAGCCGCAGCACTACGACGTGGACATCAACAAGGAGGTGAGCACGCCGTGTCCCCGAGTGTCCCCAGGGTGGCAGCAGCTTGGAGCTGTATCCGGGCGGGGTTGGGGGTGAGCAGTGGGGGCTGGAGTC
This sequence comes from Pyrgilauda ruficollis, assembly GCF_017590135.1. Classification (NCBI taxonomy): domain Eukaryota; kingdom Metazoa; phylum Chordata; class Aves; order Passeriformes; family Passeridae; genus Pyrgilauda; species Pyrgilauda ruficollis. Next base: position 583,098 of record NW_024523789.1, read on the forward strand.
CCCAGTGTCCGGCACGGGCACCCCCTCAGCTCGTGCCACTGTCCCCAGCTGTCCACGCCGGACAAAGTCCTGATCCCCGAGCGCTACGTGGAGCTGGAGCCGGAATCGCCCCTCAGCCCCGAGGAGATGAAGGAGAAGCAGAAGAAGGTGGAAAGGATCAAGACTCTCATTGCCAAGTCCAGGTGAGGCTGCAGTGCCCACGCTGGCCGTGCCAGGGGTCATCCTGAGGGGCACTGACCACCCACCTGCAACCTGCACCCCTTCCCTGGGCACCCTGAGGGGCACTGACCACCCATCTCCATCCCTTCCCTGGCCATTCCAAGACCACCCACCCACCTGCCCCCCTTCCCCACCCATCCCAGGGGACCCTACCACCCCTCTCCCATCCCATCCCGGGGGTCCTGGCGGGGGTGCTGACCCCAGGTGCCGTTCCCAGCCTGCAGAACGTCATCCCCCTGGGCGAGGGGGAGGTGGACACCCCCCAGGACCCTGAGGTGCAGCTGCAGGAGCAGGAGAAGAGGATCGAGATCTCCTGTGCCCTGGCTGCCGAGGCCTCGCGGCGTGGCCGGATGCTCTCGGGTGAGGAACGGGGGCTTGGAGGGTCAGACCCTGCAGATCCCTGGCACAGCGAGGTGCCAGGAGGGCAGGGGGGTGAGGGCAGGTGTGGATTTGGCAGCAGAGTGGGCAGAAGAGGTGTCAGCCTTGGGACAGGGGGACAGGGGATGCCAACAGCTCCTGGGGCTGCCCGCCCCGAGATCCTGGGGTGGAGCAGCTGTTCCAGCCGGGCACAGCTTCAGCACGAGGGTGGGAGTGCCTGCCTGGGTGGCATGAAGTGGCATGAGGTGGCATGAGATGGCTGAGAAAGCACGGTGGCACTCCATGCAGGGAGGTTGTGGTGTCACCCCAAGCCCAGGGAATTGTGGTGTCACCCCGTGCCAGAGGGATTGAGGTGGCACGTGCTGGCACCTTGTGGCTGTGCATGGTGGCGCTTCATGCTGGGGGAGGATTGTGGTGGCACGCTGTGCCCAGGTGAGCATGGTGACATCCTGTACGTGGCTGACCACGGTGCCACACCGTGCCTGGGTGCCCACGGTGCCACACCGTGCCTGGGTGCTCACAATGTCACACCATGCCTTGTCCATGAGGAGCCCTGCCGGGAGCTCACGTGTGCGTGCTGTGCCCAGCTGTCACTCTCTGTCCTTCCTGCCAGCTGCGGCTGTTTGTCCTGCCAGCTGTGACTCTGTCCTGCCCAGCTGCGGCTGTTTGTCCTGCCAGCCATGGCTCTCTGCTCTGCCATCTGTGGCTCTGCCCTGCCAGCTGTGATTCTGCCCAACCCGCGCTTGCTTCCCCCTTTTCATTTCTCTTTCCTCCCCGCTGTCCCCTCTGCTCTGTCCCCTCTGCGCTGTCCCCTCCCTGTCCCTCGTGCTCAGCCCCTGTCCCGTTTCTCGTTTCCAGCTCAGTGCGCTACCCCCAGCCCTCCCACCTCCCCAGCCTCCCCGACTCCACCGACCAACCCCCTCTCGTCCGAGCCGCCCCGGGCCGACAGCAGCCACCTCATGCGGGTGTGAGCCTGTGACGTAAGCACCTCTTCTCTCTGACGTCATCCCCTCCATCCCCTCGCTGCCACGTCAGCCCCGGCTCCTCCATGGACCGAGTGTCCCCCCAAAGCCGAGCCCCCAAGGCCGAGGGGCGGTGCAGGGGGGAAAAGGGGGGGCCCAGCATGAAAACCGGGGGATCCCAACCTCCCCCGGCTCCTCGGAGCCAAATCCCGGCCGCGTTTCCCACAGGGGGGTGGGCGCGGGGTGGAGCCCCCCGGCTCAGCCCCTCTGTCCTGTCCCACCCCCCCAGCTCAAGCCCTGGCTGCTGCCGGCGCCATCAAGTTCCACGGGGCCACGTTTTAGTCCCCTCCTGAGGTGACACCGAACCTCTCGCCACCGTCCTCGGTTCTCCCGGACTCCCTTCCCTCCCTCCGGCGGCGACACCAGCGGGAGAGGCGGCACCGACGGGAGCCCTGTCCCAAAGAGGCGGGCGGGGGCTGGGATTGTCCCCAAGGAGTCCCCAGGGCTGTCTGCGGCCACCGGGACAGCCCCGGACAGCCGTGACAGCGGCCACCAGGACACACCTGGACAGTTGTGACAGTGGCCACCGGGACAGCCGTGACAGTGGCCACTGGGGCACACCCGGACAGCCATGATAGTGGCCACCAGGACACAGCTGTGACAGCGGCCACACTCAGACAGCTGTGACAGCAGCCACCAGGACAGCCATGATAGTGGCCACCAGGACATAGCTGTGACAGCGGCCACCAGGGCACACTCAGCTGTGACAGTGGCTACCAGGGCACACCCGGACAGCTGTGACAGCAGCCACCAGGACAGCCATGATAGTGGCCACCAGGACACAGCTGTGACAGCGGCCACACTCAAGACAGCTGTGACAGCGGGCCACCAGGACAGCTGTGACAGTGGCCACCGGCCCAGTGGCGAGCACAGCACTCCTGGGATGGCCCCCAAGGTCTGTGAAGGGGCTCTTGGGGTGGGGACCTGCCTGTCCCCACCACGGATGGTGCTGCCACCTCCCAGCGGACGCGGATCCTCCCCCTCGGCTCCTCGGGCGCCGTTTCCCCTCCCTGAGCTCTGACCCTGATTTTGGAACACGTCTGTGTCACCACCGGTGGCCCAGCCGGAGGAAGAGGGGACAGGACGGACGGAGGTGGCACTGGGGGCACACGGAGGTGCCCAGGGCGCTCCAGGGCTCTCCAAGCACGGAGCTCTGGGCAGGGATAGGGCAGAGCAGGGAACTGGGATGCCAGGTGGGAAAACGCAGCTGTGGGGTGGGCAGGGACCCCCTCTGGAGGGTGGGGATGGTGCTGAGGAGGGGTTTGGGGACAGAGGTGTCACCTGGGGACCTGCTGTTGCCCTCCAAAAAATCCCTTCCCGCTGCTCTCCAGCCCCTTCCAGCGGTTCGGATTTCCTGTAGCAAATTCCCCCTTTTCTTTATCATCCCGGAGGATGGGAAAAAAAAGCAGAATCCTTGGAAGGATGCGAGCGTGGCAGGGGCCAGGAGCTGGATCCCAAATCCCAAATCTCCAACCCCAAATGCCATCCATCCCTCCTGGCCCCTTCCCAAACCCCCAGGATCTCCCTGCATCCCAATCCCAACTTAGCAATACTTGTAGGATCCCTGGAGCCCTGAACCCCGCTGCCCTCTGAGCCTCCCTCAGCCCCTTTAGCTCATAAAGCTGGCCCTTTATTTTGCTATTTACATGCCTTAATATATGTTTGATGGAAATTCTACATTTATAATATATATCTATATTTGGTTTTCCTCTTCTCTTCCCGGGAAAAAAGCTCGTGCCGAGCTCTCTCTTCTCCGCAGGATTTGTTGGTGCCAGCCCCGCCAACAAAAAAAAAAATTAAGATTCTTTGGCAATTTATCAGAGGGGGAAGGAAATTAAAAAAAAAAAAAAAAAAAAAAAAAAAAAAAAAAATATATATCTATTTTTTCTGCTTTTATTAAAAGCAAATTTATTTAAAATAAAATATACAGAGACTGTAAGTTTGAAGAGAGGATGAGTTTATTTCCCTGTGTCCCCTCTCGGGTCACTGGGGCAGACCCCCCCTTACTTTGGGGACACCTTGGGGACATCCTGGGGTGGCTGTGGGGCAGCAATTCCCATCTCAGGGAGCCATCCTGCCCTTCCCAAAGCCACCAGCTGCTGTCCCCAAGGTGTGACCCGGCCGCGGTTTTATTTTATTTTAAAAAAACCCCAATAATAAAAAAAAAGGAAACCAAACCTTAATCAATTAATTTTATTTTGGTTATTATTTTTCATAAACACTTCATAAAGCAGTGACTTGTTAACCCGGAAAGGATTTGCATCGGGAGGAAGTAAATAAATAAATCTATTTATGCATTTGGAGAGGGTGGGACGGGAGGGCTTTGGTTTTCTGGGATATTTTCCTAGCGGTAGAGAAATAAAAATATCTATGAAACAACAATATTTTCCTGTCTTTTTTTGACAGGGGTGGGCTTGGATGTGGATTTTAATCTGGGTTGGGGAAGCAGGGGGTGATGGGGCTCCAGGGGCCGCTGCTCCTCCCTCTCCCTGATTTTTTGGGATTTATGTTCTCGCTAGGGTTAGGTTTGGTTCTTGTGGAGGGATGGAATTCCCGTCCCTGGGCAGTTTTTGGGATAAATGTTGGGAGTAGCTGGGTTTGGGTGGCTCTGGGTGACAGAGGTGACACAGGGGCCCTGTGCTGGGTCTGCAGGAGGCGATATTCCCGCACCAACCAGCAAATCCCGGGAGGTGGGAGATTCCCAAAACTCTCCTTTCTCACCGAGCAGCCTGGGTTCCACGGGATCCATGAGATCCATGGGAATCCAAACGAGCTGCGACTCCTGGAGACACTGCAGGGACCTCTGCTGTCCCCTCGGTGCCACTCAGCCACCACAAGGAAGCCACAGTCTCCCTGGTTTTCCTATTTTAGGGATCCATCCCATCCCATCCCAGGGAACCCATTCCAGTGGGACAGGGAGGACGGGACCAGCAAGGTCTGGTGGCCACAAGCCACTGTGTCTGCCTTGGAGCCACCATGTCCCTGCGGGGCCACTGTGTCCCCCGGGGCCACCCTGTCCTCTCTGAAGCCACCATGTCCACCTGGAGCCACCACATCTTCCCTGGGACCACCAAGTCCCTCAGGAGCCACCATGTCCCTTTGGAGTCACTGTGTCCCTCAGGAGCTGCTATGTCTGTCTGGGGCTACCACATCCCCCCTGGAGCCACCGTGTCCCTTCTGGATGCCACCAAGTACCCCTGGAGCACTATGTCTGTCTGGGGCCACCACATCCCCCTTGGAACCACCGTGTCCCTTCTGGATGCCACCAAGTACCCCTGGAGCCGCAATGTCCCCCTGGAGCCACCATGACCCTTCTGGAGTCCCCGTGCCCCTTCTGGAGCCACCTTGTCCCTCAGGAGCCACCATGTCCCCCTGGGGACACCACATCTTCCTTGAGGCCATCATGTCCCTTCTGGAGCCACCGTGTCCCCCTGGAGCCACTGTGTTCTCTCTAGATCCACTGTGTCCCCCCTGGAGCCACCGTGTTCCCCTGGAATTACCATGACCCCTGGAGCCACCGTGTCCCTTCTGGAGCCACCATGTCCCCGTAGGAGCCACTGTGTCCCTTCTGGAGCCACCACATCCCCCCTGGAGCCACCGTGTCCTCCCTGGAGCCACCATGTCCCTCTGGGGACACTACATCTTCCTTGGAGCCACCATGTCTCCCCGGAGTGACCATGACCCCTGAAGCCACCGTGTCCCTTCTGGAGCCCCCATGTCCCCCTGGAGCCACCATGTCCCTTCTGGAGCCACCATGTCCCTCTAGGAAATACCGTGTCACTCAGGAGCCTCTTGCCCCTTCTGGAGGCACCATGTCCCTTCTGGAGCCACCGTGTCCCTTCTGGAGCCCCCATGTCCCTTCTGGAGCCACCGTGTCCCTTCTGGAGCCCCCATGTCCCTTCTGGAGCCCCCATGTCCCTTCTGGAGCCACCGTGTCCCTTCTGGAGCCCTGTGTCCCATCTGGAGCCACTGTGTCCTGCGGCGGTGGCACCGTGGGCGTTCCCGGGCCGTTAATGATTCCCAGGATGACGTGGGGACTAAAGGGCTTTTCCAAGGGTCACTCTGCGAGTGGGGCCACCCTCGCCCGGCCTCGCCCAGCCCCGCCACCACCAAGATGGTGTCCCTGAGCGACTTCCAGCGTAAGCAGGCGCGGGGTGGTCGTGTCCCGGCGGGAATTCCCGTCCCGGCTGGAATTCGGGATCCGGGAGCTCCGTGGGGACCTTTGGCAGATCCCAGTCCCGGCCGGGATCCCCCTGGATGGGGTGGTTGGGACAGGGAGGGGTGAGGTGGAAAAGGGGATGGGCTGGGGGTGGGGAGATTCTCCAGGATCATCCAGGGATCGTCTCCAGCTTTTCCTGGAGGGAAAGGGGAAAGGGAAAGGCTCGGGGAAAGGCTGGGCACGGATTTCCCGGGGAGTTTTCCTTTGTGGTTCCTGATTTATCCGGTGCCCTCGGGGGTTTCTGGGGCACCAACAGCCTCCTCCAGGCCTGGCCTGGGCATAAAGGCTGGTCCTGAGGTTTGGGAAAAGCCCAAAGGGTATTTTTGGGAAGGAGTGGGACAGGGAGATGCTGGGACCCCAGGTGTGGAGCCTTTGCCTCTGCCTGCCCGTTTTCCACAGGGATCGGAGTGGGCCTGGTTGGCTTCGGCCTCTTCTTCCTCCTCTTTGGGATCCTCCTGTACTTCGACTCGGTGCTCCTGGCTTTTGGGAATGTGAGTAGGGCCGGCCTGGGGGTCCCCACAGTGGGATCAAGGAGCAGCCCTGACCCTCTCCCCTCCCTCCTCCCAGCTCCTCTTCCTCTCCGGCTTGGTCTTCATCATCGGCTTCCGGAGGACCTTCACCTTCTTCTTCCAGCGGCCCAAGCTGAAGGGCACCAGCTTCTTCTTCGGGGGGCTCATCGTGGTCCTCATGCGGTGGCCGATCCTGGGCATGCTGCTGGAGGCCTACGGCTTCATCTCCCTCTTCAGGTGCCGGATGGGATCCCTGGGATGGGATCCTCAGGATGGGATCCTAGGGATGGGATCCTCAGGATGGGATCCTAGGGATGGGATCCTCAGGATGGGATTCTGGGGAGGAGATCCTCGGGATGGGATCCTGGGGATGGGATCCTCAGGATGGTATCCTCAGGATGGGATTCTCGGGAGGGGATCCTGGGGATGGCATCCTTGGGATGGGATCCTGGGGATGGGAGATTCTGGGGAGGAGATCCTCGGGGATGGGATTCTGGGGAGGAGATCCTCGGGATGGGATCCTGGGGATGGGATCCTCAGGATGGTATCCTCAGGATGGGATTCTCGGGAGGGGATCCTGGGGATGGCATCCTTGGGATGGGATCCTGGGGATGGGATCCTCAGGATGGGATTCTGGGGAGGGGATCCTGGGGATGGGATCCTCATGATGGGATCCTCAGGATGGCATCCTCAGAATGGGGTCCTCATGATGGGATCCTCAGGATGAGATCCTTGAGACAGGATCCTTGGTATGGGATCTTCATGATAGGATCCTCAGGATGGGCTCCTTGGGATGAGATCCTTGGGATGGAGCCTGTCCTCAGGATGGGATCCTGGGGATGGGATCCTGGGCATGGGATCCTCGGGATGGAGCCTGGGCTCAGGGGATGCTCCCCAGTGCTCACCGGGGCCTTTTGTCCACACAGGAGCTTCTTCCCGGTGGCGTTTGGGTTTTTGGGCTCGCTGGCAAACATCCCCCTGCTGAGCCAGGTGAGAGGGGGCTGGGGACCCTTGGGGTGGGCAGTCCCCGGGTGGGATCCACCCCCACGGATGGGATTGCACAGGAAACGTCACCGTGGTGTCCCCAGGGCTGGCCAGGTGGATGTTCCCGCTAATCCTGGTCTGTCCCTGTCACAGCTCCTGCAGAAAATGGGGGACAGCGGCTCCATGGTGTGACCTGACCAGTTCTGGGCCGAGCGGCTGTGATGGGACAGGGTGAGAGAGCCCCAGGTCTGGCTGTCCCCAAGAGTGACTCTTTTGTCCCCAGGACCCTCAGTGCTGGCCAGAGCCACCCCCCAGCAGGGACGGTGTCCCCTCACTGTCCCACAGAGCTCCTGAGCCAGGCTCCGGGGTCCAAGGGCTGTACCAGGCTGGATTCTGGAATTCTCGCTGTTATTTAATTCTTTTCTGTGAAAGATTTAATTTAATAAAAAAAATGTTTGAGAGTGAGCTCAGACTCGGCTCCTTTCCCATGGCTCAGGGCTTGTCCCAGCGCTGGCACCTCCCGATGTCACCAGGAGGCATTGTGGCCATGGCTGGAGGTGGCACAGGGACATTCCCATGGCTGAAGGTGGCACAAGGACATTCCAGAGGCTGGAGATGACACAGGGACATTTCCATGGCTCTTCCTGGAGGTGGCACAGGGACCTCCCCATGGCTGGAAGTGGCACAGGAACCTTCTCCTGGCCATGGCTGGAGAGGGCACAGGGACATTCCCATGGCTGGAGATGGCATGGGGACATTCCCATGGCTGGCACAGGGACATTCCCATGGCTGGAGATGGCATGGGGACATTCCCATGGCCAGCACTGGGGGTGGCACAGGGCCCTTCCCGTGGCAGGAGCTCCCCCAGGGTCGCCCCAGGTGACTTTAAGGAGATTTTCGGCCCGGCTGCCAAGGTTCCTGTCCCCAGGAGAGCAGGTTGGATCCTCGGCATCTCCAGGGCTGAGGTGGAGCCCAGCCAGGCTCTGGGGAAACTGGAGTTTAATTAAACCCAAAAGCAATCTCATCAAAGAGAGGAATTCCTCCTTAACGAGCAGGAATTAATTAACGAGTTTGAGCTGAACCTGTTCCCTCTGGAGCGTGATGGGAGATGGTGGCTCTGTGTCTGTTGTCACCTGTTGCCACCTGTTGTCACCCAGCAATGCCTGTTGTCACCCGGCTGTGCCCGTTGTCACCTGGCTGTGCCCATTGTCACCTGGCTGTGCCTGGATGGCATTGAGGGATCCAGGAATTATGGAATGATTTGGGTTTTTAGGGATCTTAACACCTATCTCATCCCACTACCTGCCACGGGACACCTTCCCTTACCCCAGGTCACTCCAAACCCCACCCAGACACTTCCTCCATTCCATCTCTCCCCATCTCCTCCAGGATCCTCTATTCCCTCCCACCCCATCTCCTCCAGGATCCTCCATTCTTCCCCATCTCATCCAGGATCCCCCATCTCCCTCCCTCCCCATCTCCTCCAGGATCCTCCACTATTTTCCTTCCTCTCATTCCATCCCATCCCATCCCATCCCATCCCATCCCATCCCCATCTCTCCAACCCACAAACCCATCCCTGCCGTGCCTGTGACCCCCAAACCCAACCTCCCAGAGACGTTCCCATCTCCCGCAGCTTTTCCAGGCTGGGAAGATCCTCAGGGCAGGGCTGGGAGCTCCCTCAGCCAGAGCTCCTCTCGGGAAGGATTTTCCCGGGAATGTTTTTCCCCCCAGCTCTGTAAATCCTCTCTCTGGCAGGGTTTTGGTTTCAAGCACCAGCTCTGGGTTTGCCCTGACGTCAATCCCCAAATTCCCCTGGTGCCATCCAGAGCCTCCTCTAAGCCCTTCCCAAAAATTGTTTTTACCCCGGAGCTTTTCGGAATGAGGATCCTCATGAGCCTCGTGTACTTTCACCAGTAGCAAAATCCTGGATTAGAAAAGTGTGGAAAATGCCAGGGAAGAGCAGAAATTCACCTCTTTTTCAGTGCTGCTCCAAAAAAATCCCCCAGGAAATCAAAGCTGTTCGGCCAAACTTCCAAATGATTTTGTTTGGAGCAGGAAGAGCTAAAAAATTTGGATTTTATTTTAAGGAAAGCACCCACACAGCCTGGCAGGAGAAAGGAAGGAATTTATCCATGGGGAAGGTGATTTTTCCTCTCTGGGAAATGTTTTCCTTCCATTCTCCCTGAAAAACAGGCAGGAAAATAACAGGAAAATTCCCTGCTATTTCCAGAGGAGCTGCTCCTGATGTGATCTGTAATTGGGTAAAACCCCAGGATTTTGGAGCAAGGTTCCCCACATGGATCCAGTGAGGGATTCCTGCCTTTCCCTGGAACCTCCTGTGCTTGAAATTCCACTTAAGGGATGTTTTGGGGCCGCATGGGAAGAGTTCAGGATCTTCCCTGCGGATCTGAAGGGCTGGGAATGAATCCAGTGCCAACCCAGAGCTGCCTGATGTCCCTGTCCCCTTCCCTCCCATGTCCTTGTCCCTCTGAGCCCCCCCAAAACCACTTTTCCAGTTTTTTTTTTTTTTTTTTTTTGAGCTTTTTCCATCACAGCAGAGGGAACTGGGAAATTCCTTGGGGGTGTTTTCCCAGCACTGGGAAAGTGTCCCATGCTGGGCACATCCCAGAGCCCTGGGGCTGGACATCCACCCCAGTGGCCACCCCAGAGCAGCAGCCCTTGGCTCTCTGATGGATTTGGGGAAGTCTCTTTTCCGTTTTCCTTCCATTTCCCATCCAAGGGGGTTTTGGGGCCACCCCAGTGGCAGGGAAGGGTCGTGCCCCTCTGTTCCCCCATCCCACTGCCCTTCCCAGCTCATCCCACCCTGGATCCCCCACAGGAGAGGGCTCCAGCTGCGCCTGCCGGGACAAAGCCATGTCCAGAACACCCCAAATCCTCAGGAATCCTACAGACGTGGCTGCCCTGGATCAGAAGGGGCTGGAAATTCAGATCCCCACGAATGAGAACCCCTTTTTCTTTGAAGTCCTGCTGCACCCGCAGCTTTTCCTGTGGGGAACGGAGCTTGGCAGAGCCCGCGGGATGCCCGGGCAGGGATTTACGGCCGCGGGCTCCCTGCCAGGCGCTCTCACGTCGCTGCAGCTCCTGACCCCGCTCCCTGCCCGCAACCTGCGCCGGCCACGAGGCTCCCCGGAGTGACGCAGGGACACGGGTCCTGCGTGGGAAAAGACGTCAGGGATGGGGCAGAGCCCCGTGGGGCTGAGCCCTGGGGCCTGCCGGGGTCAGCAGTGCCCTGGCAGCCAAAATCCCGCAGGGAATGAGGCGGTGAAACTCCGGTTTTGGGGGAGAGTTGTTTGGAGTTTGTGGGGTGGAATGGGGTGAGAGCAGCGCCCTGAGCAAATCCCATAAATGGGAGGGGGACTGTGGGGTTGAGGTGGGGGGATGTGTCCTCGGGGCTCATCCATGAACAAATCCTATAAACGGGAGGGGTATTGTGAGGCTGGGGTGGGGGGATGTGTCCTCGGGGTTCATCCAAGTACAAATCCCATAAAGAGGAGGGGGATTGTGGGGCTGGGGTGGGGGGTTGTGTCCTCAGGGTTCATCCATGAGCAAATCCCATAAACGGGAAGGGAATTGTGGTGTTGGGGTGGGAGGGGATGTGTCCTCAGGGTTCATCCAAGAACATTTTTATTGCCTTTGGAGTAATTTCCCACCGAGATTCCCGAGGTCAGTAGACCCTGGGAGCCACGGGGCTGATGCAGCACGCCCCACCCTGGGCTGGGCACTGCCAGGGGGGCACAGCAGCCTGGAGGGGGGCCAGGGGTGCAGCTGGAAGCTCCCGAGGGTTTTGAGCTCCATCTCCCATCCCAAACACCAGGATCTGACCCCACATGGAGCAGCTGGGATGAGTTTGGGCGTTCCCTGCTCCGAGCTCCAGGCCTGGTTTAACAGAGCTGGGGCTGGGGGGTCACCCAGAGCATCCCCCAAAGGGCAGAGGGGGCTGGGGGGTCCTCACTCGGTGTCTCCATGGCCAACAGGGCTGAGTGCCCTTTGCCATTCCCATTCCCTTGGGGAAAATCCCATCTGCAGCTGCAGTTTGGGGACATCTTGGCTGGGATGTCACCCAGACCTGTGCCACCACCCAGCAGCTCTCCCAGGTGGCACCAGCAGGGATTTGCTGTGGGGATTCAGTGGAGGAATTTGGGAGCAATTAACCCCAAGGAATGTGGGATCCATCTCCCAGATATCCACAGCTCCCCTTGGCACATTCCTATGGGGCACGGGGGGCATCCTGGCCCTGCCACCCCCCTTGGGGACTATCCCAGCCACCTGCCTGATGTTCTCCATGCCATTCCCACCCTGCTGAGCATTAGCCAGTCTGATGGCACTATCCATGGCATTCCCAGCCTGCCCAGTGCCATCCATACCATTCTCAGTTTGCCCAGTTCCATCCACGCCATTCCCAGTGCCATCCATGCCATTCCCACCCTGCCCAGTTTGATCCATGGCATTTCCAGTCCTGCTCAGTGCCATCCATGCCATTCCCAGTCTGCCCAGTCCTATCCATGGCATTGCCGTTGCCCTCCATGCCATTCCCACCCTGTCCAGTTTGATCCATGCCATTCCCAGCCTGCCCAGTGCCCTCCATGCCATTCCCGCCTGCCCAGTTTGATCCATGCCATTCCCAGCTCTCCCAGTGCCCTCCATGCCATTCCCAGCCTGCCCAGTGCCCTCCATGCCATTCCCAGCCCTGCCCCTACCAGGGGAGGAGAATCCCGCAGGGATGGAGGATCCCGGGCTATAAAAGCTTCCTCCCCTCCGGGAGGGGACGGGACGGAGCCTCCGGCCGGGAGGGGACAGCGGGGACACGATGGCGGTGGCACCCAGCAGGAGGCTGCAGCGCTGCCTGCTGCTCCTGGCTGTCACCTGGGGCGCCACTTTTGTCCCCTCGCCAGCCCAGGCTTTGCAGAGGTAGCCGGAGCTCGTGTGGCCCTCATGGGGCTGTTCCCCCTTTCATTCCCGGGGTCTGGCGAGGAGGGTGAGGGGCTTTGCTGCTTCACCCCCTTCCTCCTCCTTCTCTCTGCTCTTCCTCACTCCTCTTCCTCGAGCACCGCCTGCTCACGGTGGGACTCCACGAGCGCGGGGGTCTTTCCTAACTTAAACCATTTGGGAGCACCCCGAATCCCAAATAACCGAGTTTGGGGCCGGCCTCGGGGTCTGCGGCTGTCCCCAACCCAGCTGGGGGTCCCCACCCTGCGCTGGGAGCGGGACCCACCGGGGGAGCGGCGTGGAGCTGCTGCCATCTAGAGCCACCGGGCTGGAGCTCCCGAGGCCGGGAATGCCGCTGGAAGCTGCCGGGGGGCTGGGGGGGATCCCCCGGTGCCCCCCAGCTCTGCCCTGCCCTCCAGGATCGCCCTGCGGAGGATGCCCTCCATCCGCCAGACGCTGCAGGAGATGGGGGTGAAGGTGCGGGAGGTGTTCCCGGAGCTGCGCCGGGCCACCCGCGGAGGAGGGGACGGTCCCCGCAACGGGACAGCCCCCACCCTGCTCACCAACTACCTGGATGTGAGTGTGGCCCTGCCCGGGGGTGGGGGGGTTTGTCACCGCGATGTCCCGCAGCTGGGCTCGGTGTGAGCTCAGGGGGGCTCCCCGTGCCCCCCCCAGACCCAATATTTCGGCGAGATCAGCATCGGGACCCCCGCACAGACCTTCAAGGTGGTCTTTGACACGGGCTCGGCCAACCTGTGGGTGCCATCCTACAAGTGCTCCCCACTCTACAGCGCCTGTGGTGAGTTGGGGGGGCACGGCCGGGGCTGGGGGTGACCCCCCAAAACCTCAGCGACCCCCAGGGCTGCTCAGAGGGGGCTGGGGGTGGTCTCGTTTTTGATGATTTTTTCATGGGGAGGTCTCTCTGTTGGTATCCAGACCTCTGGCATTGAGGTGGGGTGGGTCCATTACCTGCCCCTCAGGGGTTTTGGGGGGACAGAGATGCTCTGTGTCCCTTTGGGATGTCCTTCTCCCTGTCCCCAGTGTCCCACAGCCGCTACGACTCCTCCAAGTCGCGCACGTACATCGCCAACGGCACCGGCTTCGCCATCCGCTACGGCACCGGCAGCGTCAAAGGCATCCTCAGCCAGGACATCGTCATGGTGAGCACTGGAAGCCACAGAGCCCCCAAATCCACACCTGGGATCCACAGAGCCCCCAAATTCCACACATCTGGGATCCACAGAATCTCCAACTTCCACACACCTAAAACCCACAAAATCCTCAAATTCCACACACCTGGAACACACAGAACCCCAAATTCCACACCCCTAAAACCCACAGAATCCCCAAATTCCACACACCTGGAACCCACCAAATCCCCAAAATTCACACACTGGAACCCACAGAATGCCCAAAATCAACACACCTGGAACCTACAGAATCCCCAAAACCCACGGAACCCCCAAATTCCACACACTGGAACCCACAGAACCCCCAAATTCCACACGGATCCTGGAGGAGATGGGGTGAAATGGGATGGAGAATCCTGGAGAAGCTGGACTGGGAGAGTGGGAAGAAGATGGAGGATCCTGGAGAAACTGGGATGGGAAGGAATGGAGGATCCTGGAGAAGCTGGGATGGGAAGGAATGGAGAATCCTGGAGAAGCTGGGATGGGAAGGAATGGAGGATCCTGGAGGAGATGGGGATGGGAAGGAATGGAGGATCCTGAAGGAGATGGGATGGGAAGGAATGGAGAATCCTGGAGAAGCTGGGATGGGAAGAAATGGAGGATCCTGGAGGAGATGGGATGGGAAGGAATGGAGGATCCTGGAGGAGATGGGAGGGATGGAATGGAGGATCCTGGAGGAGATGGGCAGATATGAAATGGAAGATCCCCCAGGTCTCTGGGGTCTCCGGGTGCCACCTGTGTCCCCTGGGCCCCTGGGTGTCTCACGGATCATCCCTCTCCTTGCAGCGCTTCCAAGTAAGAAGACCCAAAGCATGAGCGCCCTTGAGGCCACCCGCTGCCAGCCCCCCATGTCCCCAGTGTCCCTGGTCCCTCTGCCAGCCCCAGGATGTCCTGCCCGGGTTCTGTCCCCCCTCAGGGGCCACCACAGCCACCTGCAGCATGTGTCACCTTGCTGTCCCTGCTGCTGACAGGGCCAGCAGAGCCTCAAGGCTGTGGGAATTTTGGGAAAAGGGGAATCGATCCCTGCCTGGCTGGGATTTTTGGGAAGAGGGGAATTGCTCCCTGCCTGGCTGGGATTTTTGGGAAAAGGGGAATCATTATCTCCAGGCTGGGATTTTTGGGAAAAGGGGAATCACTCTCTCTGGGCTGGGATTTTTGGGGAAAGGGGAATCACTCTCTCAGGGCTGGGATTTTTGGGAAAAAGGGGAATTGTTCCCGCAGGGCTGGGATTTTTGGGAAAGAGGAATTGCTCCTTGCTGGGATGAGATTTTTGGGAAAAGGGAATCACTCTCTCTGGGTTGGGATTTTTGGGAAAAGGGGAATCACTCTCTCTGGGCTGGGATTTTTGGGGAAAGGGAAATCGATCCCTGGCTGGGTGGGATTTTTGGGAAAGGGGGAATTCATCCCTGCCTGGCTGGGATTTTTGGGAAAGGGGGAATTCATCCCTGCCTGGCTGGGATTTTTGGGGAAAGGGGAAATGCTCCTGTCGGGCTGGGAATTTTGGGAAAAGGGGAATCGCTCCCTCAGGGCCGGGATTTTTGGGAAAAGGGGAATCCTTCCCGCTGTGTTTGGCACAGGAATTCTCCCCCGAAGGCCGGCGGGGAAATCATCCTGGGCGGCAGCGACCCAGCCCATTACACCGGCGACTTCCACTACCTGAACGTGAGCAGGAGCGGCTTCTGGCAGATCCGCATGAAGGGGTGAGCGCGGGGCCAGCCCCGCACGGCCCGGGAACCCCAAATCCCGGGATGATTATGTGGGAAAAGCCCTTGGGATCATCGAATCCAGTATTAGCCCAGCGCCGGCAGGGCCGGAGCTGCATCCAGCGGCTCTGTGAGGGTGGGATTTCCGGGAGTTCGGGAATTTCAGGGATTTCAGGGGTCTTTTCCCCGTCTGGAGAGGAGCGGGGTGGGCTCCTCCAGCTCCTGCAGGCTCAGCAAGGAGCCAGGAGCAGCTGGGAATGCAGAGGGGGTGGCACCGTGGGCTGAGATTCCACTCGGGAGCTGCAGTTGGAAGAGTTTAACCCCCGTCAGTCCTGCGGGAGGAGCTGAAACAATCCCGCTTTGTTTCGCCAAAAAAAAAAACCAAAAACAAACCACCCAAAAAAATCAGCCTGCAAATGATGGAGCTCAGATCCCACACTGGAAAAGCTGGGAGCAGCACGTGCCTGGCTGGGGAGGGATGTGACATTCCTGGAGTCACCAGGGGACACTCAGGATGGGTGTGACACTCCCAGGGTGTCACCATGGGAGATATGGGATGGACATGTCACTCCTGGGAGCACCCTTGGTGTCACCAGGGGACATTTGGGATGGATGTGACATTCCTGGTACCACCAGGGAACACTTAGGATGGAAGTGACACTCCTGGGAGCACCCTTGGTGACACCAGGGGACACTCAGGATGGACTTTTCCCTCCCAGGAGCACCTTTGGTGTCACCACAGGAGATTTGGGATGGATGTGGCATTCCTGGTGTCACCAGGGAACACTCAGGATGG
Source organism: Pyrgilauda ruficollis (assembly GCF_017590135.1). NCBI lineage: Eukaryota > Metazoa > Chordata > Aves > Passeriformes > Passeridae > Pyrgilauda > Pyrgilauda ruficollis. Next base: position 599,068 of record NW_024523789.1, read on the forward strand.
ATGTGACACTCCCAGGGTGTCACCAGAGGACATTTGGGTGGGATGTGACACTCCCGGGAGCACCCTTGGTGTCACTAGGGGACAGTCAGGATGGACATTTCCCTCCCAGGAGCACCCTTGGTGTCACCAGGGGAGATTTGGGTTGGATATGTCACTCCCAGGAGCACCAGGGACATTTGGATTGGATGTGTCACTCCCAGGAGCACTCTTGGTGTCACCAGGGACATTTGGGTTGGATGAGTCACTCCCAGGGTGACACCAGGGGACATTTGTGCCGGAAGTGACATTCCCAGGAGCACCCTGGGTGTCACCAGGGGACACTCAGGGCCACCCCTCCCGCTCCAGGGTGTCCGTAGGGGCCGAGACCCTGTTCTGCAGGGAAGGCTGCTCGGTTGCCGTGGACACGGGCGCCTCCTACATCACCGGCCCCGCCGGCCCCGTGTCCGTGCTCATGAAAGCCATCGGGGCCACCGAGGCGGCCGAAGGCGAGGTGAGTGACAGCCCGCCCCTCCGCGTGTCCCCCTGGCTGCCCGGCCCTGTCCCAGCGCTGTCCCCTCCCCTGCAGTACGTGGTGGACTGCGAGCAGGTGCCTCAGCTGCCCAACATCTCCTTCCACCTGGGAGGGAAGGTGTACGGCCTCAGCGGCCCGGCCTACGTGCTGCGGGTGAGTGACCAAAACCAGCCACAATCGGCCCCAAAATGACGCTCCTTGTTTGTCCTGAACCCTTCTCTTGGGTGGAGGTGCCCACCCGAGCCAGGGCGAGCTGTCCCTGCATCCTTGGGTGGTTTGGGGGGGATTTGGGGTCAGCCAAGGATGGTTTTTGCTGGGATTTGAATATCAGGACAGGTTTTTCACCCTGGGACAGCAGGAAGTGCTCACCAGGAGTTCACGGTGGGCAAATCCACATTTCCCTGTGCTCAGCACGAGCGGAGCTGCAGATCACCATTGTTTGTCTGTCCACACCCTGAGGAGCTGCTTATTCACCCAGGACAGAGCCCAGCCTACCTCAAACCTAAATCTGGGGAATTTGGGATAGCGAGCTCCTCCCGGGCAGCAGGGACCCACCAGCAGGAGGCTGAGGCTGCTGCTGCTTCCCGGCTCCAGCTCACCTGCGATTCCCACGGGAAGGAATTCCTGTGCCAAGGGCCACCCGCTCCGTGTGAGCCCTGCTGTGGTTCTGTTCTACGCCGGAGCTGCTGCCCGGCCCTCGGCACGGGACCATCCCATCCTGACCAAACCTTCAGGGCTCCTCGCGCTGCTTTTGCCGCTGCTGCTCCTGCTCGGGGCTCTGTCCCACGGTGGGATCCTCCCCACAGCGCCCAGCACCTCTGCGGGGCTTTGCCGAACCCAAAGGACGGCAGGGAGCTCACCCCCAGGCACAGGGTGGGGATTTTGGGGCCGGCTGCGCCGGGGAAGGAGCTGGTTCGGGGATCCTGGTTCAGGATATTCCACGATCCCCGAGGAAGGAACGCCGTGGCCAAGCGGGGGTTGTGGATGGGGGGCACGGTGACACCGGGACCCTGCCCCTGTCCCCTCCATCACCCCGCGGGTCTCCTTGTCGCAGCAATCGCAGTACGGCGAGGACGTGTGCGTGGTGGCTTTCTCCGGGCTGGACATCCCCCCTCCGGCCGGTCCCCTCTGGATCCTGGGCGCCACCTTCATCGGTCACTACTACACCAAATTCGACCGGCGCCACAACCGCATCGGCTTCGCCACCGCCCGCTGAGGGCCGGGGGCCGCGGGGGCCGGGCTGGGCGCGGAGAACCAGCCCGGAGGCTGCAGCAGCCCCGGGAAGCAGCGAGAGAACAGCAGCTCCCTTGCAGCTCTGCCGCCTCCTCCTCTCCGAAGCTTCCCAAACCCCCGCGCTGCTCCCCGGGAGCCGAGCCTGGAGCGGGGCTGGCCATCCCAGCGGGATCGGAGCGGCCCTTCCGGGGGGTTTTAGGGCGATGTGCGATGGATGGCAGGAGCAGCGCACGGGGATTTGCTGCTGGTGCGGCTGAGGGGCGCTCTGGGACTGTTCGTGTTGTTCCTAAATTGGGGGCAATAATCGGTGTTTAAGGAGAGTTTTGGCCGGTGTCAGCCCTGCCCCTCTTCGTGAGTTTGATATTAAACAATTTCAAGCACCAGGAGGATGAGTGGATGGTTGGTCTTGCAGAGGGGAGGGTCAGACACCTTTATTTAGGGAACTGGGCCACAAATGTCCCTGTGCCAGGAGCCACCTCTTCATTCCACCCCATAAGGGTGCAACGCCCTCCCCAGCTCCGGCAGGCAAATCGAGGGCTCTGCAAAGCTCTTCCTGCAGCTGGGATGGTGCCAGGAGCCCTGGTGTCCCCTTGGGAACAGGGCCACCCTGAGTGTCCCCCTGGGGACAGGGACACGGCTGTGCCTCAGATCTGCTGTGGCACCCAGGGAGGGGACAGTGCCAGCGGGTCTGTGTCACACAGGACGGTGGCTCCTGCCCCAGGGTCTGTTTTCAGGAAAAAGCAGAGGTTTTTCTCTGCCCTGGGTGTGGGGATGCCCCTGGAGGTGCCCCCTGTGCCAGCTGGCCTGGAGGGAGGGACAGGGCAGTGCTCCCAGCTGGGGGGACTTGCCCAGTTCCAGCCCTGGATCCCCATGCCAGGGGAACGCGGGCTGGCCTCCAGTTTGACCAGTTCAGGTGGCTGGGAGTGGGAAAGCTGCTCCTGGGGCAGGGCCTGGAGCGAATCAGGATCTCACCGTGGAGGAGCAGCCGCTGGCAGGAGCTCCTCACCCTCAGAGCTGCAGAGCTGAGCAATTCCCAGCACTCAGGAACCCCAGAGGTGACAATTCCAGTGCTCAGGAACTCCACATGTGACAATTCCAGCACTCAGGAACCCCAGAGCTGACAATTCCAGCGCTGACAAATTCCCAGAGCTGACAATTCCAGCGCTGACAAATTCCCAGAGCTGCCAAATTCCCTCTCAGCTGCAGGGATATTTGGGAAGGGGAGCCAGTGGCTGCTGCGTGACCCTTCCAGCACCTCCCCCTAAGCTCCCAGCCCTTTATCCACCCCTCCCCGCCCGGATCCTCATCCCTGCCCTGCCCCGGCAGCCGCAGAGCAGAGAGGATATGCCTGGGGCGGATGTTTGTCCCTCCTGGGAGCTTCTCCGCAGCCTCTCCGTGCTGGGATGCACAGCCCCGGGGGCTCCGGGGATGGGAAAATTCCGGCTCCTGTGGGTGGGATGTGGTTTTTTTTTCTGTCACCTCCAGCGCCGGGGTGGTGGCAGTGGCTCTGTGCTGCCGGGGGGTGGAGGGAAGGGATGAATTTCTGCTCTCATCCAGCGTTTCCTGAGCTGCTCACAGGAAAGCCCGGGAGCAGGGAAGCAGCGGCAGGGAGGGATGGGACCATCAGAAAAGAGGGAATCTGCCGAGGTCAGGGCACCCACAACCTTCTGAATGGCCAGAGATGCTTGGCGAGAGTCTCCTCTTCCTACAGGAGGGAAATCCCACTTGGAAATATCCCAACCTCCTCTGCCCTGTTCTCCACAGCCTGGAGAAGACTCGAGTGGGTGCAAAAGGTGCCTTCAGCCCCCGCCGCGGCTCCTACCAGATCCCTCAGCTAGAAAAGGCCCGGCCTGGCCTAAACCGGGATGGTTTTGGCGGAGCCGCTTCTGTTCCAACTCCGCGCACTCATTTCAAGCAGCAGGAGTTAAAATCCGCCCGAGCTGCTGCCGGGCCCCTTAAGCCGGGCTATTAACACCTCTAATCGCTGCTCCGGGGGCAATTTCCCGCTGGAAGCCTCGGCCCTGCCCGCGGGGCTCCGCCAGCCCGGATTAGATCGTTCCGGCCGAGCAATTAGGCCGCGCTCAGCGCAGCCAAGCGCGGCAGCAATTATGCCCATCCCATTAACACCAGCAGGGCTGGCGCTATTTTTAGCAACACGGGAAACTGCCCGGCGGGGTTTTTGTCCCCCGGCTCCTTTTCCTTAAATGATTTTTCCCCAGGTCTCCAGGGTGCGTTGGGCTGGTTCCGGGCACGGCAGGCTGGCACTTTTGGAGGGGGCACTCTGCGGAGCCGCCCATGTGACGCTGTTATTTCCTCTGATAATGAAGCCGCGTCCGGGAGCTGCGGGGGCTCTGCCAGCGGGAAAATCCCGCTCTGTCTTCACCCCCAAATCCTCTTCCCAGCCCGGCTGTGAATCGCTACGGAAGTCAGCGAGCGGAGGGTGCAATGGGAAAGGTTATCCCGAGCGGAGCCGTGGGGGCTGGAGCGCATCCCGTGCGTGGCTCCTCATCCTTTGTGACCCCAAAGGAGGGAGCGGGGGCTGCGCGGAGCCCCCCGGGACGGCGGAGGGGTTCAGCTGATGGATGGGTGGGCATTGGGCCGCAGGGTGTGGCGGGGGCGGTGCCGGTCCCGATCCTCTGGGGTGGTTTTGGGGTTCCAGGAATGGATGGGGAAGGCTCCGGCAGCAGGTGCGGAGGGAGGATCTCGGTGCGGGGCGGCTGCCGGGGGAGCTGAGAGGCTCCAGGAATGGGTGCGGGAGGCACCGACAGCAGCTGCGGCAGAGCGGGGTCCCGGTCCCGGTCCCGGTGCCGGCCGGACGGGACTCGGTTGCCCAGGACGCCGTGGATGGGATGCCCCATCCCGGTGCGGATCCCCTGCCCGGGATGCGGTACCGGTGCGGGTGGGATGTCGGTCCGCTGGTGCCGGTGCGGGTCGGGGGCGGGTGCGACGCCCAGGTCTCGGTGTGCGGGGGTGCGGATCCCTGACAGGGATGCCGGTCCCGGTAGGATGCGGGTCCTTGCCCGCGGTACCGGTGCCGGTAGGATGCGGATCCCCTGCCCGGGATGCCGGTCCCCGTAGGATGTGGGTCCCTGCCCGCGGTACCGGTCCCGGTAGGATATGGACCCGCTGCCGGCGGCGCCGGTGCCGGTAGGATGCGGGTCCCTGCCCCCGGTCTCGGTCCCGGTAGGATGCTGATCCCTTGTCCCCGGTCCCGGTAGGATGCGGATCCCCTGCCCTCGGTGCCGGTAGGATGCGCGTCCCCTGCCCCCGGTGCCGGTGCCGGTGCGGGCGCTGCCGCCGCTGCCGGGGAGGCGGGCGGGAGGCGGGCCGGTGACTCATGGCTTCCCAACGGCGGCGGCTCCTCCCCGCGGCCGCCGGCCCCGCGCAGCCCCCGGCACATGGGCCGCGGCTCCGGCAGCGCGGAGCTGGCCATGGCCGCACCGCCCGCCCGCTGCCCCGACTGCCCGGGGCCGGAGCGGGGGGGCGGCGGCGGGACCCCCGCCGTGCCACACCTCGGCATTGCGGTGGACGAGGGGGACGTGCTGCCCGGGGCGCTGCGGATCGTGCGGCGGCTGAGACCCGCCTGGGATCCGGCCGCGGTGAAGACCAAGGTACGGCGGGGACCCTGCGCCGGCACCCCGCGAACCGGCGGCCGCTCTCACCGGGGATCGCCCGCCGGGGCTGCGGAGCCCGCCTGGGGGGCGGTTGTGGGGTTCTGGGGTCTGTCTGAGCGGGCTGGGGTGCTCACCCCGGCGGGGTGTGGGGGCAGCTCAAGGGGGGCTGAGGGGCTCAGCCTGGGAGCTGTGGGGTCTGTCCTAGGGGGGCTGTGGGGCTCAGCCGGGGGGCTATAGGGGGGCTGTAGGGTTTAACCCGGGGGGCTACCGGATCTGTCCGAGGGGGAATGTGGGGGTCACCCAAGGGGCGCCGTGGGGTTCACTGTGGGGGGCTGTAGGACCAGCCCCAGAGGATGTGACACCCCGTACCCCCACCCCGGGTCTCCCTTCCGTGCCTAGAGCGTAACCGGGGGTTCATCAGCTGTGCAAAGGTGTGACACCCCCATCGCACACCCGCCCCACGAGGTTTAGGGACCCCTGGGGTGGTCACCGAGCGGTGGCTGTGGGTACAAAAGTGTCCCCAGGCTGGCAGCCGAGGCGCGCCCGCAGGAGCGGCCGCTCCCGGGAGCCGCTCTTGTTTGGGATATTTGTCGGCTCCTGCATTTCCCAGGCTGCGTGGGCTGAGCCCCAGTTCAGGTGGGAGCTGGACACCAGTCCCGGGTCCTGGCATGGGACAGGGCTCGGCTGTGCGGGGCTGCCAGGGCTGTGCTGGGAGAGCTGGGCTGGCGTGGGAATCGCTCTGGCCGGGGCTGGGGTGACACAGGCTGGTGGCGCCGGTGCCCTCGGCTGTGCCCTGGCTCTGGGCACCGGAGCGTGGAGGGGCTGGGACTGCGTGCCCTTAAATGTCTGCACGTGAGCCAGTGTCCCCTCCGAAGGCACACGCTTCCCGTCATTAAAAATGTATTAATAGCCAAGTGTAATTAAATACAAGAAGCTGCAGGAAAAGCCATCTGAAAGGGCAGATGGCAGCGGGCAGGAAGCTGGGAGTTGGAGTTTGCCGGGGCAGGAAATGTCTCGCTCCGCTCGCTGAGCTCGGTGGTTGTGGAGGGACCCCGGCTCTGCGGTATCCAGGCTCCGCAGGGGTCAGTGTTCCACAGCAGCTCGGGTGTGCGGGCGTGTGTTTTTAATTTAAAAAAAGAAAGGGGAAAAAAAAAAGAAAGAAAAAGATAAAAAAAAAAAAACCAAAACCACGCAGGAGTTGAGGGAAAACTCTCCCGTTGCGTTTCCCTCGGTTGCTTTCCCTCCTCCCGCGTTTCCCCTCGCAGGAGCCGCTCGGGATGGGATGGAGCGGGCCAGGGCCCTCAGCTGGTTCCCATTAGCGATCCCATTCCCTGCCCGGTGCCCTGGAGCACTGCCCCGTTCCCAGCACCTCGCGGGGGCTGTACCAGGCTGTGCTGGTGGCTTGGGAAAATCTCCCGGAGCTCAGGAACGCGGCAAGAAGGGTCTGGGAGCTCGGGCTGCCCTGCCATGCCTGCTTCCCAGAGCTCCTGCTCCTCATCCCTGAGGAATGTCTGTGACGCTGAGTCAGCTCCCCCTGCTCCCAGGGAAGCACAAATGCCTCCATCCATGGATTCCATCCATCCATCCATCCCTCATCCCTCCATCCCTCATCCATCCATCCACCATCCATCCAATCCATCATCCATCCATCCATCATCCATCCATCCATCCATCCATCCACCCATCCTTCCCTTCATCCATCCATCATCCATCCGTCCATCCATCATCCATCCATCCATCCATCCCTCATCCCTCCATCCCTCATCCTCCATCCATCATACATCCATCCGTCCATCATCCATCCATCCATCCATCCATCATCCATCCATCCATCATCCATCCATCCATCCATCCATCCATCATACATCCATCCGTCCATCATCCATCCATCCATCCATCCATCATCCATCCATCCATCATCCATCCATCCATCCATCCATCCATCTCTCAGCCAGAGATAACAGCAGCAGCGCCGCAGAGCCGAAGCCACGTGAGGTTGCCTTGCAGGGTTGGATGTTTTTAGCCCAGATTTGGTAACAAGTTGCCCTGCTGGTGGCCAGCTCCAGGCTGGGGGTGCCAAGGCAGCCAGCACGGCGGCGTTTTGGGAATGCTGAGGGATTCTCCCAGCAGGCGAAGCACCAGCAGTTGGATTTTGCTGCCTCACCCCAGCGCTTTGGCACAGGTCTCTCTTTGCGTTTAATCCCTGCAAAGTTCACGGAGTGTCACTCCTCCCCTCTGTCCCCGCTGCCACCCGGCTGCAGGAGGGAAGGATCTGGGGTGGCAGCAGGGTGGCTGCAGCCTGGATCCACAGGGAACAGCACCGGGCATCCCCCAGGCAGCCACCACCACCCTCGGGAGCCACCCCCAAACCCAGCGAGTCCCTGCAGGTCACGTGTGCATCTCCAGAGTTGGTGGCCTGGAATTCAGGGGGGATAAGGCTCAGTAATCCCCTTAAACCTGCTGGAAAGGGCTGGCCAGGCTGTGGGACAGCAAAACAAAGCAGCACCGAGGATTTCACTCCATGAGGAGCCGCTCACCTGCAGGTGACCCACGTGTGGCTCGTGGTGACACCTGCATGGATGGCATGTGTCACCTCTGCTGCCTGAATTTCCAGCCTCTGGGGCCTGGCAGGACAAGAGGAGGAAAGAGCTGAGCCCCGTGGTAAAACCCAGATTATCAACTCGGGGAAAAGCAGCTTGAGAAGGCTCAGCTGCAGCTGAGGGGCAGCACCCCTGAGGATGGGGCAGCGGCCTCGCCCTGCTCACCCCAAATCCAGCTGTGGAATGGGGGAATCACCCCTGTCTGGCTTGGAGGATCTCGTTCCAGTGCCTGGAGTCTCCCCTGGGAGGCTGCTTGGGGAGCCCTATATATAGGAACCCTATAGGGGAGCGTGGGTTGCTGAGTGGGATGTCTAAAATTATCCATCCCATCCCTGAGCGCCGTGGCTGCCGGAGCAGGAGCCCTCTCCCCTCTCCTGCTCCGGCTCCCTGATCCCACAGGGGTGAGGGAATCGTTCCCATGGGGAGCCACAGCACCCCAGAGTGCCCAGGTTGGAGCTGGCACGCTGGGGGTCAGTGGGACAGGGGTTTGCTGTGGGGTGACAGAACCCCAAACCCCCTCAGTGCCCTGGAAGTGCCCAAATCCCGGTGGGATGAAGGAATCATTCCCAGGAGAGCCACAGAGTGCCCAGCTTTGAGTTGAGCATCCCACGGTGTGGGGGGCAATGGGGCAAGGAATTCCTGTGGGGTGACAGAACCCCAAATCCCCTCAGTGCCCTGGAAGTGCCCAAATCCTGGCGGGATGAAGGAATCATTCCCATGGGGAGGCGCAGCACCCTGGAGTGCCCAGCTTGGAGCTGGCACGGGGGACAATTGGGGTGATTTCCCGTGGGGTGACAAGTCCCTAAATCCCCTTGGGTGCCTCAGAGGTGCCCAAAATCCCAGTGGGATGAAGGAATTCTGCGCAGGAGGAGCCACAGCACCCCAAAACTGGCACGGGGACAACAGGACAGGGATTTCTTGTGGGGTGACAGATCCCCAAACCCCCTCAATGCCCTGGAAGTTCCCAAAATCCCGGTGGGATGAGGGAATCATTCCCAGGGGAATCACAGCACCCCAAAACTGGCACAGGGACAACAGGACAGGGGTTTCTTGTGGGGTGACACGTCCCCAAACCCCGCCGGGAGCCCCGGAGGTGCCTAAATCCCGGCGGGATGGGGCACGGAGCCCGGCACGGGCGGCAGCAGCCCCGGCATGTGCGCGGGCAGGCGGCCAAGGCGGAGCTCCGGGAGAACAAAACTCCCTTTCCATCTGCGAGGAGCCGTCAGAGCGGTGACACGAGATGTCCCCAGCAGCGACGTCCCCGCCTATCAGCGCCCCGGCCCGCGGGGAGGGTCGGAGGAGGGGATGGGGGGTGGTGTTTGCTCCGACCTTGTTTTCAGCCTCGTTGGCTGGTTTATTTATTTATTACTTTTTTAATTTCGTGCCAATTTACACTGATTTTTTTTTTTCTTTCCTCCCCTGGGGAGACATTCCCGGGGCTGCTCCCGTGCCAAGCGTGCTGGTGGCACATCTGGCCTGAGCTGTTCCTGAGCTATCCCTGAGCTGTTCCAGGTGAAATCAGCAGGATTTCCACCCAAACCACCACCTCTGCCTGCAGAGGTGTTCCTGAGATATCCCTGAGCTGTTCCAGGTGAAAAATAATAGGATTTCTACCCAAACCACCACCTCTGCCTGCAGAGGTGTTCTTGAGCTGTTCCAGGTGAAAAATAACAGGATTTCCACCCAAGCCACCCCTTCTACCTGCAGAGGTGTTCCTGAGATATCCCTGAGCTGTTCCAGGTGAAATTAGCAGGATTTTCACCCAAACCACCACCTCTGCCTGCAGAAGTGTTCATGACATATCCCTGAGCTGTTCCAGGTGAAAAAGCAGAGGTGTTCCTGAGCTATCCCTGAGCTGTTCCAGGTGAAATCAGCAGGATTTCCACCCAAACCACCACCTCTGCCTGCAGAGGTGTTCCTGAGATATCCCTGAGCTGTTCCAGGTGAAAAATAATAGGATTTCTACCCAAACCACCACCTCTGCCTGCAGAGTGTTCTTGAGCTGTTCCAGGTGAAATGAGCAGGATTTCCAACCAAACCACCTCTTCTACCTGCAGAGGTGTTCCTGAGCTATTGCAGGTGAAAAATAACAGGATTTCCACCCAAGCCACCCCTTCTACCTGCAGAGGTGTTCCTGAGATATCCCTGAGCTGTTCCAGGTGAAATTAGCAGGATTTTCACCCAAACCACCACCTCTGCCTGCAGAACCTTGAACCTCAGTCCTCCCAAACTCATCTCACTCCCCCAGGATCTTTCCTGGCTGCGCTGCCTCGCTCCTTTTCCTCATTTTTGCCATTCCCACGAGTTTTTCCCACCGGTGGGAAGCAGACACGGGGTTCCCCCATTCCCAGCCTTACCCGGGTGTCACCCTGGCCGTGTCTGTCCCCACCCAGCTCTTCACTGATGGCATCACCAACAAGCTGGTGGCCTGCTACATGGACGAGGGCATGGTGGACGCGCTGCTGGTGCGAGTGTACGGCAGGAAAACCGAGCTGCTGGTGGACAGGGAGACGGAGCTGAGGAATTTCCAGGTGCTCCGAGCCCACGGTTGCGCCCCCGACCTCTACTGCTCCTTCCAGAACGGGCTCTGCTACCAATTCCTGCCGGGAATCGCGCTGGGACCCGACCACGTGAGGGATCCCCACATCTTCAGGTGTGTGGGACGTCCTAGGGGGGGTCTGGGGGTTCCCCTTCAATTTTTCTCTTGATTTTCTGGGGGTTTGTTCTGTGTTTCCAGCTCTCCCCTGACTGCCGTGGGTGGGGGTCACTGGTGTGCCCAGTCCTGGGTGGTGTCGGGGGGTAAATGGGTCAGACTGCAGCCAGAGATGTCAAAATTGCCACATTTCTAATTTTTATCAGGTTTTGGTGAAAAGAGGTTTCCTGGGAAGCCGGAATTAAGTTTTCCTGGGAAGCTGGAATTAAAAGTTTCCTGGGAAGTTTGAATTAAGTTTTCCTGGGAAGCTGGAATTAAAGTTTCCTGGGAAGTTGGAATTAAGGTTTCCTGGGAAGCTGGAATTTAGTTTTCCTGAGAAGCTGGAATTAAGGTTCTCTGGGAAGCTGGAATTCTTCTGGGAAGCAGAGTTTAGGGCTGAATTTACCCGAAAATGGCAATTCTGAAATGATTCAGAGGCCGATCCCTGACACGGCACGAGGGCTCAGCTGTGCTCACCCCGTGGTTTAAGCAGGATTTTCAGGGAACCCCCATGAAGACACCCCCAAAGCTCTTCGGGGGATTTTGCAGGGGGGATTTTGAGGATTTGGGATCCCCCCTCACCCCTCTGCTGTGCTCCACACCAGGCTGGTGGCCCGGGAGATGGCCCGAGTCCACGCCATCCACGCCAACGGGAGCCTCCCCCGGCCCATGCTGTGGCAGAAGCTGCACAAATACCTCAGCCTGGTGAAGACAGAGCTCAGCCCAAAGGTATCCAACGCCAGGTAAAGGCAGAGGGATCCCACAGAGCCAGGCTCTGCCTCGGGCACCCCCTGCCCACCCCCTCTGGGGCCGAGGTTCCCAGGTAAAGCCTCTGCAGGGATTTGGGGCTGGATCCCTCTCAGAAGCCCTGGAGCAGCTCCAGCCCCTTCCTGCTGCCAGTTTGGGGAGGATTTCAGCTTTTTTGGAGCTCTGGGATGTGTCAGTGCAGGATCCAGCTGGAGGCACAGCCTCCCACTGCTGGAACAATCCTCCTTCTCCTCCTCCCGGAAATTTAGAATAAACCCGAGCTCAAGCCCCGCTGAGCTGACGATTAACTCTAAAAATTAAACCACTCAGCTCCCACTTCCAACCAACCCATCCCGCTTTTTGGGGCGGCTGGTTTGACCCGGCAGGTGAGAGTTGGGGTGTCTGGGAAGGATTGGGGCAGCCCCAAGAGGCGGAGGAGGTGAACGAACCCTGGGCAGGGCAATCATTAACCCGCGGCAGGAGCCAGCCGGGCTTTTCTCAGCGCCCGCCGGGCCACGGGCAGACTTTACCCACCCTGCGCCTTCAGCGCAGCCAATTAGGCAATCATTAACGAGCTTTTTTCTTGGAAGCCGCGCTCCTGAGGTTACCGCCGGGCTGCCAGAGTCCAAAACATCCCCGCGCCCCGGGGGCTCCGCCGGCTGCTCGGGGAGCGAGCGCTGGGTGGATTTGGGGATGGGCGTGGGGGGTTTTGGGGACACGGGATGCGCTGAGGCTGAGGTGGGTGGTTGCCTGGGTACCAAACGTGGTCCCCTCCCCAAAAGCAGCCTCGTTAGTCGCGCTTTGTGTCGTTAATGGGATCGTTTGTAAGGCAAGAGAGGGAAACTGGGGAAATTCTGCTCCTGTGACCCCAGGGAAGCGCTGGAAGTCAGGGAAGAGAAATTCTCCTCCTGAGCAGCCCCCAGGGAACTGCTGGAAACTGGGGAAATTCTGCTCCTGTGACCCCAGGGAACTGCTAGAAGTCAGGGAAGAGAAATTCTGCTCCTGTGGCCTCAGGGAAGCGCTGGAAGCTGGGGAAATTTTGGAAATTGGGAAAATTCTAGAATTTGGGGAAGTTCTGCCCCTCAGCCCCCAGGGAAGTGCTGAAAGCTAGGGAAGCACAATTCTGCTCTTGTGGCCCCAGGGAAGCGCTGGAAACTGGGGAAATTCTGGAATTTGGGGAAATTCTGCTCCTGTGGCCCCAGGGAAGCGCTGGAAGTCAGGAAAGAGCAATTCTGCCCGAGACCCCTGGGAAGCGCTGGAAGTTGGTGAAATTCTGGAAGTCGGGGAAATTCTGCCCCTGAGCCGCCAGGGAAGTGCTGGAAGCTGGGGAAACACTGGAAGTTAGGGAAATTCTGCCTCTGAGGCCCCAGGGAAATGCTGGAAGTCAGGGAAGCACAATTTGCTCCTGTGGCCCCAGAAAAAGCTCTGGAAGTCAGGGAAGCGCTGGAAGCTGGGGAAATTCTGGAATTCAGGGAAATTCTGCCCCTGAGCCCCCAGCGAAACACTAGAAGCCAGGGAAATTCTGCTCCTGTGGCCCCAGGGAAAGCTCTGGAAGTCAGGGAAGAGCAATTCTGTCCCCAGAGCCCCCAGGGAAGCACTGGGAGCGCGGGAAACGCCACCCCCGAGCCCCCAGGGAAGCTCTGGAAACGGAGAAAACGCCACCCCCGAGCGCCAGGGCGGCTCCCCGAGAGCAGCAGCGATGCCACCCTGTCCCTTTTGTCCCCCCGGCCAGCCTCCCGCGGGACGTGCCCAGCCCCGAGGCGCTGGAGCAGGAGCTGGCCTGGATGGAGGAGACGCTGTCGCAGCTGGGGTCCCCCGTGGTGCTGTGTCACAACGACCTCCTGTGCAAGAACATCATCTACGACAGGACACGAGGTCTGTGCGCCCGGGGGGGGTCACTGTCAGCCGTCAGGAACACAGAACCAAGGAATTATAATTGTCATTATGGAGGAATTATAATTATCAATAATCACGGAATTATAATATGCAGGTGATTTTATTGAAGAGCTCTGGGTGTCAGGGGTACAGACCCAAATCTGACTCTGCCATGGGTTCAGGATGAGCATGTTTTTATATTATTATCATTATATAATTACGTATTAATTATTAAACTTATATTTTTCTATTGTATACATCGATTTCATCCAAGCATGGATTCTTCTAATTTCCATCAAACCCCCCAAACATCGTTTCTCATTATTCTTGTTACGATTAAACAATAATTATATCCAATTACCAATCATCGCATGTAACAATCATATCATTTATCATATAACAATCATTTAATTTCTCATAGTTATTATTTATCATAAACATCATCATCATAAATATCACATAATAGTTATCATTATTTACTATCATAGTCATTATCACTTAATTTATTATTCATTAAATGATTACACAGGTGTAGCCTAACATTTTCCCAGGGCCTACCCTGACGTTTTCCCAGGGCCTACCAGGCCCAACCTTTCTTTCCAACTCCCCTGACTATCCCACGATTTTAGAAACATTTTATCCCCGTGCTGTCATCACCCCTGTCCCCGCCCCTGGCGGTTTTTGTCCCCGCAGAGCGCGTGCGCTTCATCGACTACGAGTACACGGGCTACAACTACCAGGCCTTCGACATCGGCAACCACTTCAACGAGTTCGCAGGTGGGGAGCAGCTGGGGACCCCCAAAATCCCCCCAGCCCCGGCCTGGGGTGTCCCCATCACTGGGATGGAGGAGGGAGTTATCCCCAGTCCCATACTGGGAAATGGGGTGTCCCTGTCACTGGGAATTGCATGTCCCATACTGGGAAATGGGGTGTTCCTGTTACTGGGAATTCCAGTCCCATACTGGGAAATGGGGTATCCCTGTTACTGGGAATTCCCTGTCCCATACTGGGAAATGGGGTGTCCCTGTTACTGGGATGGAGGAGGGAGTTTTATTCCCAGTTCCATACTGGGAAATGGGTGTTCCTGTTACTGGGAATTCCAGTCCCATACTGGGAAATGGGGTGTCCCTGTTACTGGGATGGGGGAGGGAGTTGTCCCCAGTCCCATACTGGGAAATGGGTTGTCCCCATCTCTTGGGGTAGAGAAGGGAATTTTGTCTCCTTGTTACTGGGAATTCCCTGTCCCGTACTGGAAAATGGGGTGTCCTGTCACTGGGAATTCCAGTTCCATACTGGGAAATGGGGTGTCCCGTCACTGGGAATTCCATGTCTCATACTGGGAAATGGGGTATCCCTATTACTGGGAATTCCAGTTCCATACTGGGAAATGGGGTCCCTGTTACTGGGAATTCCAGTCCCATACTGGGAAATGGGGTATCCCTGTTACTGGGAATTCCATGTTCCCTACTGGGAAATGGGGTGTCCCTGTTACTGGGATGGAGGAGGGAGTTTTATTCCCAGTTCCATACTGGGAAATGGGTGTTCCTGTTACTGGGAATTCCAGTCCCATACTGGGAAATGGGGTGTCCCTGTTACTGGGATGGGGGAGGGAGTTGTCCCCAGTCCCATGCTGGGAAATGGGTTGTCCCCATCTCTTGGGGTGGAAAAGGGAATTTTGTCTCCAGTGCTGGGGTGGGAAATGGGATTTCCCCATCCCTGGGATGGAGGAGGGAGTTGCATTCCCAGTCCCAGGGTGGAAAATGGGGCTGTTCTGGGGTCTCCTGATCCCTGGGAATGGAGGAGGGAGTTGAACCCCAAATCCCATGATGGGAAATGGGGTCTCCCCATCCCTGGGATGGAGGAGGGAGCCTCACCCCAAACCCTACAGCAGGAAATGGGGCTGCCCATGGTCACAGCGGGGTCTCTGCTGCTCCTGGGCACCCCGATGCCCCTGGGGTGCCAACCCTGGCTCCTCACCCCGAGGGCCAGCAGCTGATCCTGGCTTTGTGCCTGGCTGGGGTTGTGCTCTCCTCACTTTACTGTGGAGACCCCAATCTGTCCCTGTCCCCTCCTGTCCCCCCGTGTCCCCCTGTCCCCCCAGGTGTGAAGGAGGTGGATTATGGCCTCTACCCTGGCAAGGAGACGCAGCTGCAGTGGCTGCACTCCTACCTGCAGGCCTACAAGGAGCTCACCCAGGGCCACCCAGGTGACAGCCAGGTGTCCCAGGAGGAGCTGGAGACCCTCTACGTGCAAGTGAACAAGTTCTCCTTGGTGAGTGAGGAGGAGGAAGGAGCCGAAAACAGCCCAGGCATGAGGGAGTTCTCTGCTCTTGGCCTTCCAGCTGACCTGGCCAGCGCCAGGTGCCAGCCTGGGGGCTTGGGGACATCGGGGACAGGCTGTGCCTCGGCCCTGGCAGTGCCTCAGGGACGCTGAGCCCCGGGCAAGGTCACGGGGGTGTGTTGGGGACAGCTGTGCCCGACAGGGTGGCCTTGGGCAGTCCTTCAGAGGGGTCAGGCACGGCTGGAGTGAGGAAATCCTCTTTGCTGACTGCCAGGGGCGGCCCCAGCCGATTTTCTGGAAATTTTGGGTGAAATATTCTCTGTGTTCCTGGCTGCAGCTGCCGGGAGGGCAGCACAGGGGTGGCATCCCAAGTCCAGCACCCTCCCTGCTGCCATCCCTGGCTCCAGCCAGGAGCAGCCCCTGGAGGGCACAGAAATCCCGCTGTGGGTCCGTGTCCTGTCCTTGTCACAGCCCTGGGGGTTGGGGCACAGGGGTTTCTGTCCCCGCAGCTGTTCCCTGATCCTTGCTCTGCCCCTTGCAGGCGTCCCATTTCCTCTGGGCCTGCTGGGGCCTGATCCAGGATAAATATTCCACCATAGACTTTAATTTCTTACGGTGAGTCCACTCAGGCTGCTCCCAGGGAAATGGGCGGGGAGGGAGGATCCCGGGGAGCATCCTGGTAATCCGTGGGGAGGATCCTGGGGAGGATCCCTGGGAAGGATCCCGGTAATCCCTGGGGAGGATCCTGGGGAGAACCCTGGTGGTCCCTGGGGAGGATCCTGGGGAGGATCCTGGGGAGGATCCCAAGGATCCTGGGGAGGACCCTGGTGGTCCCTGGGGAGGATCCCAGGGAGGATCCCAGTGGTCTCTGGGGAGGATCCCAGGGAAGATCCCGGCTGTCCCCGGGGAGGATCCCGGCTGTCCCCTGGGAGGATCCCAGCAGTCCTTGGGGAGGATCCCGGCTGTCCCTGGGGAGGATCCTGGGACAAACGCCAGCAGTCCCAGGGGACACGAGTGGCTCCGAGCCGTCCCTCCTCTCTCTCTCTCTTTACAGATATGCAAAGTTAAGGTTTAAACAGTACTTCAAGATGAAGCCGGTGGTCACAGCCCTGCAGGTCCCCAAGTAGGGGCCGCCCCGAGCTCTCCTGTCCTGGCCGTGCCCTCGCGCCCCCCTCGCCCAGCGGTGCCAAGGGGGACAAGAGGAGCCCTGCCCCGGCCACCACCGCTCCCAGGAGAGCCTGGCCACCCCCAAGACTGGACCACGAGATGCTGGAGAGGACCAGGGCCCCGCGAGGCCCCAGCCCACGCCAGGAAGCCCCACCACCGCCTTAACGCCCGGTGCCGGTGCCCGGCAGGTCCGTGCCCCGCTGGCACTGCTGCTGCTGCCCGGCCTGGCACCAACCCCTCCCCTGCGCTGTCCCCGAGGGGGACACGGCGTCACCCCGGCCGCTCAGGGCCCCCAGAGCTGCCCCACTGTCCCCTCCTGCCCCGCTGGGTGCCACCCTCAAAGCAGCGCTGTCCCATGTCCCTGCTGGCCCCCAGCACGGGACCCTTGTCCCTGAGGGGTGGCAGCTGTGGGCAAAGGGGCAGTGCCAGCCGTGAGCCCCTGGCACCTGTGGGGTGCTGCTGTGGGCACGGGGTGCCCGCCCCCCCTGCGTCGTTCCAGCCCGGGGGTGTCCCCACAGCTGCCCCTGCCTGTCCCCACTGTCCCCTTGGCTTGGTGGCTTCTCCCCCGCCCCCAGCTCTGCCCCCAGGGGGTCTGGGGACATCCAGGGAGGTCTGTCCTGCCTGTCCCCACCCCTGTCCTCCTCCCTTGGCTGTGTCCCCATCCCTGGCAGGAGGTGGCACGGAGCTGCCCCGCTCCAGGACCGGGCACAGCTTCACCCCCACCCCCCTGCCCTGCTGAGCCCGTCGAGCTCAGCTCAGCAATCAGGGCCCTGTGCCCCCCCTGCTGTGGGGACAAGGTGACTGTCCCTTCCCCAGGCACAGGGACCTCCCCCACAGCCCTGTGCCACCTCAGCTGTGGGGACAAGGTGGCTGTCCCTTCTCCAGGCACAGGGATGTCCCCGAGAGCCCTGTACCCACCTTGGCTGTGGGGACAAGGTGACTGTCCCTTCTCCAGGCACAGGGATGTCCCCCAGGCAGACCCAGGGCTGCTGGCACGTCCGTGTTTGTTTCAGTGGGAAATAAAAGCTGCTGGTAGCTGGAATTTGGGGCTGTGGATCTGGGGCTGGAGCAGGGGCAGCCCCCCCGGGCTCTGGGGGTGCTCCTGTCCCTTCTGTACCCCAAGATGTCCCCATCCAACCCTCACCCCCACTCTGGTGAAGCCCAAGCCCCTTTCTCTGCTCCAAAAAGTCACTTTTATTGTGCCAAGGGCCAAGGGGAGGAACGATTGTAAACAGGGATGTGAAATATACAGGTTAAGTTACTCGTCGTCTTATTAACAAAATAAAGCTCTATCTATATTTACAATCTTTAAAAAACAAAACGAAACAACAAAAAAATAAAAAGTAATGGAAGAGAGACAAGAAGAGCTGCAGCTGTGGGGGGGGGACACATCTGCTGCCAGTCCCTCTGCAGCACAGCCTGGCCCAGCGCTGGAGTGGGACCCCTCCCCAGGGACCCCTGTCTGTCCCCAGGGACCCCTGTCCCACCTCAGGGACCCCTGTCCCTCCCCAGAGACCCCTGTCTGTCCCCAGGGACCCCTGTCCCACCTCAGGGACCCCTGTCCTTCCCCGGGACCCCTGTCCCACCTCAGGGACTCCTGTCCCTCCCCAGAGAGTTGGGAATAAATAAAGCACTGACAAAGGGCAAGGGAGCAGGGAGGGGCTGGCAGGGCAGGGCAGGGGCTGGCGGGATGTCCCCTGGGATAAGGGATGTCCCCACGGCAGTGTCCCCAGCACTCGGGTGCTGCTGCTGAGATTGGGATCCCCAGCCCAGCCCGGCTTGGGGACAAGGCACTAGAGGGACAAGGGGACAGAGGCTGGTGCCCACTTTGTGCAGCCTCGAGCCCAGGTGGCCACGGCTCCCGTGGTGTCCCCAGCACAGTGACAGTCCCTGCAGTGTCCCCAGCGCTGTCGCTGTCCCCAGCACAGTGACAGTCCCTGCAGTGTCCCCAGCGCTGGCGCTGTCCCCGCGCTGTCCCCAGCACAGTGACAGTCCCTGCAGTGTCCCCAGCGCTGGCGCTGTCCCCGCGCTGTCCCAGGCTCGGGGCTGTTCCCGGCTGTGCCACACGGAGGTGCCGGAGCCCCGCGCACAGAGGGACAGCGGGGACACGGCCGGGGAGAGAGCGGCTGGGCACAGGGGGACAGGGCACACACCTGGGCATGGCACACACACCTGGACATGGCACACACACCTGGGCATGGCACACACACACACACACACACACACACACCTGGGCATGGCACACACACTTGAACATGGCACACACACACACACACACACACACACACACACACACACACACACACACACACACACACACACACACACACACACACACACACACACACACACACACACACACACACACACACACACACACACACACACACACACACACACACACACACACACACACACACACACACACACACACACACACACACACACACACACACACACACACACACACACACACACACACACACACACACACACACACACACACACACACACACACACACACACACACCTGGGCATGGTAAACACACACACCTGGGCATGGTAAACACACACACCCGGGCATGGCACACACACACCTGGACATGGCACACACACACCTGGGCATGGTAAACACACACACCTGGGCACTGAACACAGCTGGACATGGCACACACCTGCATGCTGCCACACAGAGGGACACTGCACTCACTTGGGCATTGCACACACACCTGGGCACTGCCACTCGCCTGGACACTGGCACACACACACACCTGGGCATGGCACACACCTGGGCACTGCCACACGGAGGGACACTGCACACTCACCTGGACCCCACACATGCACACCTGGGCACTGCCACACACCTGGACATGGCACACCCACCTGGCCACCCCTAAATCTCACCCATGCCCAGCCACACCCCAGCCCCTGGAGCAGGCTCTCACCACACCGCGCTCTTTTTTTCTCACAATTCCTTTCCCCTCAGCCGCTCCTTTCCCTCCCCTCACCCCGCAGGGCTCAGGTGCAGCCCGGGCTGCAGGGCCAGGTGCCCGGGCACAGGCGGGCATGTCCCCCCCCCGAGCGGGGCTGGCAGGGCAGGAACAGCCCCCGCTTTATTCCCAAAGTGGGCCAGAGCTGCCGGCAGCACAAAGGGCCCCGAGGAGCCCTTGGCCGGGGCCAGGCTGGAGCTAAAATTGGCTCGGGGGGAATTCGCTGGCAGGCACCAAAGAGCGAGCGGGAAGCGCGGAGGGGAGGTCACGCCAGGATAGAGGAGGGACGAGTGTGTCCCTGTCCTGTGTCCCCAGTCTGAGTCCTTATCCTGTGTCCCCACCCTGTGCCCAGCAGGTGAGGCTCTCCAGGACCCGCAGTGCCGCAGGGCTGGAGATGCTCTGGAGGTTCCCCGCAGCCTCAAGTCCCCTCAGGGGTGACAACACAGCAGCCACAGCGTCACCAAATCTCCAGGCTCGCTGGCCTCGGCTCCACGTGCCACCAAAGCAAGGCCAAGCCAGTCCGTGCCACCCAAAATCCCAGGTGCCCACCCTCGTGGGACCCTTCTACAGGTGGGCAGCTCCCCCGTGGCAGAGTGCCATCCCACCAGGACATGCGGTGCCCTCCCGGAGGTGGCAGCCAGCCCTGCCACCCCCTCCGCTGTCCCCTGTCCCCTCAGTCCGTCAGCACCACCAGCTCGCCGTCACTCTTGTCCTCGCCCTCCGAGTCCTCGTCCTCGCTGTAGCGGTACATGTCCCCCTCGGGCACCGAGTGCCCGTCGTCCCCGGCGTCGCCGTCCTTGAGGCTGCGGGTGTTGACGATGACGGGCATGGTGGGGTCCACGCCGCGGGGCAGGTAATGCTCCAGGAGGGGCGGGGGCAGCTGCACGCCCACCGGCCGCGGGTACAGCACGTCCGAGGAGCTGGGGGGCACCTGGCTGCCCTGCGGCCTGGGGGACACGGGGGTGGGCACTCAGAGGGGCAGACAGGGCTCAGGGGGCTGTCCTCAGCCACCCCGAGGGGGGAATTATGAGAGGGGCAGGTGGGCATCAACCCCATGGGCACCAGGTGGGCACGCACCTCATCGACATCAGGTGGGCACCAACCCCATGGGCACCAGATGGGGTCCCACCCATGTCACCAGGTGAGCCCCACACCAGCACCACCCCTCTGAGCCCGCGGGGCAGGGCACACAGGGGGTCCCTTATCAATCCCCCCTTATCAATCCCGCTTACCTATCCCCCATATCAAATCCCCCTTACCAATCCCCTTTACCAATCCCCCCGTACCCATTACCAATCCCCCTAACCAATCCTCTCTTATCAATTCCCCTTACCAACCCCCCCATACCAATCCCCCCTTATCAATCCCCCTTATTTATCCTTCATTGCCAATCCCCCAACCAATCCCCACTACCAATTCCCCCTTACCAATCCCCTTTATGAATCCCCTCATACCAATCCCCTTTACCAATCCCCCCTTATCAATCCCCCTGTACCAATCCTCCTTATCAATCTCCCTTACCAATCCCCCACCCCTTATCCATTCCCCCTTTATCAACCCCATTACCAACCCCCCTTATCAATCCCCTTATCAATTACCCTATCAAGTATCCCTGCCTGGCGTCCTGGCGCCGGTTCCTCATCAGCGCCTTGTACTCGCCCACGCGCAGCCGCTTGCCCTCCACGATGCAGGTGCGCTTGGGCCGCGGTTTGTATTTGTAGTCCGGGTACTTCTCCAGGTGCTGCCGGCTCAGCCGCGCCTGCTCCTCGTAGTAGGGCTGCTTCTCCTGGTTGGACATGGATTTCCAGCGGGATCCTGCGTGGGGAAAGGAGGAGAGCGTCCTCACAGCCTGCCTGAGCCAGGAGATCGGGGTGAACCCATCCCGAGCTTGATTGGTGCTGTTGGTTGATTAATTAATGATGTTAATTAATGGCGTTGGTTGTGGGAATGGTGCCTGGATTTATGGCAGTGCTGGTGGGAGACATGTGCCGCAGCTGCTTCTGCTGGAATATCGGGAACAGCTTCCCTGAATTTCTCTGGGCATTTCCAGGGATTCATCCCTTCATTCCCTGACCTTCCCTCCTGGATTCATCCCCCCATTCCCTGACTTTTCCTCCCAGGATTCATCCCCTCATTCCCTAACCTTCCCCAGGTCAGGGAGGTCCCTCTGTGGCAATTAAGAGTGGATCCCCTGTCTCCAGATCTTGTTCCCACCCCTCCAGGCGATGCAGAGGGGATCCCCATCCCCAGGTCTCATTCCCATCCCTCCAGGGGCTGTAGAAGGGCTCCTGCCCCAGGATTTTTGGGGGGAAGCAGAGGGAATCCTGCCCCAGGAGGTCGTTCCCATCTCTCCAGAGGCTGCAGAGGGGCTCCTGCCCCGGGATCTCACCCAGGATCTTGCTGATGCTGGAGTTGTGCATGTCTGGGAAGGCCTGCAGGATCTTCCTGCGCTCGTCCTTGGCCCACACCATGAAGGCGTTCATGGGCCGCTTGATGTGGTTGTTGTTCCTGGACTCTGGGAAGTGCCGGGAGCCTGCCGGGACACGCGGGATGAGGGCAGGAGCCAGGGGACAGAGCCACTCTGGGGTCACCACCGTGCCCTGGCCACCCTCACCGTCCATCTCGCAGCTCAGCAGAGCCTCGTCCAGCCGGTGGCCGGGGTTCTCCTCCATCCGCTCCTTCACCGGGGAGGAGTCAATCCCGACGGGCTCCTGTGGGACAGCGGGGTCAGGAGCCAGCCCCCAGCCCGGGGACAGCTGTGGCTGGTGACCTGGGGTGGCAGAGGGGACGGTGACAGCACAGAGTGACGCTCACCTTGCGGTAGGGGCTGCTCAGTGACCCCTCCATGGCGGCGCCGTGGCCGTGCAGCAGCTGCCGCGCGTCGTGGATGGCTTTGGTGATGGCATCGCCCTCTCCCAGGAATCCTGGCAGGACACGGGCACCCGTCAGTGCCAGCGGCCACCCCACTGACCCCCCCAGAGTACCCACCCCCAGAGGCATCCTTCAGTGCCAGCAGCCACCCCACTGACCCCCCCAGGGTACCCACCCCCAGGGGCACCCGTCAATGCCAGCGGCCACCCCACTGACCCCCCAGAGTACCTGTCAGTGCCAGCAGTGACCCCGCTGACCATTCACACACCCACCCCATGGGCATTCATCAGTGCCAGTGGCCACCCCAGAGTCCCCAGAGTACCTGTCAGTGCCAGTGGTCATCCCACTGACCACTCACAACATCCACCCCCATGGGAACTCATCAGTGCTAGTGGGCACTCCACTGACCACTGCTGACCCCCCACAGCACTGATCCCTAAAGGTGCCCATCAGTGCCAGTGGTCACCTCACTGACCACCCACACACCCACCCTTATGGACACCCATCTGTGCCATTGGTCACCCCACTGACCACTGCTGAGCACTCACAGCACCCACCCTCATGGGTACTCATCAGTGCCAGTGGTCACTCTGCTGACCACTCACACACCCACCCCGTGAGCACCCATCAGTGCCAGTGGTCACCCTGCTGACCTCCTACAGTACCCCTCCTTATGGGTACCTCTCAATGCCAGTGGTCATCCCACTGACCACTCACAACACCCACCCCATGGGCATTCATCAATGCCAGTGGTCACCTCACTGACCACTCAACCCACGCCCATGGGCACCCGTCAGTGCCAGTGGTCACTCTGCTGACCACTCACACACCCACCCCGTGAGCACCCATCAGTGCCAGTGGTCACCCCACTGACCACTCAACCCACGCCTGTGGGCACCCCTCAGTGCCAGTGGCCACCCCGCTGCCCCCCACCCCACTGGCCCCCCCCCCGACCATCCCAGCTGCGCCCCGGGCGGCGGCACAGCCCAGGGTGACAGTGACGTCACTTGTGTCCCCACCCAGCGGGAGGTTGGAGGGGCTGCTCTGCAGCTCCCTGCTGGCGCCGTGGCTCGG
Source organism: Pyrgilauda ruficollis (assembly GCF_017590135.1). Classification (NCBI taxonomy): domain Eukaryota; kingdom Metazoa; phylum Chordata; class Aves; order Passeriformes; family Passeridae; genus Pyrgilauda; species Pyrgilauda ruficollis. Next base: position 622,722 of record NW_024523789.1, read on the forward strand.
TGGCAGCGCCTGGCAGCCGCTCATCTTCAAACTGGGCGAACTGGAGGCGCTGGGCAGCTCGGGACCTTTGGGTTTGGCCGTCAGGTTCAGCGGCTGCGAGGTCTCCTGAGGAGGAGGGAGGGGTGGGGGGTGAGGAGCTGACCCCAGAGCTCCAGCCCAGGGTTTGGGGCTGTACCAGGGTTTTTGGGGCTGTACCAGAATTTGAAGAGGGATTTTGGAGCTGTACCAGGGGTTTAAGGGGGGTTTTTTGGCTCTGAAAGGGGTTGAAGGGCATTTTGAGGGCTGTACCAAGGGTTGAAGGGGGTTTTTGGAGCCATACCAGGGTTTGGGAGGGTTTTGGGTCTTTACCAGGGTTTGTGGGGCTGTACCAGGGTTTGGGGGGGCTGTCCCAGGGTTTTTGGAGCTGTGCCAGGGTTTCTGGGGGCTGTACCAGGGGTTTTGGGGTTTTTGGGGCTGTGTCTGGGGTTTTGGGGCTGTACCTGAGCTTTTGGAGGCTGTACCAGGATTTTGGGGGTTGTACCAGGGTTTTTAGGGTTTTTGGGGCTGTCCCAGGGTTTTTGGGGCTGTCCCAGGGTTTTTGGGGCTGTGCCTGGGTTTTTGGGGTTTTTGGGGCCGTACCTGCATCTGGAGGTGGCCCGGGCCCGCGGGTCTCTTCAGCGTGGCAGGAGGGGGGCTGTGCAGGAGCTGCACCGGGTAATCCACTGCGGGAGCAGAGGGACAGCGCTTGGGGACAACAGGGACACGGCTGGGGGACAAGGCCACCCCGCAGGGCTGGGACAGCCCCAACTCACCCGGTTTGCAGGGGATGGGCTGGATGGGCAGTGCCAGCTGGGACTCGGGGCTGACCGGCAGGGGCTGGTGGCCGGGGGTGAAGGCGGGGATCATCACGTAGGGCATGTTGACCTGCTGGAGGGGACAGGGACACCAGATCAACGCTGTGCCACCCCTGGCTGGGGACAGCAGGACAGCGGGGGGCTGCAGTCACAGGGACAGAGGTGTCCCCTGCCTTTACCTGGATCTGCTGCTGGAGGAGGTTGATCTTGTGCTGCTGCTGGATGAGCTGCTGCTGCTGCTTGGCGATCTGGGGAGGGGACAGCGGCGTTGGTGACATCAAGGACAGCGCTGGGCTGGCCTCCAGCCTGGCAGAACCCGGCCAGCACCACAGGAAAAGGGTGGCAGGGGGTCCCCAGGGCGATGGGAAGGGCAGGAGGAGGGGCTGAGCTGCCCTGAGCCACCTCGAGGGACACAAGGGCTGTGTGTCACACCCCAGGTGTGACAGCGGTGTCACCCCTGCCCTTGGGAGAGGTGACCAAGGAGCAGGTGAGCACAGGCAGGAGGCACCTGGGGTGGTTTGTTCATCACAGTGACGTCACTTGTGTCCCCACCCAGCGGGAGGTTGGAGGGGCTGCTCTGCAGCTCCCTGCTGGCGCCGTGGCTCGGTGGCAGCGCCTGGCAGCCGCTCATCTTCAAACTGGGCGAACTGGAGGCGCTGGGCAGCTCGGGACCTTTGGGTTTGGCCGTCAGGTTCAGCGGCTGCGAGGTCTCCTGAGGAGGAGGGAGGGGTGGGGGGTGAGGAGCTGACACCAAAGCTCCAGCCCAGGGTTTGGGGCTGTACCAGGGTTTTTGGGGCTGTACCAGAATTTGAAGAGGGTTTTTGGAGCTGTACCAGGGGTTTAAGGGGGGTTTTTTGGCTCTGAAAGGGGTTGAAGGGCATTTTGAGGGCTGTATCAAGGGTTGAAGGGGGTTTTTGGAGCCATACCAGGGTTTGGGAGGGTTTTGGGTCTTTACCAGGGTTTGTGGGGCTGTACCAGGGTTTGGGGGGGCTGTCCCAGGGTTTTTGGAGCTGTGCCAGGGTTTCTGGGGGCTGTACCAGGGGTTTTGGGGTTTTTGGGGCTGTGTCTGGGGTTTTGGGGCTGTACCTGAGCTTTTGGAGGCTGTACCAGGATTTGGGGGGCTGTACCAGGGTTTTTAGGGTTTTTGGAGGCTGTCCCAGGGTTTTTGGGGCTGTCCCAGGGTTTTTGGGGCTGTGCCTGGGTTTTTGGGGTTTTTGGGGCCGTACCTGCATCTGGAGGTGGCCCGGGCCCTCGGGTCTCTTCAGCGTGGCAGGAGGGGGGCTGTGCAGGAGCTGCACCGGGTAATCCACTGCGGGAGCAGAGGGACAGCGCTTGGGGACAACAGGGACACGGCTGGGGGACAAGGCCACCCCGCAGGGCTGGGACAGCCCCAACTCACCCGGTTTGCAGGGGATGGGCTGGATGGGCAGTGCCAGCTGGGACTCGGGGCTGACCGGCAGGGGCTGGTGGCCGGGGGTGAAGGCGGGGATCATCACGTAGGGCATGTTGACCTGCTGGAGGGGACAGGGACACCAGATCAACGCTGTGCCACCCCTGGCTGGGGACAGCAGGACAGCGGGAGGCTGCGGTCACAGGGACAGAGGTGTCCCCTGCCTTTACCTGGATCTGCTGCTGGAGGAGGTTGATCTTGTGCTGCTGCTGGATGAGCTGCTGCTGCTGCTTGGCGATCTGGGGAGGGGACAGCGGCGTTGGTGACATCAAGGACAGTGCTGGGCTGGCCTCCAGCCTGGCAGAACCCGGCCAGCACCACAGGAAAAGGGTGGCAGGGGGTCCCCAGGGCGATGGGAAGGGCAGGAGGAGGGGCTGAGCTGCCCTGAGCCACCTCGAGGGACACAAGGGCTGTGTGTCACACCCCAGGTGTGACAGCGGTGTCACCCCTGCCCTTGGGAGAGGTGACCAAGGAGCAGGTGAGCACAGGCAGGAGGCACCTGGGGTGGTTTGTTCATCGTGGGCGGCTCAACCCCATCTCCATCCACCCGTGCTCCTCCCAGCTCCGAGGGCTTTGGGATGGGGACACAAAACAGGACCCCAAAGCCACTCATGGTCCCGCCATCCCAAAGGGATCGTGGAGGGGTGACGGTCCCCACCTGCTCCTGCTGCTGCCGTGCCAGCTCCATCTGCTGCTGCTGCTTCTCGAAGAGCATGGTGGCCATGTTCTTCTGCTCCGAGTGCGCCGTCAGCAGCTGGTCCCGCAGCGTGGACAGCTGGTTGATCATCACCAGCAGCTGCAGCTCCTTCTCCGCCAGGCTCTCCTGGGTTCCTGGGGGGAAAATCCGACTGGATCAGGGTCAGGGCGTGGGGAGGGGGAGAGGGTCAAGGTAGGATGGAGGTGGCTTTGTTTAAGGGTATAATTCCTATTTCCTCTGAAATTGAAGTCTTTGGGGTGGGAAATGTGAGGCAGAGAAGTCCTAAAGCCAGCAGAGCCACCACGGGGTGACCAGGGAATGTCAGATTTGGGGAGGAATGGAAAGATCCCCACACGCTGAACCCCCCCACAGTGCAGTCAGAGGCAGCAGAGATGCTCACCTCCAAAATAAACAATTAAAAAAGTGACAAATCCCAATGAAATGTGGACATCTCCCCTCGTGCTTTGGTGCTCCCAGCTGCGAGGCAGGAGGGAGCTTGGTGGAGGGGGATCCCACCTTTCACTTCCTTGGATTCAGCCGTGTTCCGGCCCAGTAGCCGCTCCTTCCAGTCACTGGCCAGCAGCTTCTCGATGGTTGGCATCACTGGGGACAGGGACAGGGACAGGGGACAACCACATGAGCACATCCCAAGGCTCTGCAGCACGGCTCAGTCCATCCCACAGCTCTGGGGAAATCCCGAGGGGCAGGGAAGGGATCCCAAGAGGTCCCTTGGGATCGTTTCCCACCTTCCTTCAGGTTCCTGTTGAAGTCCAGCTTCTCCTGGCCACTCCCGGCCGGCTCGAAGGCGGAACGCCGGGGCTCGGGGACATCCCCGGTGGATTCCTGCGGGACACAGATGTCACTGCCACCACCAGGGACACCCCCAGCAGGGGACATCTCCATCTGGTGGGATGCTGGGAGCTGGAGTACACTCTGCCAGGCACATTCCCTGAATCCCACCCAGAGAGCATCATGGAAATGCTGGAATTTTCTCCCATTGTCCCCTGAGCTCCTCTCCCCTCTGAGGGCAGAGCAGGGAGAGGGAAAACCCCAGGACAATGGGAAAGGGAGGCTGAAGGGATGGGGAACACCTGGAGGGGGTCGTTGGGGGTTCCACACCAAAGGTGAAGCCCTCAAAGCCCAGGGATGACCCCAGAGCAGCCCCAGATTTGCCGTGGGCAAAGCTGAGCTCTTGTTCCCCATTTTTCATATTTTTGGGGCTCAAACCTCAGAGAAACCCACCCTTCACACCCTGGGAGCTCTTGTTCTCACTTTTCCAGGTTTTTGGAACTCAATCGTTGGGGAAACCAACCCTTCACACCCTGGGAGCTCTTGTTCCTGGTTTTCCAGGTTTTTGGGGCTCAATCCTTGGGGAAACCAGCCCTTCACACCCTGGGATCTCTTGATTCTGCTTTTCCAGGTTTTCGGGGCTCAATCCTCAGGGAAACCAGCCCTTCACACCCTGGGAGTTCTTGTTCCTGGTTTTCCAGGTTTTGGGGGCTCAATCCTCAGGGAAACCAACCCTTCACAACTTGGGAGCTCTTGTTCCCAGCTCTCCAGGTTTTTGAGCTCAAAAGAGCAGCCAAAAAAACCTTGGGAGAGCCTGAGATTTCAGTTTTAATTCCTCGGGATGAGGAAAAGCCACACGGGGGAGCAGCCACCGCCTCCTCCATGGGATGGAGGGTCCGGAGCAGGGCTGGGGGCAGCACCACCTTTGTCACACCCACCTGTGGCAGGCCCTGGGGGTCGGTGCCATCCCTGGGAGGTGGCCCCGGGGGGTCGTGGGGCCGGGGCTCAGCACTGGGGGCAGCCCCCGGGGGGGTCTCGGGGCCGCCCTCCTTCTTCTCCTCGGTCTTGACGGCGCAGTTCACCATGGTGCCCGCTCCATCCAGCTCCGGGGGTGGAGAGACGGGGCTCCTCATGGACATCCTGGGGACAGCAGGGACGTCACCACGGCCACCGGGCACCCCTGGGCATAGGCACCCCTCTCCCAGCCTGGTGCCACACTGGCGTGCTCCACGGTGCAAGGACAGCGTCCCTGGGGTTTGCCAAGGGGAAAGCTGAGCTCTTGTTCCCGGTTTTTCATATTTTTGGGGCTCAAACCTCAGAGAAACCCACCCTTCACACCCTGGGAGCTCTTGTTCCTGGTTTTCCAGGTTTTGGGGGCTCAATCCTCAGGGAAACCAACCCTTCACACCTCGGGATTGAGGAATGAATTCCTAAAGGCAGCCCAGAGATCCCAGAGATTGGGATTGAGGGACAGCTTGAGGGACCTTCATGCCACCTCCAGCAAGCCCAGGCTCAGGGTGACAGGGACCAGCAGCCCAGGGGTCCCTCACTGCTCCAGGATGCCTAGAAAGCCATTGCAGCAGCCACGGGTTTCCCGATCCAACGGGAAGGGGAAATCCTGGCTCTGCCCAACAATGGCTGGAACAGCACCGGAACGGCTCCTCCAGGAACCCCCGGCACGGGGGGGACCTGGGACCGGGATTGGGGCTGGCCACCAGGATGGCTCCTCTGGGAGTCCCTGGGATGGGATGGGACTGGAACTGGCCACCAAAAGAGATCCTCCAGGAGTCCCCGTCATGGAATGGATCTCGGACCAGGACTGGCCAGCAGCACAGCTCCTCCAGGAGTCCCTGCCATGGGATGGACCTGGGACTGGAACTGGCCACCAGAACAGCTCCTCTGGGAGTCCCTGCCATGGAATGGATCTGGGACTGGAACTGGCCACCAGAACAGCTCCTCTGGGAGCCCCTGGCATGGAATGGACCTGGGACTGGAACTGGCCACCAGAACAGCTCCTCTGGGAGCCCCTGGCACAGCACTGCCAAGGCCCTGCCAGGACAAGGGGCTGGCCCCAGGAATGGCTCTCCCTGATCCCACAAACCTCTGTGGGTGCCAATCCCAGTCCCAGTGCTGCCGGATGGGCACTGCAGGAGTGACCATGAGATTTATAGAGAATGGGTTATAACACCCCATGGGGACCCCAAGCACTGGCGTTCCATGGGGTTTGTCCCCAAAAAACGTGTCCCGCCCCTCGTTCCGGGTGCCAGGGCTGCCAAGAGCCAGTGCCAGGATCGGTGGTGCCCACAGGGCCGTGCCACGGGGATTTGCCTTTCGTGGCCACCAAGCCTCACACCACACAGCAAGAACGGGAACAAGCATTGTCCTCGCCTTTCAGCGGGAATAATGGGAAAAGGAGGAAGGGATTTACCCTGGAATTGGGATCTGGGTTGTGGGACTGCCCTGCGATGGGGGCAGCACCTGCCGGGGGGATGCCACCCCAAACCCAGCACCCTCTCACCTCCCAGACCCCCCTCAGGAGCCCCTAAAGCCAGTTTGGGGGTGCAAAGTGGGGTGGGGAGGGCTGAGCTGGGCCGCCCGGCTTGGGGGCAGCAATTACATAACAAACAAAGCCCGGCTCAAGCTGCGAATTAATCAAACGGCTGAAAATAAAACCTTCCTCTCAGGAACTTCAAACAAAAGAAATGAAAACAACAAGGCCGGCTGGGTAATGAAAAGCCAGGGCTGTGAATAGGGGACAAAAGGAAGTGGAACAATGGGGTGTTGGACAAAAGCAATAAAGTAAAGGGAAGTGTGACAGCTCCACAATAGGGCACTGTGCTCGCCAGCCTTTCTGATCTTAGCGGGCCTTTTTTTAATCTCGGTTCCCTCGCCCTCCGCCGAACAAACCCGCCGGGTTTCCTCCCGGCCCCGCATTGCCCGGGGGCTGCCGCATCCTGCGGCGCCCCTTCCTGCCCCGGCTCACCTTGGCCGGGGCCACCCGGCCCCCAAAATCCATTGCCGGGAAGGACCGGACCCGGTGGGAAGCTGTGCCGGCTCCAGCAAGGATTTGCCTTGTGGGGATGTTATAGGTGGGGAAACTGAGGCAGGAATGCACAGCACAGCACCTCAGGTGTGCGTGAAATGCCATTTTCCCAGTTTTTTTGGCTTTTTTTCCATGCAAAAATCCAAATTTTGTAGGTTTCGCGTGCTGCAAGAGCAGCACCGCGGCACGGAGCGATGGCTTCGGTTTGAGGCAGGGACAAAATCCCATCCCAGCCCTCCCGCAGGTCCCGTTCCCATTGTGCTTCACCTCCCGGTGCCACTGGAAGTTCACTCTTAAAATGGGGCCAGGCTTTAATAGGGCCGTGTTTGAAAGAGGCCTCCTTGAGGGTTTGTTATCCACCCTGCCGAGCAAACAAAAAAAAAAAGGGGAAAAGGGGAAAACGCGCTGTTATCTCATTCCGGGCGGGTCTCAGGTGTGGGCTCCGGGGCTGCCTGGGGCACACAATGGGCACGGAACAATCGCACTGAAAGGATCTTCTTGGTTTTTAAAGTTCCCCGTTAAATCCAGGGTGGAGAGGAAGGGAGGGAATGGGGTCGGGATGGAAAGCGCCAGCCTGGAGGATGGAAACAGATCCCGAATCCTCATGGGATGGTTCCTTCCCTCACAGCTCTTTGGGGGCTCATCCCACAAGCAGCAAAGGCCTGAAATTCCAATTCTGAAGTCATATTTCACCTTTCCTCCCAATCCCAGCCCTGCAGCTCCAAGATTTTCGGGATGGTGACAGCTTGTGTTTCCCGGTTCGTACCCGCGAACGGCACGTCCTGCAATTCTCCCGGTGGCCGTGCCACCCTTCCTGCCCGCCAGCCAGGCCTGATCCTATCGGCCCCGGCTGTGTGGAGCAGAACAGCTCCAGGGGCTGGGAGAAGGGAATGAGGTGCCAGAAAACCCCCACCCTACCCTGCACCGGTTTGGGGATCCGAGAGATGCTAAAATCCCACCAGTGCAGGAGTTTGGGATCCAGGTGTTGAGATCCCGGCACTGCAGGAGTTTGGGATCCAGGAGATGCCAAAATCTCAGCACTACAGGAGCTTGGAGATCCAAGAGATGCCAAAATCCCACAGTTTGGGATCCAGGAGAATCCAGGAGTCATTGAGATCCCGGCACTACAGGAGTTTGGGATCCAGGAAACATCAAGATCCTGGCACTGCAGGAGTTTGGGATACAGATGCTGAGATCCCAGCACTGCAGGAGTTTGGCGATCCAAGAGGCAATGGGATTCCAACACAACAGGAATTTGGGGATCCAAGAGATGCTGAGATCCCAGCACAGCAGGGATTTGGGACCCAAGAGACACCAAGACCCTGGCACTGCAGGAGTTTGGGATTCAGATGTTGAGAGCCTGGCACTGCAGGAGTTTTTGATTCAGATGTTGAGAGCCTGGCACTGCAGGAGTTTGGGATCCAGATGTTGAGACCCTGGCACTGCAGGAGTTTGGGATTCAGATGTTGAGAGCCTGGCACTGCAGGAGTTTGGTATCCAGGAAATGCCAAAATCTCAGAACCGCAGGACCTTGGGGATCCAAGAGCCACCAAGATCCCTCACCCCGTGTCACATCACTCCTGCCTCAGGGCTCATCCTGCCCCTCAGTTTGGGGACATTCCCACCCCAGGGACAGCAAAGAGACCCTTGGCGAGCTGGCTGGGGGAGCTGGCTGCCCAGATTTTCGGGATCACCCTGCCCTCTCCTGCCCATCAGGTTGTCCCAGCTGCTGGAGTTCTTGCTCTCCTCCCTCCCAAAGTTCTCCATCCTCATCTCTTCCCCTCAGGAACCCAACGTGGTTCCCAATCATCCCAAAAAAAACAGAGCCCAATCATCCCACCACCAGAGCCCAGGAAACCTGGCAAAACAAGGAAAAATCCAAGGAGGAAACACCAGAGGAGCAACGCCGGCACGAGCAGCAGCCGCGACACCCCTGGGAGAGGGCAGAGGAAAAAATAAAGACACACACGGAGATTTTCCTCTTCCAGGCAGGACCTGAGGAATCCCGGCCGGCCACCGGGACAGACAATAGCCCATCTCCTGCCAGACGAGCGGGGCCGCTTTCCTGCCAGACTTGGAATGTCCTTTCAGGGCCGCTTCCAAGCGTTTCCGCCCCGGGTGTCTTCCAAGAGAAAAGAATGGATGTTTGCTCCGCCGTGCCCGGGCAGGGATGGCCAGGGGTGGCCGATGGCCCTGGCTGGGGGAAGTTCATGGGGCTGCTGGCCTTTCCCTGGGGATCCAGAGCATCCCGGGATTTGGGGTCATTCCCTGGGAATTCCGTGGGGGGAGGTGGGATGTGCTGTCCGTCCATGGGAGTGGGAAGAACGTGGATGAGGAAATGCAAGACCCCGGGGTTTGATGGCTTGGAAAAATTGTTTTTGAACCCCAAAAGGCAACTGGATGAAAATTTCCAGCCCCAGAAATGGCACCACCACCACATCAGAGCCACAGGGTTTGCTGGTTCTATAAAATTCTTTTTTAACCCGAAAAGGCAACGGGACGAGCGTTTTCACCCCAGAAATGGCACCACCACCACCATGTCAGAGCCACAGGGTTTTTTGTTTCTGAAAAATAATTTTTTAGCCCCCAAAGGCAATGGAATGAGAATTTTCAGCCCCAGAAATGCCACCAGTACCGTGTGGGACCCACAGGTTTTGATGGTTCTTGAAAAATCCTTTTTTTAGCCCCAAAAGGCAACGGGATGAGGGTTTTTAGACTCAGAAATGCCACCACCACCACGTGACAGCCACAGCTCCACGTGTCACTGCTCAGAGGCCATGTTCCCTGCTAGGGCTGTGACCCCAAGGTGCTGGTTCTGAAAAACCATTTTTTAACCCCAAAAGGCAACGGGATAAGGGTTTTTAGACTCAGAAATGCCACCACCACCACGTGAGAACCACTGAATTTTCTGGTTGTGAAAAATCATTTTTTGACCCCAAAAGGCAACGGGATGAGGGTTTTCAGCCCCAGAAATGCCACCAGCAGCACGTGAGAGCCACAGCTCCGCGTGTCACTGCTCAGAGCCCGTGTCCCCTGCCAGGGCTGTGTCCCAAGGTTAGCTGGTTCTGAAAATTCACTTTTTAACCCCAAAAGGCTACGGGATGAGCGTTTTCAGCCCCAGAAATGCCACCAGCACCACATCAGAGCCACAGGGTTTGCTGGTTCTGAAAAATTGGTTTTTAACCCCAAAAGGCAGCAGGATGAGCATTTTCAGCCCCAGAAATGGCACCAGCAGCACGTGAGAGCCACAGCTCCGCGTGTCACTGCTCAGAGCCCGTGTCCCCTGCCAGGGCTGTGTCCCCACCCCGCCGTCTCACAAAGCAGCAGCGGAAACGCTCCAAATTTGGGCTCAGCCCCATCCTCTGCCGCCGCCGCTTTCTCTCCCATCTCGACCTCACCTGCACTCAGCAGCAGAAAAACCCAAAGCTCCCCTGCCCAGAGAGCTCGGGGTGCCGGAAAAGCTGCAAAATCCGTTCTGAGATGGAAGATCTCTGGTGGCCACCAGGGATTTGGGGAGGGGGATGCTCTGAGGGGCAGCAGGAGCAGGATGGGAATTGCCTGGTTTGTCCTTCCCAGCCATACCCAATGGAAAATCCCCATCCCAAAGACACCTCCCCGACCCCAAATGCCCCTTTCCATCCCGGCACGGCCTTTGGGGTGAGCAGGAGCTGGGGTTTCCCGCTGTCCCCCCAAACCAGGCGGGTGTTTGTCCATCCTCCACCCACCCTCAGCTCCCTGAAGGAGATTTCTCCTTCCCCAAAGGACAAATGGCCTCTGGAAACATCCGGGAATGCCCCCACGGGGTCAGGGCACGGCGGTGACGTGCTGGTGACAGCGCCAGCATCACGGAAACTCTCGGCACAGGAAGGAGTTGGGGTCACCCCTCTGCTCGTGCCACCCCCCCCTTCCACCAGGTCCCCTCTGCAGGGACCATCCTGGTGTCCCCAGGGAGGGATGTCCCCTCCTCACGCCTGGAATTCTCAGCACAGCCATGTTTGGGGTTTTTTTGGGGGTGCAGAGCATAAATTTTCCATCTTTTAAGATGGAAAGGAGCAATCCAGGTCTCCAGGTTGAATCCTAAAGAAATTACAACCGTTTTTACCAATTCTATCCCAAAAAATCCCAGCCTGACCCTTCCGAAGGCCTCCAGGCCATACCCAGGGTTATTAATGAGCTGCACATCACCCTGATGAATTTCTGCAGAGTTCTGGGGGCAAATCCAATCAATCCCACTCTCCAAAACTTGAGGAAAAAGAGAAAATTACAGGGATTCATCCCTAAATTCTCTCAAATGCAAGGCAGGGAGGAAAAGGAGAATTCCTGGGTCAAGGGGAAGAGGAGGATCTGGGAGGCTCCATGGGATGCTCCATGGTCTCCATCAGGGATGTTTCCCATCCCCTATAAATCCCGGGATCCTGGTGTCCCGGGAGATGGGATGAGGACTAAACTGCAGACCAGCTCCTGCTTGTCCCATGGGATTGTCCCTCTTGGCCAAACCCAACCCATCCCTTGGGGCTTGTCCTCCCTGTGTCCAGCAGGACCTGGGGGGGCAGGAATGGGGAAACAGAGCCCCCAACAAAGCCTGGGAAGGATGAGTCAACCCCCACACATCCCCTGTGGGCACCGGGATCAGGATCCGTGCCCCACACATCACTGGGATCAGGATCTGTGTCCCAAACATCACTGGGATCAGGATCCATCACTGGGATCAGGATCCGTGCCCCACATATCACTGGGATCAGGATCTATGTCCCAAATATCACTGGGATCAGGATCCATCACTGGGATCAGGATCCATGCCCACACATCACTGGGATCAGGATCCATCACTGGGATCAGGATCCGTGCCCACACATCCCCTGTGGCCAGGAGGATCCGTTGGATCCATCCCAGAGCACTGGGACCATCCCAGCGTCCCTTTGGATGGAGAATTTCCATCTCCCTCTGCTTTCCCACTACTCCAAGGGGGTTTATCCTTTAGGATCCCAAAAGCAGCTGGGACCTTCCTTCCCAACCCCAAATCCAGGGATTCTGCCTCCCACGAGCCTGTGCGACAAAACCCAGCCAGGAGGTCCATAATTATCCAAATTAAACGCCATCCCTGGAACGTAATTACCCAAACAAAACCCAATCCCTGGAATATAATTACCCAAATAAATCCCAATCCCTGGAAACAGCCGAATCCTTCCCTGGCCCAGGGCCACCCCCTTCACAGCCACGACCCAAACACATTTTTCCTTTTGCTGTGGGGAGGGTTTGAAATAGGAGGGGAAAAAAAAAAAAAAACAAAAAACCAAAAAGCGCCTGAACCTCAGGTGGAACTTCCTGGCCGCGGGATTTATGAGGCGGGAATGATCTCATCAGGGAAGCGGAGGAAACTCCGCTGGAATTATTTCCAACCCCAATCCCGGGAACAATCCCAGGACGAGCCACGTGATGGCCCCAGGACCAGCGCTGGTCATTCCCGTTTCCTGGCCTCCAGAGCAGAATTTGGGAGCTTTGGGGTTGGTTCTGTCACTCCAGGAGGTAAATCCCTAAGGAAAAGGCTCCTTGTAGCACCTCCGGCTCTGCAGGGTCGATGTCCAGGGAATTTTATGGGGTTTTAGGGGAAGGGGATGCTCAGGAGAGGGAAATTAAGGGCAGGGAGAATCTAAAAGCACAAAGTTTCCTTCCCAGAAAATCACAGGTATAAATATCTATGAAAAAGCAAAACCTTTTTTGCTTTTTTTTTTAATCCCCTTTTCCTCTGCCCTTCCTACCCCCCCGCATTAAAACCCTAAAAAACCCCAAAACGTTCCCTCTTTAACAGAGGCAATCCTGGCACACTGAAAAATGAGGATTTACCATTTTTCCCCTTTTTTTTTCTGCATCAAAATTAAACTTTAAAAGATATTTTGGATCCAAACCCCCCTGGCCTGCGGGTGCTGAGCTTTATCCCAAACCCAGGGGGGCAGGATCAACCCCATGACCCACAGAGGGGCTCTGGGGGCAGCTCCAGAACCTTGGCACCCAACAGAAATCCCTGGAGCAGCTCCCAAACCCCCTCCAGGCCATCCCCTCGCTCCCCAATAGAGCCACCCATGGCGGAATGAAATTCGAAAAGTGACAAAACGCAGAGAAATAAAATAAAAACCAGGATGAGGATGGGGACAACTCACCCAGAGGTTGGCACGGCGAGCCTGGCACGGCGAGCTTGGCACGGCTCCCTCCCTGCCCTGCCCTGGCCCCAGAGCGGGGTTTATCGGGGTGGCCGATCTCGGTGGCGTTTTTGTGTCACTTCTGTCACTCAGCGTTTCCAGGCACGGCCGGGGGTGGGGGGCTCGGCCGAGGCGCTGAGCGCAAACAAGATTTTAATCAAGGCTTTAAACCAGACTTGGCTTGAAACCTGACTTTAAGCCAGAATTTCGAGAAGATTTTAAAACCAGAATTTTAAGCAGAATTTAAAGCAGATTTTTTTCCTATCGCCTGAGGGAGGGAGGGCCAAGACTTCTGATTCTTTTTCCTGGCCTTATTGGGAAAAAAAAAAATCCCAAAGCAGGGCTCACCCTCTTGCCCCACAGCTCCTAGTGGGAGGGAAGCCCTTCCCAAATCCTTCTTCCATGGGAAACCCATGGGTGGAGTTGGGGATGTGAAGAACTTGGTGCTGGTTTGGGTCCATCCCACTCCACAATCCCCCATCCTTGAGCTTTTATGGGATTTTAAACCTCCAATAATTCCATATTTTTCCAGGTTTTTGGGGGGTTCATCCCATGTCCAAAACCCATATCGTAACCCCCCGCTCTTGAGCTTTTATGGGATTTTAAACTTTCCGATAATTCCGTATTTTTCCAAAAGTTTGGAGTCTCCATTCCGTGTCAAACCCCCATATCCATAACTCCCAACTCTTGAACTTTTATGGGATTTTAAACCTTCCAATATTCCATATTTTTCCAGGTTTTTGGGGTGCCCATCTCATGTCAACATCCCCCCATCCTTGAGCTTTTATGGGATTTTACACCTCCCAATATTCCATATTTTTCTGGGTTTTTGGGGTGTCCATCCCATGTCAAACCCCATATCCATAACCCCCCACTCTCAACTTTTCATGGCATTTCCCACCTTCCACTAACCCATTCTTTTTCCAGATTTTCCCATTTGTGGGCACCATTCCCTCCTGGAGTTTCCCAGGGTTGCTGGGCACACCCAGGAGCACCCAAGGGTGCTCAGAGCCAGCTTTGGGGTCTCTCACTCTCAGCACCCAAGCCCCCAGTCGCGCCCCAAAATCTTCTGGGGCCGCGTTTCCGCCCCACAGCCGCAGCCGGCAGCGCCCCGGAAACCTTTGGGGTCCCTGTGCTCGGCACCCTGAGCTGCAACAAACACGTCCTCACCTCCAGATTGTCCCCAGAAGGGGACGTGGAGGGACAAAAGGGGACGTGGAGACACTTCCCAAATTTGGGGCGCAGAGAGTTCCAGATGTTGGGGTTACTTCACGTTCCAGCGATGGGATTTTTTGGTGGTGTTTTGGGAGCTGCCTCAGGAGCCATCAGGGCCTTCGTGAACCTCACTCTGAGGGAGAAGGTGCCACTGGCTGCTCCTCACCTGCCCCAAAGTCATCTCCTGTCCCCAAATCATCCACCCCAAAATCATCTCCTGTCCCCAAAATCATCTCCTGTCCCCAAATTTTCTGCCCCAAAATAATTTCCTGTCCCCAAATCATCTTCCCCAAAATCATCTCCTGTCCCCAAAATCATCTCCTGACCCAAAATCATCTCCCGTCCTCAAATCATCTCCTGTCCCCAAAATCATCTCCTGTCCCCAGATCATCTCCTGTCCCCATATCATCTACCCCAAATCACCCCCTGCCCCAAATCCCTGCCCAAATTCAGCCCTGACTTGGTTCCTGCCGGGCTCACAGGGATCAGGGATGGATGGGGTTGGATGAACCCCCCTGGGCAGAACATTTTTGGCCCCGTTTCCCCGCTCAGCCAGGGCTGTTTGGGTGCTCTTTGCCCTGGTTTGGGGTGCGGGTTTGGGTTCCTGAGCTCATCCCCCGCCTCGGGTGACGCCGAGCATCCGGCGGCGGCGCTTCCGCGGCCTCACGGGGACCAGGAGCTGCAGGAGGGCCTGGCAGCCATTGCTGCCACTATTTTGTCATTTTTTGGGCATTATTTCAGCTCACAGAGACACCCCCTGGTCCTGGGGTTTGGCATTTGGGGTTCGGGACACCCCACTTTGCATCCTGCTGCAGGATCCAAAGGGATTTGGGAGCAGCGACCTCCAGACCGCCACAATCCCAAAGGGATGGGTTTGGGGTTTGGGCCTCACCCCTCGTCTCCTTGCTGGGTTTGGGGGAATTAAAAAACAGCAAATTCAGCTCTGGGATGGGCTCCTCGCCTCGGGAGGGAGCAGAGGGATTTGGGAATGAGGTTTTTGGGAATGAGGGGTTTGGGAATGAGGGGTTTTGGGGTGGTTTTCACTGCACAAAAAAAGCCCAGCACAGACCAGAAGTTTTGGGAATGAGGGTTTTGGGAATGAGGGGTTTTGGGGTGGTTTTCATGGCAGAACAAAATCCCAGCACAGAGCAGAAGCCGCCAGCCCTCGCCATTTGGGATGGGGTGTCAAACTGGGGCTCCCCATGTCCCGCAGCACACGAGGTGCTCGTGGTGCTGGTGGCACCTGTGTCACCCCCTGCCCTGTCCCCATGTCCCCTGGGCTCCCTGAGCAGCGGGAATTGGCAGCTCTGGCCTCCAGGTGCCCATCCCAGCCTGGTCCCAAGAAATTGGGATGGTTTGCTCCTCCCTGGGAAAACAAATGGATTTTGGGGGATTTTTGGGGCTGTGTTTGCAGCCTGAGCAGTCCCGGGCTCCTGTGTCTCTTTCCTGAGCTGTGCCAGCTTTGCCCAGCCCCCAGGATGAGTTTTTTTGGGAAAACACACAAATCCCACATGCAAAAATGTCTTTTCCCCAGCCAGATTCCCAGCACGGACCCACGAACCAGAGGAAACACATCAGGAAGGAGCCGGTACGGGATCCCAGAGACCTGAGAGCCCAAATCCCTAAAAGAGCCCCTAAAAGCAGCAAATCCTGCTCTGCCCTGCCCAGCCTGCAGCTGGGCTCTCCAGGGGGACCTCCCTGCTCCTAAAATCCACATGGAAAACCAGCGGGAAAGGGCTCCCGGCGGGAACTCGCTGGAGCAGCCACGAGGGGTCCGTGCCACCCGTGCCACCCCCGCCCGTCCCTGCCGTGGATCCGGGCACGCTCCCGAGCCAGCCCCTGCCCCGGGGGACCCCGCTTTCCGCTGGGCGTGAGAGCAGAACAATAGGGCCGGGCCCTCCATTGTTCCAGACAAAAGATAAGGCCGGCTCTGGCATTCCCCAGCGCCCGCCCTGCTCGGGAGCTGCCGTTCCCGGCCCTGCCATTCCCTATTTTTGCCATTCCACATTTCTGTCATTCCTAATTCTGTCATTCCCAGCTCTGCCATTCCCATCTCTGCCATTCTCAGCTCTGGCATTCCCAGGCTCTGCCATTCCCCAGTTCTGGCATTCTTGGTTCTGCCATTCCCAGGCTCTGCCGTTCCCAGCTCTGACATTCCCAACTTTCTGCCATTCCCAATTCTACTGTTCCTATTTCTGCCATTCCCAGCTCTGCCATTCCTGGTTCTGCCATTCCTGGTTCTGCCATTCCCATTTCTGCCATTCCCAGGCTCTGCCATTCCCTATTTCTGCCATTCCTGGTTCTGCCATTCCCATTTCTGCCATTCCCATCTCTGCCATTCCCATCTCTCCCATTCCCAGCTCTGCCATCCCCAGGGTCAGGGCAGAGGATTTTCCAAGCCATCCCCACAGCGGGTGACCCCGTGGGGCTGTTGGAGTGAACAGTCTGAAATATTTGAAATTTTGCCTCTCTGCAATTTAAAGCTCCCCTCCCAGCTCTGAAATGTCTGAAATTTTGCTTTTCTGTAGCTCCCTGAGCTGCAGGAGCCCGGGCAGTGCCCAGCCGGGCGGCTCCGAGGGGGCCGGGGCAGATCCCACCCCGCAGGGGCTCCCTGGAAGGCGCAGGATGGGCTGAGAACACGGAGATGTTTTCCAGCAGAACTGTCAGAAACCGCGCTAATTTATTTCCCTTCTGCGTGTCCCCCGCCGGGTTAGAGCGGGTGGGATCGCTGAGGCATCGCGCAGAACTCCGGCCCGGAGCGCCCTCCCTGCAGCGCGAATAACCAAACCCGAACCAGAACCAGGACCAGAACACGAACCAGAACCCGAACCCAAAACTGAACCCCAACCAGAACTAGAACCAAACCCGAACCAGATCCGAACCAGAACAAAACCTGAACCCGAACCCGAGCCAGAACCAGACCTGAACCCGAACCAGAACCAGAACCCGAACCCTAACCCAAACCCAAACTCAAACCCGAACCCGAACCTGAACTCGAACCAGAACCCGAACCCAAACTCAAACTGAAACCCAAACTCGAACCCAAACAAGAACCAGAACCCAAACCAGAACCCGAACCCAAACCTGAACCTAAACTCAAACCTGGACCTGAACCCGAACCCCAAAATGCCGCGGGAAGGAGCGCGCAGAGCCCGGAGAGCCCGGCTCCGGAGCTGCTGGGACCCCCGGCCTGGGAGCGCTCGGCTCGGCTCAGCCCGGCCCAGCTCAGCCCGGCTTGGCTCAGCCCGGCCCGGCTCAGCCCGGCCCGGCTCAGCCCGGCCCAGCCCAGCTCAGCCCGGCCCAGCTCAGCCGCCCCCCCAAAACCAGCAGCTCGGACCCCCCTCTCTTTCCCCAGGGGCTCAGGCCGTGGCAGTGCCGGCTTTAGGGGCTCCACGATCCCAAATCTCTTTTCCAGCCTTGGGAACCCCGGGGTTGGGAGCAGCGGGAATTCCTGAGCCCGGCCCGCAGCGCTGCTCCCCCGGAGCAGAGAACAAAAGAGGGCAGCGGCTCCTCCGGGGCCCCGCGGGCTCGGGGCAGGCGCTGCCCTGCCATGAGGGGATTGTTTTTCTCCAAAAAAAAAAGAAAAAAATAAATGGAATTTTGAAGGAAAATGAGCGGCGGGATTTTCCCCAGCACGGCCGGGAACCGGCGGGGCGGGACAGCAGGAGCGGCGCTGCCGGAGGCTGTGAAAGGTGGTCCCTGACAGCGGCCCCGGAGGGCGGTAAAGGTGGTCCCTGGGTGGTCAGAGCTTTTTTGGAAGCTTTTTTTGGGATTGCTGCCATCCCACGTGCAGGCACAGAGCCCTGGTGCCAGCCGGGAATGTTTGCATTGGGATAAAGCAGGAGAGAGCAGGAACGTGGCTCTGGCCACAGCCCCCAGGTGACAGCATCCCTGACCCCCCAAATCCACGGGCTCAGCTCTGGGGGACCCCCAAAGTGATGCCAGCAGCTGGGACCACCCCAGCGTCCCTGGAAGTTTGTTTGGGTTTGTTGTTTGTGGGCTGGGATCCCGGAGCTGAGGGCTGGGATAGCAACGGCTCCCAGAGCCCAGGGCATCCCAGAGACTCCCTCCTCACATCCCAGAGATTCCCTCCTCACATCCCAGAGATTCCCTCCTCACATCCCAAAAATTCCCTCCTCACATCCCAGAGACTCCCTCCTCACATCCCAGAGACTCCCTCCTCACATCCCAGAGATTCCCTCCTCACATCCCAAAAATTCCCTCCTCACATCCCAGAGACTCCCTCCTCACATCCCAAAAATTCTCTTCTCACATCCCAAAAATTCCCTCCTCACATCCCAGAGATTCTCTCCTCACATCCCAGAGACTCTCTTCACCTTCATCCCAAAAATTCCCTCTACACATCCCAGGGACTCCCTCCTCACATCCCAGAGATTCCCTCCACATATCCCACCTTTATCCCAGAGATTTCCTTCACCTCCATCCCAGAGATTCCCATCACCTCCATCCCACAGATTCCCTTCCCCTGTACCCCAAAGATTCCTATCACCTCCATCCCACAAATTCCTGCCACCTATATCCCAAAGATTCCCTTCCCCTGTATCCCAAAGATTTCCATCACCTCCATCCCAGAGATTTCCTTCCCCAGCATCCCAAAGATTTCCTCCACCTGTATCCCAAAGATTCCCTTCATCTGAATCCCAAAGATTCCCATCCCCAGCATCCCAAAGATTCCTGTAACCTGTACCCCAAAGATTCCCTTCCCCTGCATCCCAAAGATTCCCATCATCTCCATCCCAAACATTCCTGTCACCTGTACCCCAAAGATTCCCTCCACCTCCATCCCGCAGGGATTCACTCTCCCACCCCCCATCCCCAGCAGGAAAATCCCAATCCTTGTGTCCCAAATCCCGGGAATGCTCAGCAGGGATGGACTCCTCACCTTTTTTGGGGGTTTGGATCCCCCCAAACCTCACCTGGGGGGTTCAGACCACCCCAGAGCCACCTTCACCCCACGGCTGCTCTGCCCTGGAGAGCTCCCAGCTGAGCACAAGGGACCCCAGAAAACCCCAAAATTAAAAATAATCCCACAGAAAGAGCAGATTTACTGCGCTCCCCTTCCCAGGGACCCCAGAAAACCCCAAAATTAAAAATAATCCCACTGAAAGAGCGGCTTCAAAATTCTCCCCTTCCCAGGAGTGCCAGAAACCCACAAAAAATAAAATAATCCCACTGAAAGAGTGGCTTTATTGTGCTCCCCTTCTGGGGGACCCCAGCAAACCCCAAAATTAAAAACAATCCCACTCAAAGAGCAGATTTACTGTGCTCCCCTCTTTGGGGACCCCAGAAAGCCCCCAGTTAAAAATAATCCCACTGATAAAGCAGTTTTAACATGCTCCCCTTTTTGAGGACCCCAGCAAACCCCAAAATTAAAACTAATCCCACTGAAAGAGCAGATTTACTGTGCTCCCCTTTTTGGGGTCCCCAGAAAGCCCCAAATTAAAAATAATCCCTCTGAAAATTTGGTTTTAACCTGCTCCCCTTCCCAGAGACCCCAGAAAACTCCAAAAATTAAAAATAATCCTGCTGAAAATTTGGTTTTAACCTGCTCCCCTTCCCAGCAAACCCCAAAATTCAAAATAATCCTGAGGAAAATTTGGTTTTAAGCTTCTCCCCTTCCCAGGGACACCAGCAAACCCCAAAATTAAAAATAATCCCGGTGCCAGAGCAGCTTTAGCGTGCTCCCTTCCCGGGGACACAAACCCTTCCTCTCAGCCCATAAATGAAATTGAAACCCCTGGAGCACATAACAACTTTACGAGCTGCTCCATCTCCCCCAGCCCAGCCCGGCAGGGCACGGATCCCCCCCGGGGCAACCATGGACATTTCGGCAGGGAGACAAAAAGTCCAGAAATTCCCCTCAGGACATCTCCCAGCCTGGGATAAACTTCGCTGAGAGACAGATTTAGGGAGAGGGGAGGGTTTGGGTGGAGGTAAAAAAAGCAACGGGGGAGCTGAGCTTTTCCAAGAGAGGAAAAAGGGATTAAAAAACATTAAAAAAAAAATTTAAAAGGATTTTAAAAAAAATTGAGATTAAAAAAAAAAATTGGGATAAAAAAATAAATAAATTGGGATTTCTGCTGGAAGGGAGAGGTGGAGGTTCTTGGTGGCATGGGAAGGAGAGGTGATGATGATGATGAAGGTGAAAATGTGTCAGGAAAAACTGTCCTGAGCCTGGCCGCGGTTGTCAAAGGCCGGCTGCTATTTTTATCAGCACAAAAGCTTCTGAAAATCGCCGGGTTTCGAAAAGAAAAGAGGGGGAAAAAAGAGAGAGAGGAAAAAAAAAAAAAAAAAAGGATAAAAAAGTATCAGTGTCACCGGAATGGATCCTCCAAATGAAACTGAACCGAGAGAGGAAATTGCAGGAATTACAACCAGGAGTTATCGGCTCCATAGGAGAGGGAGGGATGTTATCGGAAAAAATCCCATTAACCGAGCTCATTCTCCTTTTTTCACTCCCCAAATCCATCACTTCTGCTTTTTCTGGGGGGGAGTTTTCCGAGCCCAAGGTGCTCCATGAGACTCCAGCACATTTTCCCTGGCAGCATCATTCCTCCCTGGCAGAGACCCCCTGGAAATCGCTCATCAGAGGTGGAAAGCGCCGAAAATTTCTGTTTATTCGCCTTTTTCGCCTCAAAACCTCTCCTTCAGGAGCACGCAGCTCCCGCCTTTCCTTTCCCCGCTCAACTTTGCGGGCTGAACTCGCCGAGATGAGATTTCCCCTCTCTCGAGGGGTGAAAAAACCCCAAATTTCCCCCAATTCTGCAGCCACAGCCCCTACAGGACCATCCCCGCTGTGGGGTCTCCCCCGAGAACCCCCCCCAGCCCGGTGGTCCCGGGGATGTCGCCGTGGCGGTGACAAGTTTTGTGCCAGCAAAGCGACGGAGCTCAGCGCTGTCCCCGCTCCCGAAGCCTCTATCGCGACAGTGTCGCGGTGTTGGCGCCTCTCGCCACCCGCGGGTGACACCGGCCGCGTTTTCCTCCCTGCAGGGGTGGCCGGAGCCATGGTGTCCCCAGGCCTGGTGTCCCCTGTCCCCGCCGGGACACCTGGACGGGCCGGGGGGATGCGCCGAAGTGTCGCTTGTCCCGTGGGGACGAGGGACAGCGATGAAGGACGGGACAAGAGGCGGCGACAACGGGGACCCCAAAGCGCTCCGAGCGGCACCGCCGTGTCCCCCCAGCCCCGGGACACACGCGGCTCTGTCCGTGCCACCGCAGAGCGTCCGTCTGTCCCTGCACAGCGTGGGGACACCCCGACCGCGCCGGGGGGCTGTCCCCGCGTCCCCCTGTCCCCCAGATCCCGTCCCCAAATCACCCAGCGGGGACCGCGCTCTGTGCCCGCACAGGGCGACGCGCAGACCCCGGAGCCGGGATTAACCCCTCTGCTGCCGGGATTAACCCCTCTGCTGCCGGGCTCCCCGGGGCTGCGGGGGGGGCTCGCAGCGGAGTTCGCAGCCCCGAACTTGGCGGGGCTGAGCGGGGCCGGACCCCGCGCCCCTTCCCCCCTTTCCCTTCTCCCCCTCAAGCCCAGCGGCTCCAGGGGGCTTCTCCCGCTCGGTTCCCTCAACCGCGACCCCCGAGGGTGCTCCGCGACCCCGCAGGGTGCTCGGCACCCCGGGGCTGTGTCTGTGCCCCCCGGGGCTGTGTCTGTGCCCCCCGAGGCTGTGTCTGTGCCCCCCGGGCTGTTCCGGTGCCCCCGGCAGGGACACCGGTCCAGCCAGCCAGCGGCCGGCTCGGGGCGGCCCCGTGCCCCGTCCCCTCCCCTCGAGACCCCCGGCCCGCCGGGGACCCGCGTGTGACAGCGCCGGGGCTGCCCCGCTCCGCCCGGAGCTCCGCGGAGAGGCCGAGACCCCCCAGAGGATGGGGCGCCACTCGGAGGGGTCTGGGGGGACCCCTGAGACCCCCCCCGGGGCCGGCAGGAAGCGAGCGGCCCCCCTCGCTGCCAGCTGCGGGTGGAGCCGTGCCTGGATTTTGGCCGGTGCCCCCGGCCGCACTCACAGCTCCGCCGCGCTGAGCCCCGGTGCCGCCGGTGCCGGTCTCGGTCCCGCCCCGGTGTCGGTGCCGGTTCCGCCCCTGTGCCGGCTCTTCCGCCGGTTCCGCCGCTGCCGCCGTGGGCTCCGCCACCGCCTCAGGTCCGCTCCATGTCCCCAGAGCTCCGCTGGGAGCTGCCCCGGCGCCGGGCGGAGAGAGGGAGCGAGGAGGAGGAGGAGGAGGAGGAGGAGGAGGAGAGGAGGAGGGACACCGGTCCAGCCAGCCAGCGGCCGGCTCGGGGCGGCCCCGTGCCCCGTCCCCTCCCCTCGAGACCCCCGGCCCGCCGGGGACCCGCGTGTGACAGCGCCGGGGCTGCCCCGCTCCGCCCGGAGCTCCGCGGAGAGGCCGAGACCCCCCAGAGGATGGGGCGCCACTCGGAGGGGTCTGGGGGGACCCCTGAGACCCCCCCCGGGGCCGGCAGGAAGCGAGCGGCCCCCCTCGCTGCCAGCTGCGGGTGGAGCCGTGCCTGGATTTTGGAGAGCCCGGTCCAGATTCCCGGGGGTGGGGGTCCCCAAAATCACAACGCGCCAGTGGCAGACCCCAAAATCCGCCTTCCAACTTGGGGATCACCCTGAATTTTGCTCCTTGTTCATCCCCCACCTCCCCTTTTTTCCCCGTTTCCATCCAATTCCATTCCAGCACCCCAGAAATTCCCGCGGAGCCCCCGGGTGGGGCCGCGAGGCGCCTCCTGACCGCACCGGGAGGGGAGCACCTCCCAAAACCTCACCTGGGCAGCCGGGTGGGGCACCGGGGGGGATCCCGGCAGCCCTGGCACCGCTTTTCCCTGGATGCCAGCCCGGCCCCATTGTGAGGCTCAGCCCGAGTGGAACGGTCCCATTGTGGCAGCGCTTCGGGAATTCTTGCCGCTCCCCTGCTCGCCAGCCTGGCTCCAGGCCAGCGTGGAAACTTCCCGATGCCCCAAATCAATCATCCCCCGGCCCTGGAAATGCCTCAAAGGTGGGCTCACCTCCCTCGGGGCCTCTCGGAGCTCCCAAACTCTCAGCTTTGGGATTTTCAAAGGGTTTTTGGGATTACAACCCCCCAAAACATCCCCAGGCTCATCCAGATCCCACAAGGGTTTCCCCTTTTCCAATCCCAAAAGGATTTCCCCTTTTCCAGTCCCAAAAGAGTTTCCCCTTTTCCAATCCCAAAAGGATTTCCCCTTTTCCAGTCCCAAAAGAGTTTCCCCTTTTCCAATCCTAAAAGGATTTCCCTTTTTCCAATCCCTAAAGATTTTCCCCTTTTTCAATCCCAATAGGGTTTCCCCTTTTCCAATCCCAAAAAGTTTTCCCCTTTTCAGTCCCTAAAGGATTTTCCCTTTCCAATCTCTGAAGGATTTCCCCTTTTCCAGTTCCTAAAGGATTTCCCCTTCTCCAATCCCAAAAAGGGATTTGATTTATTTCATAATTAAATCATAATTTTAAGGAAACCCATGGAATCATTCTTTTAAAAGGATTTAGTGCTGCTAAACCCTTTTTTATTTTTGCACCCATCCCTTTTGTGTGCCATGGCGAGCCTGGCACGGAGCAAGGGGAACAACTGGCAGCCCCCCAGCTGGACAGACGGACAGATGGACACCATTCCCACACGTCTGGGGCTGGAAACCCGGGAGCTCAGTTGGATTTAGGAGATTTTTCCCACCTGGGACCCCCTCAGGATCTCCCCACACCCCAAACCCAGCGCCCCACACGCCTCACCCCTCCAGCAGCTCCGGGAATTCCATCACCCACCTTCCCCAGGGAATAAAATCCCTTCCAGGGGAGCAGCTGGACAGGGACAGGGGCTGCCTCGGGCCAGTGTTGACAAGGAGCCTTTTTTTTTTTTTTTTTCCCTGCCGTGAAACCTTTAAAATGTTTTGTCAACACGGAAGGGCTGTTTATGTTTCACCAGCCGGGAAAGTTCCCATTGACTCCGGGCTCTTTCCTCCCCCACACCGTTATTTGCTTCCCTGGGAATTTCTTTTTTTTCTTTTTTTTTTTTTTTTTTTTTTTACCCAAGGGCAGGAGAGAAGAGATGGAGCTGCTGGGATTTGGGGTTTGCTGAGCTGAGCTGGGGGTTTGGGGGGGTTTGGGCACCCACACCTCAATCCCAGCCCTCTCCCTGTCCCCATCCCACGGCAAAGAGCAGAGCAGAGACCTGGGATCATTTCCCATCCTCACCCAGAGGATTTCACAGGAAATCGGGGAAGTGGGCTGCACCCCCAGCCCCCAAACCCTAAAGGGGCTCGGTGGGACATTCCCATGAAACCCCGTGGGACATTCCCATATTCCCATTCCCATATTCCCATTCCCATATTCCCACATTCCCAATCCCATATTCCCAATCCCATATTCCCATTCCCACATTCCCATTTCCATATTCCCATTCCCACATTCCCAATCCCATATTCCCATTTTCATATTCCCATTCCCACGTTCCCAATCCCATATTCCCATTCCCACATTCCCATTCCCACCTGGACAAACATCCCGGAGAGGATGGGACAGGTCCCCCCCAGCCCCTCTGAGCCCCTCCTCCGCTGGGGGCACAGCTGGTTCCAGTGCCACCCCTGGCACGGGCAGCCCCGAGTGTCCCCAAAGCCACCAGCCCCTCAGTGTCACCCCCTGACCCCGAGGGCCCCGGGAGGGAGGGGTTTGTGGGGGACCCAGCGACCCCCGAGGTCCCCAAAGCCACTCCAGGGCTGGGAGGGGACGGGAGGCGCTGTCCCCAGACTGGACGGGGACACAATTCCCAGAGGGGCCGGGGACCCGCGCGACGACGGAGCCAAAAAAGAGGGAGCGGGAGCTTTGTTGGGGTCGCCATGGCAACAGCCCGGCCGCCAGGACTTTCACTTTCCTTTCCTTCCTCGCCCGCCCTGGTGGCCCCGGGCACCCCCAGTGCCACCAGCGCTGCGGACCCTGCCCCCGGCACCCCCAGCACCTGCTGGGTACCACCAACACCCTCTGGGCATCACCAGGACACGCTGGGCATCACCAGCACCTGCTGGAGATCACCAGGACATGCTGGGCATCACCAGCACCTGCTGGAGATCACCAGGACATGCTGGGCATCACCAGGACCTGCTGGGCACCCCCGGCACCTGCTGGGCATCACCAGGACCTGCTGGGCACTCCCGAGACCTGCTGGGCATCCTCAGCACCCACTGGGGATCACCAGGACCTTGTGGGCACCGCAGGACCTCGTGGGCACTCCAGGACCTGCTGGGCATCGCCCAGGCATGAGGTGCCAGGTGGGCACAGCCACTGTCCCCGTCCCTGCCCTGCTCCCACCTGGCTGCTCCCGGGCAAGGCCCCAGGGCTGCCGCAGCTTTCCCGGAGCTGCCCCGGCAGAGGAAGCCGGGACAATGCCCGGAGGGGCCCGAGAGCCGCAGGGCAGCGCTGCCGGGGCTGGGGGCACGCAGGGCACAGGCTCGGCCGGCGCTCGCCTTCCTTGTCCCAGCCCTGCTCCCTGCAGAGCCCTCGGGGCCAGCGGAGCCCAGCCCGGGACAGCAGAGCCCAGCCCGGGACAGGCAGAGCCCAGCCAGGGACAGGCAGAGCCCTCGGGACCAGCAGAGCCCAGCCCGGGACAAGCAGAACCCAGCCCGAGACCAGCAGAGCCCAGCCCGGGACCAGCGGGGCTTCCCTTCCCTCTGGGGCAGGGAAGGGCTCCAGGCAATGGCCTGGCCCTCGGGGCAAAACCGGGACAGCAAAGCCAGGACAGAATAGATGAGACAGCAAACCGAGCCCGAGGGGCAAAACTGGGACAGCAAACCCGGGACAGCAAACCTGGGACAGCAAAGCCAAACCCAGCCTGGGGCAAACCCGGGACAGCAAAGCCAAACCCAGCCCAGGGGCAAAGCCGGGACAGCAAACCCGGCCCGGATTCCTGCATGGAAACGGGGCCTTTGTTTGGGAATGGGCACAGCTGAGCTCCTCACCAGCCTGGGAACGGCCCCACAGCACCCACAGGGTCCCCTCAGCCATCCCCGTGTCCCTCTGTCCGTCCCCTTGTCCCCTCAGCCATCCCCGTGTCCCTCTGTCCATCCCCTTGTCCCCTCAGCCATCCCCGTGTCCCTCTGTCCGTCCCCTTGCCCCCTCAGCCATCCCCGTGTCCCTGCCCTGTGTCCCACCTGTGGAAATCCCAGGTTGAAGCACTGAAGGCGCTGCCACTGCCCACGAGCTCACTGCCACCCACCCACAGGTGCCAGCAGCTGGTGTGGTGGCACTGCCACCTTCTAGCACCCAAAAATCCAGCTCCCAGCACCCAAATCCACCTTCCAGCACCCCAAATCCACCTCCCAGCACCCAAATCCACCTCCCAGCACCCAAATCCACCTTCCAACACCCAAATCCACCCTCCAACACCCCAAATCCACCTCCCAGCACCCCAAATCCACCTTCCAGCACCCCAAATCCACCTCCCAGCTCCCCAATTCCAGTCAGACTCCAGGCTTACCCTACCCCTGCCCAACCTGGATGTCCCCACCGTGTGTCCCCCCCGTGTGGCACTGCTTGTGCCAACCCTCCTGGGGACAATCAGGGATCCCCAGGGCTCCTCTGGGACTCAGTCCCCTCTGTCCCTGTCCCTGTCCCCGGCACGAGGGGCCAGCCCAGCCACCCCCCGCGGCAATGCCACCGCGGGGAGGGTGGCACTGCCAGCCTGGCACTGTCCCCACCGCGTCCCAGCCGTGCCCAGACCGCGGGGCGGCAGCGGGGCACGGAGGGGGTGACACTGAGCTGGGAGGGACAGACGGACAGCGGGAGGGACACAGGGGACAGCCGGACCACCCAGCGGGCCCGGGGGGCAGCGGGGCCGAGCTGCGCCCCGACCTCCCCCGGGGCCCGAGCCCGGCGCTGCCGCTTCAAAGGCGACACCGAGGCTGTCCCAGGGCTGTCACCCTCCGCCAGCCCGGCTCCGGCGGGGACCCGGTGCCACCCAGCCCCACAGAGGGGCTTTTCTTGTCCCCCCGCCTTTGTTTTCTATTTAGTGCTTTTGTTCCCCCCTCTTTGGGGCTTTGTTCCAGCTCGTCCTTTGTTCCGACGCCTTTGGTTTCTCTTCCCTTTGATGCTTTGTCACTCCCTTCATCTTGGTGCTTTTCTTTCCCCGGTTTTTTTTTTTTGGGTTTTTTTTTTCCCCTGGTTTTTTTTTTTTTTTTTTTTTGGTTTTTTGGTTTTTTTTTTTTTTTTGTTTTTTGTTTTTTTTTTTAAGCTGGCTCTTTGGGTTTTTTGGGAGATTTTATTGGGGGTTTTTTTGTTGTTTTTTCTCTCCTGGCCGCTCCGCTCTTGGCATTTTTCTCCTTTCTCCTGCCTCGTCCACTCTCGGGTCACATGGACGCGGCCCGGATTGTCTCCAAATCCCCATTTGTCTTGTTTTGGAGCCTGCATTTCCCTGCCTTTATGTCCTTTTTCTTAAGAGACTCTCAGCGATTTCTTCTCCCGGCCGCGGGGAGAGCGGAGGGGGGGCCGGGGATTAATTAATTAGCGAGTGTAATCTCGAGCTGCGGGATGCGCGGAGCATCATTACGGCTGTCATTAGGGCGTTAGGGGTTAGCGAGGATTTAAATACCAGCTAATTGCAGCCAAGAGCTCCCCTCTCCGCCAAAAAATTCCAGCGGGAAGAGCCGGGCTTGGATTTTGGGGAGAACTGGGAGAAATTCCCGACAGGGAGGACAAGAAACAGGAGGGGGGGAAACCCCAAAAATCGTCACTTGAGGGGTGTCCGGTGTCACTTTGGGGACTCCCTGGCACGGCAGAGCCAGCGCGGGGGCAAAGGCGACGCCAGGGCAGCATGGAAAGGGTTAAATGCCCTGCGGGCGGCGATTTTTTCCCCGTTCCCATCACCCGGGGAACACTTTGGACACGGGAATCCGGCCGGGATCCGGAGGGACGAGCCCGGGCGGCGCACGGGGCCGCCGCTGCGGCGGTGCCACCGAGGGGACGAGGACTTTAATGTCGCAACCGTCGCCGAGGCTCGGCCCGGCTCGGCTCGGGACACGTGTGCGGAGCCCGCCGCAAGATCAGATACCGGGATTCGGGAGCCGTTTTCCGCTTTGATTTGAGCGCCCCAAATCCCCACCCCGGCAGTGGCAGCGGGCAGGGAAGGGCACGGTGGCACCGCTGAGGGTGGCACCAGCCCCGAAGCGAGCTCGGGGTCTTTTTTTCAGGCGCCCCAAACCCCCCCGTGCCGCAGGTTTCGAGCAGCTGGCGCTGCTCCCCAGCTGCTGAGGGGAGGAAACAGCCGAAATAGCAACAGGATGCGCCCCCAGATAAGGTGATCGATATCAGAAAGCGCCGCTTATTTCGAGTCAGAGCCGAGCCCAGCTGCTGGAACAGGAGATCGGCCCCCGATAGGGGCGGCCCCGGCTTCTCGACACCCCGATTTTTCCTGTCCCCGCTGGTTTTCGGTAGCGCCGTGACGTCCTCGGGGTTTTGGAGGGGTTGGTGTGGGAGGAGGGGGCGGATTTCGGAGCGGGGAAAGGGCACAGGGTCCCAGGAGCTGCAGGTTTTGTGGGATGTCCTAAAGGAGGGATTGGGGTGGATCGGGGGGTGCCTAGGTGCTGCTAACACACCCCAAAAATGCTGGGGGGTAACGGTGATTCCCGGGCTCAGCCAGGCACTGGGGGACAGCTGGGAAAGTTCCAGAAGGGGAATTTTTCTGGGATGACACCTCCGTGATCCCACAAATCAGCGCAGGCACAGCCGGAGCTCTCCATGGATGAGGAATTCCAGGGAATGAGCACAGGGCAGCCCCAAACAGCTCCTGCCAACCCCAATCCCACGGGAAAACCGGGAGCTGTGGCTCCAGGAGTGCCAAAACCTGAGCAGGCATCCCTGGGGACATCCTCGGGGACATCCTCGGGGACATCCTTGCCCCTCCTGCTCCAGCACGGCCCAGCCGTGCCCTGCACATTGTCCCCCCTAAACTGTGCCACCGCCGAGTGTCACCGGGCCCGGGTGACTCCTCGGCGGCCGAGGGGTGCCAGGGAGCCGTGCCAGCCGTGCCAGCACCTTCCAAAAGCGCTGCCAACAAAAGGAACCGCAAAATCCATCCTGCAGGTCTGCCCGGTCCCTTCAAATGCAAACTGCGAGCCCATAAAGCCCGGGTTGTCCATCCCAAAACTCCGGATTGTCCATCCTAAAATTCGAGATTGTTCATCCCAAAACCCCGGGTTGTCCATCCCAAAACTCCAGATTGTCCATCCTAAAATTCGAGATTGTTCATCCCAAAACCCCGGGTTGTCCATCCCAAAACCCCAGGTAGTCCATCCTAAAATTTCAGACTGTCCATCCTAAAACCCCGGATTGTCTACCCTAAAACTCCAGATTGTCCATCCCAAAATCCGGGACTCTATCCTAAAACCCTGGACTGTCCATCCCAAAATCCCAGATTGTCCATCCCAAAACCCCGGATTGTCCATCCTAAAATTCCAGATTTTCCATCCTAAAACCCTGGACTGTCCATCCCAAAAACCAGGATTTTCCCTCCCAAAATCCCGGACTCTCCACCCCAAAGCCCCCGCGGCTCCGGCTGCGCCGTGGCCCGGCCTGGTGGCACCTCCTGATGCCACCCCCTCCCCTGGCATTGTCACCGCATCGCCCTCAGCTCGCTCTGCCGCGTCCTCCAAAGGGCTGAACCTGTTTTTATGGCAGAGCTGGCACCGGGAAAGCTAAAAAAAAAAAAAAAACCAACCCAAAAAAAAGGCTCCCCTGATCTCTGTATCTGCAGCCATGCAAGGAATATTGTTCGGCGCAGCACAAAAGCATCCCTGAAAATAGAAGCGCCGGGGCCAGGCCTGCCAGTGGCTGTGTGAGATAACGTCTACTTGCAAACAGAGCGTCTTTGTGCCGCTGTCACTGTCCCCATTGTTCAGGAGCCTATTGCCTCGGGGATATTGTTCCCTCCTTTTGTCTCAGCCCGGCTCCTTTTTGTTTGACTTTACTTTACCATTTCATTCCTCTCCTTTGTGCCGCCGTTCTTGCTTTTGTCTCTCTCTCTCTCTCTCCCTGCCTTTTCTCTCGCTGGTTTGTATTTAGCGATTGTTCCCCGCTCGCTGCGAGCACAAAGTGCTCCGGGCTCTTTTCTCACTCCATTCATTCCCTATTCAGGTGCGTTTGTTTGCCCGTAGGTGCCGACAGGAGCGGATTTGGGGCGGGATTTGGGGTTTTAGGGGGTCCTGGAAGCCTGCAAAGGGCGTTGGAGGCTGCTGGTGGCCTTTGGGAACAGCCAGGTCCCCTTGTCCCCCATGCCCGCGCCAAAAAAGGACAAATGAGCCCCCAGGTGGCCCCAGAGCAGCGGCCGAGGATGCTGGCAGGGACACGGGGGTGGCACCGGGGAGGTGACCGGGCCCGGTGCCAGCTGGGCTGATCCCAGAGCGGCTCCGAGCCCAGTCCTGACCCTGGATCCGGCGGTGCCGGCTCCCCCAGCCCTGGCTCTGCAGCACGCCCGGATTTTGGGAGCCCCTGGGGGCACAAGGAGAGGTTCCTCGGCCTCTGCCCTGCGGCCGTGCCCTCCCGGAGGGACCCCCGGGGTGGCACCACCCAGCCCCGTGCCACCCCCGGTGTCCCCAGCCGGGATCCGCCACTCTCGGCTGCTCCTGGGGACCACGGGGACAGCGGGTGGACCCTCGGGGGTGGCTGGAGGTGGCCTGGGGACATCTGCGGAGCGGCTCAGAGGCTCCCCGGGGTGCCCCGTGCAGGACGGGGGGCTCCTCCTGCCCCCCACGCCCTGCCGGCTGCAGAGCGGGCTCGTTCCCAGCGCCACGAGGAGGAAGAGGAGGAGGAGGAGGGTTCGGATTCCCCAGGAATCCTTCAGGGCGAGCTGACGAGCGGCCACCCCCGGAGACAACAAAGCCCCGCTGTTCTCCGGGCACGGCCCGCCTGACCCGACGGGACTTTTCCATCCCCTCCCCGCCACCGAAACGCCGGGAATCCAAGGGAAACCTCCTCCTGCTTTACCGGGAACACCCCACGCGAGCGGGAGAGGCCGCGGGGACCCCCCCAGACTCACCCCGGGAGCGAGGGACGGAGCGGGAGCGGGGGACAGCGAGCGGCGAGCGCGGCGGCTCTCGGGGCCAGCGGGAGCCCCGGGGCCGCGGGGGGGGCGTGCCTGGGAACGGGGGGAGCGGACTGAGGGCCATTGTCCCATTGTTCGGGCTTCAAAGGACAATGGGCCATTGTTGTCCCCGGGGATGCCATTGTTTGCCTTCCCCGCGGATCCCGGCCGCGCACGGAGCTTTGCCGAGGGCCGGCTCCGTGTGTGGGACGCTGCAGAGCAACGGGGCTGGAATGTTTCCTTCCCCACGCCCTGCTTTTGCACGGTTGTACCGTCCTGAAAAGGCTCGGCACGGCACGGCCCGAGGGGCTGGGACCACCCAGAGACCCCCCAGGGATGGGCTGAGAGCGGGGGGGTTCATCCTCCATGCCCCCATCCCTGCACATTCCAGGCTGAAGGCGCAAACCCGCTTCTGCCTCCAGGCGCATCCAGCCGGCGATATCCCGATTTTCCATCCCGCGGCTCCCCCAGAGCTGCCCCGGCACGGCGGCCTTTGGCTCCCGCAGCGCCCGGGAAAAGCTCCCTGGAACCCAAAGAGCGCTCGGGAAGGGACGGCCCGGCCCGGAGCGCTCCTGGAGCGGATTCCCGGGGCTGATCCCTCTGGGAAATTCAGCTGAGGGGCAGAGGAAAGGCTGGGGGAAGGGGAAGGAGCAGAATTCCAGAAGCGGAATTCCAGAAGCAGGGAAAGGATCAGAATTCCAGGAGCAAAGTACCAGCAGCAGGGGAAGGAGCGGAATTCCAGGAGCGGAATTCCAGCCCCTCCTCAGCCCGAGGCGGGCCGGGGGATGGATGGAGCAGGGAAGGGACCCGCTGTGCCCAGGGACACCCTCGCTGTGTCAACAGCCGGGAAAGGCAGGAGGAACTCCGGCCGGGAGCGCGGGATGAACCCCGGGATGAGCTCCGGGATGAGTCCCGGGATGAACCCCGGGATGAGCCCCGGGATGAGCCCCGGGAGAGCCCCGGGAGAGCCCCGGGATGAGCTCCGGGAGAGCCCCGGGATGAGCTCCGGGAGAGCCCCGGGATGAGCTCCGGGAGAGCCCCGGGATGAGCCCCGGGATGAGCTCCGGGATGAGCTCCGGGAGAGCCCCGGGAGCGCTCCGGGCTGGCGGAGAAGGGGACGCTGTCCCTGCAGGACTCAGCCCGGCCGCGGTTCCTTCCCTCCCCAGGGCTGCGACCACCCTGGGGATGCAGCCCTGGAGCGACCCCAGCCCCGAACCCCCCCGAGCGCAGCCCCGGGGCTGAGCAGCCCCCCAAGGTCGGGCTCAGCCGCTCCGGAGCTTTGTCCCCACGGCCCGCGCGTCCCTGGGGGTCACCCGGCCACCCTGGGGGGGTCCCGGCTCTCCAGCCGCCAGCCCGGGGAGGTGGCAGTGGCCGGGGACAGGGGGAGGTGACACAAACAGGGAGGTGGCAGTGGCCGGGGACAGGGGGAGGTGGCACAAACAGGGAGGTGGCAGTGGCCGGGGACAGGGGGAGGTGACACAAACCCGGAGAGGTGGTGGCAGTGGTCGGGGACAGGGGGAGGTGACACAAACCCGACCCGAGGTCCTTTACCGGTCCCCGGGAGTGATTTGCACACCTGCGGGGTGACACTGCCACCCTCACTGTCCCCGTTTCCTGTCCCCCTCTGCCCGCCCTTATCTCACCCCCTTATCTCACCCCCCCGATCGGGGCTCGTGGCTGACGGGGCCCCAAAACCGAATTTTGGGGCCCCCGAACGGAACTTTGGGGCCAGCTGTCCCCAGACCCCTCCCTGGGGCCCCAGTCGGGGCTCCGCTCCTGCCCCCCAACACCCGCCGGGCCCCGAGCGGCCCCGGGCTCGGGGGGACAAAAAAGGGTCGGGAAAAGAGGAGCCCCCCGGGAATGCCGGCCCTGCTCCTGCTCCTCCTCCTGATCCGGGAATTCCGGCCGGGATCGGGGAGAGCCGGGATTGGAGTCTGGAACTGCGGCCGGGATTGGGATCGGGGTCGGGCCCGCAGTTCCCCCTTCTGTCCGGAGCCCTCCGGAAGATTTTTCCCGTTCTGGCCGGAATTTGGGATTCTCCAGGCAGAATTCCCACGGAATTCCCGAGGCTTGGGAAAGGAATTCCAGCTGGGAAGGAAAAATCCCCCGGGGGAGGCAGAGCCACGGCTTGGAGGAGGATAGGATGGGATTTCTTTTGGAAAAAGGGATTTGATTTTGGGATAAAGAGATCAAGTTTGGGGAAAAGAAAAAAAAGGATTCTTTTAGGGATAAAGAAATTTGTTATTGGGGAAAAGGGATTGTTTGGGAAAAGGATTTTTTTGGGATAATGATATCGGTTTTGGGGGAAAAAAAAAAAAAGATTATTTTTAAGAATAAGGGATTTTTTGTGGGGAAGAAGGGACCGGTCTCAGGAAAAGGGGATTTGGTTTGGGAAGAAGGGATTGGTTATGGGATAAAGGGATTTGTTTGGGGAAATTAAAGATTATTTTTGAGAAGAAGGGATGGATTTTAGGAAGACGGGATTGTTTTTGGGCTAAAGGGCTTGGCCTGCGAAAACCTGAACCCCAACAGGAAAAACCCTTGGAATCATTTCCCGCACCCTGAGACTGCAACCCCACTCCCAGCTTTTGTGAAAACCCCGTTTTATTGCCCCAAAAAACCCCACAGTACAAAACAGAACTCCCGAGGAGCCGAGGGACGCGATCCTGTTCCCGCAGCATTCCCAGTTTCCCAGTCCCGTTCCCAGCGGGAAGCTGCCCCTAGCTGGAGACGCTCTGCAGGAGGGTGATGTTGTCCCCCTTCAGCATGATCCGCCCTGGAACAGGGGAGTGGGGAGCCTGGGCTGGGCACAACCCCAAAAACAGGATCCCAAAACCTGGAGCACAGCCCCACAGATGGAGCCCAACCCCAAAACCTGGAGCACAATCCCAAATCCTGGAGCACAATCCCAAAACCAGGAGCACAATCCCAAAACCTGGAGCACAACCCCAAAACCTGGATCCCAATCCCAAAACCTGGATCCCAACCCCAAAACCTGGATCCCAATCCCAAACCCCGGAGCACAACCCCAAAACCTGGAGCACAATCCCAAAGCTGGATCCCAACCCCAAAACCAGGATCACAATCCCAAAACCAGGATCCTAATCCTACAGCTGGAGCTCAATCCCACAGCTGGAGACTCCCAAAACCTGAATTCCAGTCCCACAGCTGGATCCCAACCCCAAAACCTGGATTCCAACCCCAAAACCAGGATCACAATCCCAAAACCTGGATCCCAGCCCAACAGCTGAATTCCAACCCCAAAACCTGGATCCTGGCCCCAGTCCCACAGCTGGATCCCAATCCTAAAACCAGGATCCCAACCCCAAAACCAGGATCCCAACCCCACAGCTGGATCCCAGCCCCAAAGGCTGAATTCCAGTCTCACAGCTGGAGATCAATCCCAAAACCTGGAGCCGAATTCCACAGCTGGATCCCAATCCCAAAACCTGAATTCCAACCCCACAGCTGGATTCTGGCCCCAAAACTTGGATTCCAACCCCAAAACCTGGATTTAAGGTCCCACATCCAGGTTCAGGACCCCAAACCTGGATTCCAGGTCCCATCCCTGATTTTAGCGTCCCATCCCTGATTTTAGGGTCCCAGCCTGATTTTAGGGTCCCATCCCTGATTTTAGGGTCCCAGCCTGATTTTAGGGTCCCAGCCCTGATTTTAGGGTCCCATCCCTGATTTTAAGGTCCCACCCCGATTTTAGGGTCCCAGCCCTGATTTTAGGGTCCCATCCCTGATTTTAGGGTCCCAGCCCCGATTTTAGGGTCCCAGCCCTGATTTTAGGGTCCCAGCCCTGATTTTAGGATCCCAGCCCTGATTTTAGGTCCCAGCCCCAATTTTAGGGTCTCAGCCCCAATTTTAGGGTCCCAGCCCTGATTTTAGGTCCCACCCCTGATTTTAGGTCCCAGCCCCGATTTTAGGGTCCCACCCCTGATTTTAGGGTCCCAGATTTTAGGTTCCACCCCTGATTTTAGGTCCCAGCCCCCCTGCCCTACCCAGCTGCTTCCTGGATTTGGTTTTGGAGTGAATTTCCTCAGCATCGTCCAGCACCAGGTTCATGTACTCATCAAAGCCCTGCAGGAGCAGCACAACCTCAGTGAAACCCCAAAAAACCCTAAAAAACCCCCAAAACACAAAAAACTATTTAAAAAAATATCCCAAAAATACAAAAAACCCAACCAAAATGGTCCAAAAAAAACCCAATAAACCCATCCAAAACCCCAAACAAGCTCAAACATCCCCAAAAAACCCAAACCCCTCCAAAACCCCCCAGAAACTCAAAAATCCCCCCCAAACCCCCAGGGACCACCCCCAGCCCCAAATCAGGGAGGGGCTCCCGGGGGAGGAGCAGGAGGGGCTGCTCTGCGGTTGGGGGGGCTTCAATGGAGAGAAATGGGGTTTAAATTTGGTTTAAATGGGATTGAAATGGAAAGAAATGGGGTTAAAATGGGGTTAAATGGGGTTTAAATGGACTTAAATGGGGTTTAAATAGGGTTAAAGTAGAGTTTAAATGGTTTAAAATGGGTTTAGATGAGTTTAAATGGAAAGAAAAGGGGTTAAAAGGAGTTTAAAATGGGTTTGAATGGAAAGAAATGGGGTTTAATGGGGTTTAAATGGGGTTTAATGGGGTTTAAATGGAACACACGATGATGCAGCCCTCGATCCTCATGTTCACCTGCTCGTAGAGCCACACCTGGATCCGGGATCTCTGCAGGGGGGGCACCAAAAAGGGTCTGGGGGCTTTGCGGGGGGGTTCGGGGACCACCCCCAGCCCCAAATCAGGGAGGGGCTCCCCGGGGGAGGAGCAGGAGGGGCTGCTCTGCGGTTGGGGGGATTCAGTGGAGAGAAATGGGGTTTAAATTTGGTTTAAATGGGATTGAAATGGAAAGAAATGGGGTTAAAATGGGGTTAAATGGGGTTTAAATGGACTTAAATGGGGTTTAAATAGGGTTAAAGTAGAGTTTAAATGGTTTAAAATGGGTTTAGATGAGTTTAAATGGAAAGAAAAGGGGTTAAAAGGAGTTTAAAATGGGTTTGAATGGAAAGAAATGGGGTTTAATGGGGTTTAAATGGGGTTTAATGGGGTTTAAATGGAACAAAATGTGGTTGAAATGGGGTTCAAATTGAAAGAAATGGGGTTTAAGTGGGGTTAAATGGGGTTTTGGGAAGGAATTGCTCTCTGGGAGGGGCTGGGATGGAATTCCCAGAGGAGCTGAGGCTGCTCCATCCCTGGGAGTGTCCCAGGCTGGGTTGGACCGTGGCTCAAAGGGGTAAAATAAATCAAATTACACCCTGGGACGGTGGGAGGTGTCCCTGCCCATGGCACTGGATGATCCCTCCCAACCCAACCCATTCCAGGATCCCCTGGGCTGCTTTGGGTGGGAAAAATCCTTCCCTGGATTTATAAATGGATTAAAAATCCCCCTTCCCCGGATTAAAAAAATCCCAATTCAGGACTCCTGACTCATTCCCAGCCTGTGAATTCCCACAGGATCCATGGCTGCCCCATCCCTGGGAGTGTCCTAGGCCAGGTTGGAGAGTGGATAAAAAGGATCAAATGGATAAAAGGGATAAAATTGATCAAATGGCAGCATGGGATAGTGGGAGATGTCCCTGCCCATGGGATTGGATGATCCCTCCCATCCCAACCCATTCCAGCATTCCCTGGGCTGCTTTGGGTGGGATATTGGGAATAAATCCCTCCCTGGAATTCCCAGGGAATCCGTGGCTGCCCCTGGATCCCTGGGAGCCCCCAAGGCTGGATGGGGTTTGGAGCACCCTGGGACCACGGGGTGGGAATGGGCTGATCCTTAGGATCTTCCAACCCAACCCATTCCAGGATTCCGTTAAAAATCCCAGTTTCAGCACTCCAGGCTCATTCCCAGCTGCAGATCCCCCGGAATCCGCGGCTGCCCCATCCCCGGCGGGCGCGGGCCGGGCTGCAGCAGCCTGGGGCAGGGAAGGCGTCGCTGCCCTTTGCGCGGCTCCCCGCGGGCACTCACGTTCTGCAGGTAGCGGAAGATCAGGTTCTGGAGCCGAGCGTTAAGGACAGAGCCGAGCAGCCGGGAGCCGCGGGACACGGCCGGGCCGGGACCGCGGCCCCTGAGGGGAGCCCGCCCGCCCCGCTCCCTTCCCTCCCCGCGCTCCCCCTGCGCCCTGAGGGCTGGCGGCAGGATACGATGGGCTGCACCATCACCTTCTGCACCTTCTGGCCCTGCCCGCGGTACGCCATGGCTGCGCGGGGCGCGGACAGAGAGCGGCGGGACGGAGCGGCTCCGCGCGGGGCACTGTGGGATAGCGGCGGTGTGAGGGGAAAGGGAGCGCGGTGCACTGTGGGATAACGGCGGTGTGAGGGGAGAGCTCCGCGCGGGGCACTGTGGGATAGCGGCGGTGTGAGGGGAATGGAGGAGCGCGGGGCACTGTGGGATAGCGGCGGTGTGAGGGGAATGGAGGAGCGCGGGGCACTGTGGGATAGCGGCGGTGTGAGGGGAGAGCTCCGCGCGGTGCACTGTGGGATAGCGGCGGTGTGAGGGCAGTTGTATTTTCTTACCTTTTTAGTCATTATTTTTATGATTTTTTTATTGCTGTTAGTAGGGGATTTTCTTGCTCGTATTAGGTTTTTTTTTGCTATTACTTTATTTGGTATTTATTTGCTATTATTTATTTATAAATTCCCTAAAAATGTTCCCCTGGCTCAGAGCTACAGCAGAGCTGTGCCCTAAAACACCCGGCTCTAAAATAAAGGTGATTTTTGCGCTCTTACAGCGCCGGAGCTTTCCTGTTCATTTATCCCTCAAGGTCACAAAGACCTGAAAAGCCAAAAAAATCCCTGAAACATCTCCCACGTTCCCTCTCCTCCTGTCCCTGTTCCCTGGGATAAGATCCCAAATCCCCCCCGGCTGTCCCCTCCTGGCAGGGAGTTGTGCAGAGCCACAAATTCCCCCTGAGCCTCCTTTGCTCCAGGCTGGGAGCTTCCCAGCTCCCTCAGGACTCTCCAAACCCTTCCCAGCTCCCTCAGGATTCTCCAAACCCTTCCCAGCTCCCTCAGGACTCTTCATTCCCTTCCCAGCTCCCTCAGGACTCTCCAAACCCTTCCCAGCTCCCTCAGGACTCTCCAAACCCTTCCCAGCTCCCTCAGGACTCTCCAAACCCTTCCCGGCTCCCTCAGGACTCTCCAAACCTTTCCCATTTCCCTCAAGATTTCCACCAAACCCTTCCCGGCTCCCTCAGGATTTTCCAGCCCCTCTCCTGTGCCTCATTAATTCCCAATTAACACTCAGCATTCCCAAGCTGTTTGACGCCATTCCTTAAAAAAAAACCCCAAACCCCACAAACACGGCAGTGAGCAGCCTACCTTTAATCCCTTAAATAGAATCATACAAATATAAAATGGAAGAATAAAATATTTACAGAAAAAAAACCCCCAAAAAACAACCCCAAAACAAAATGAAAAAACAAACCCCAGGGGGATTCCAGGCAATCCCATCTCCAAGGGGCTGGAAAGGAGGGAAGCAGCCAAGGGGGAACATTCCAGGTGTTTTTTTTTTTTTTTTTCCCCTTCCCAGCTGGATGTGGGAGAAATCCTGCAGGGAGAAATCCTCAGAACGCAGAGGCACTTGAAGCAATGCTCCCTTCCCCCCAATTCCAGGAGGAATTTTGCTTTCCCTCGTGGCAGGATCCCAGGAAAAAAAACAATCCCCCAGATCATCCCGAGCCAGGCTCACCCTGGCAGGCTTTGGTCCAAAATCCTGCCTCAGACTTTCCCTCTTTTCCCCGAATTCCCCCCAAACGCGAGTCCATCCGTGGCTTCCAGAGTTGACACAGTAACTCCAGGCTTTTTTGGGATTCTCAGTCCAGGAGGGAGCTCTGGAGATGGGATCTGGGCCCCTCGGGGCGCTCCTGTGCCGCGGGGAGGAGCGCCGGACAAACCCAGCCCGGGATTTTGGGATAACTGAGAGCAGACTCTGCCTAATCCTAACAACCCAGCTGTGCTTGCAGCTGGCCAAGGATCTCCTCCACGGATCCAACAACATTTACAGGATTTCTGTGGGATGTGAGGAGGAAATTTTGCTTTTTCAGGGTTTTTTGTTTTTGGTGTCGCGTCTTTTTTTTCCTGGGTGTTTTTTTTTTTCCAAAACCTCCCCTCTCAGCTGTCAATCATCTCTGACAGTTCCAGCAGGAGATCATCCTCGTCCTTCCCTGGATCCAGGTCGATTTCTGCCTCCAGTTTTCCCCCAGAGATCTCCCAGATGAGCTTCTCGAAGTCGTCCTCCACCGAGAGCGCGGCCTTGGCGGCGCCGGCCGAGCTCAGGCGCCGCAGCTTCAGGGGAGCCTCCAGGGAGGAGGAGGAGGACGAGGAGGAAGATCCAGACCCCTCCGAGTGTGCCAGGGAATGCCCCTGGCTGCCAGGCTGCAGCTCGGGGCTGGGCAGAGCAGAGAAGGCAGGAGTCAGTGGGGAGAGCCCGAGGGGGCTGAGGCTGGACGGGGGATTGGGGAGGGCTGGGGTCGGGATTGGGGGGTCCTGGACTGGTTTTGGAAGGGTTGGGATTGGTTTGTGGAGTCCTGGATTGGTTTTGGGGGGGTCCTGGATTGACTTTGGGGAGTCCTGGATTGACTTTGGAGGGGCTGGGATTAGTTTTAGGAAGTCCTGGATTGAGTTTGGAGAGTCCTGGATTGGTCTGGGGGGGTTGGGATTGGATTTGTTTTGGGGGGCTGGGGTTGGTTTTGGGAAGTTCAGGATCAATTTTGGGGCTCTGGATCAGTTTTGGGAAGTCCAGGATCAATTTTGTGAGGTCTAGGATCAGTTTTGCAGTCCAGGATCAGTTTTAGGGAGTCCAGGATCAGTTTTTGGGGAGCCCAAGTGCAGCATTTGTAGAACCCCAGAGCAGCTCACAGACATTAATTGCAATTAAGGGCTCCTCTGTAGGATTTTGGGATTTCCCCCACCCCACTTCCCATCCCTGGGGGCAGGAGGGAGAAGGGAATTTGGGATTGGGGTTACCTGCCCTGGGAATTCTCCCTCCGAGGGTTGGAGCCTGGGCTGTCCACTGGAGAAGGGGGAACAACCTGAGAATGAGGAGCAGGACAAGTTTTAGGATCTAAAATATCCCAAATTTTTCCAGAAGGGAATTTGGGATTTGGGATTGGGGTTACCTGCCCTGGGAATTCTCCCTCCGAGGGTTGGAGCCCGGGCTGTCCTCTGGAGAAGGGGGAACAACCTGACAATGAGGAGCAGAACAAGTTTTAGGATCTAAAATATCCCAAATTTTTCCTCTTCTGCTTCACCTGAAGCAGGACATTCCAGAAATGAGGAATTCAGGGTTTTTTTTAAAAGGAATTTCTGCCTTGGAAAGGACAAAATATTCCCGAATCCCAGCAGGGAATTCTGGAGAACCTGAGAATTTTTAGGATCTAAAAAATCCCAGATTTTAGGAGATTCTTCCTTTTGTGTTTCACCTGAAGAAGAGCATTCCAGAAATGAGGAATTTGGGTTTTTTTTAAGGAATTTTTGCCTTGGAAAGGACAAAATATTCCCAAATCCCAGCAGGGAATTCTGGAGATGCCTCCAAAGCAGGAATGTGCTGCCCCTGAGAGTTCTGGGGTGAAAAGGGCTGGGACAGATGGAGAAAATTTCAGTTTTCCAGGATTATTTTGGGAATTTGGGGGGATTTGGGGCCTCACCTTGGCTGGGGGCTCCTGGGTGTCCCCGCTGGTGGCACTGAGTGGCTTCACTGCCACCACAGCAGGGGCGTCGCCCTCGGGGCCCTTCCTCTTCAGGGGCTGCTTGGGAGGGGCTTTGGCATCCAGAGGCTTCAGGCACACCTTGGATTTGGCTGGGATGGAGGGAAAGGAGGGAAAATTTATCCATCAAACCCCTTCCTTCAGCAATCAAATCCCTTCCACAATCAAATCCCTTCCTTTATCAATCAAACCCCTTTATCAATCAAACCCCTTTACCAATCAAACCCCTTTATCAAGTCCCCACCTCTTTATGAAGCCTCTCCTCTCGGGCAGCTGAGCTCCCAAAATCCCAACCCCACATGGAACATTCCCATAAATCCCAACCCCACACTGAGAATTCCCACAAACCCCAATCCCAAAATGAGCATTCCCATAAACCCCGACCCCAGAATATTCCCACAAACCCCAATCCCAAAAGGAACATTCCCATAAACCCCGACCCCAGAATATTCCCACAAACCCCACACAGAACACTCCCACAAACCCCAGTCCCAGAGCATTCTCCTAAACCCCAACCTCAGAACATTCCCACAAATCCAAACCCCAGAACATTCCTAGGAACTCCCAGCGCCAGCCCATTCCCACAAACCCCACACAGACCATTCCCCTAAACCCCAACCCCACAAAGAACATTCCCACAAAACCCACAGAGAACACAAAACATTCCCAACCCCACACAGACCATTCCCTAAACCCCAACATCACACAGACCATTCCCTAAACCCCAGCCCCAGAGCATTCCCACAAAGACCATTCCCTAAACCCCACCCAACCCCACACAGATCATTCCCAACCCCAGACCATCCCCTAAACCCCAACCCCAGAACATCCCCACAAATCCAAACCCCAGAACACTCCCAGGAACCCTAAGTCCCAGACCATTCCCACAAACCCCAACCCCAGACCATTCCCACAAACCATTCCCCTAAACCCCAACCCCACCCAGAACATTCCCAACCCCACCCAGAACATTCCCAGGAACCCCCAGCCCCACCCAGCCCCTTCCCACACCCCAGCCCCACCTCTGCCTCTCCTCTCGGGCAGCTGAGCTCCCTTTTTCCCTGGCTCCTTCTCTGGGGTTCCCACTCCATCCTCGGCGGGTTTTCCCCCTCTCCTCCTGCCCAGCTGGGCTGGCCCCACAGCAGCCTCGGGGCTCCCTGATCCTGGTGTTTTTTCCTGGTTTTTATCCTGGATTTTTTCCTGGTTTTCAGCTGGAATTGCCCCAGCTCCCTGCTGCAGTTTCTCCTCCTGCCGTTGTTTCTGCTGCCGTTTCTCCCACATGATTTCCTCCAGGCTCTTCACCTGAATTCCAGAATTCCCTGAATTCTGACAGGGGAAAAACACACCAAGAGGGTTCTTAGGGGAAAAATTTATGGATAAAAACCTATGGAAGTGTCAGGGACTGATCAGAAATGGGAGGGACTGATCAGAAACGTGAAATGTTTTGTTACAAACGTGTTCAGCCTCACCTCAGCAGGGGCAGAGCCATTTTTGGGGGAAGGTTTGTTCAGCTCCACGATCATTTTTTCTTCTCTTCCAGGTGCTTTAAACCAAGAAAAACATCCAAAAATTGGTTTTTTGTTTTCTTGGGGGGGTTATTTCCCTATTTGTATTAACAGGAAGCAATTCCTGCAGGATTTTCTCTCTCCTTCAGTCCCACCATGGAGTATTATTATTATTATTATTATTGTTAATGCTCAGAAATTGATAAATCCTTCCCAAACAATATTCCAGAGGGGAATGGGATGGATTCCAGCACTGGGAAGATTCCAGCACACAAATCCAGGGCAGAAAAAAAAGAGGGAAATTGCATCACAATTCCCAGGGGAAAGCAGAATTTCCAAGGAGGAGCACAACTCCCAGGGGGAAGCACAATTCCCAAAGACAATCAGAACTCTCAAGAACAATCAGAATTCCCAGGTGCAAAGCAGAATTCCCAAGGACAATCCCAACCCCCAC
Source organism: Pyrgilauda ruficollis (assembly GCF_017590135.1). NCBI lineage: Eukaryota > Metazoa > Chordata > Aves > Passeriformes > Passeridae > Pyrgilauda > Pyrgilauda ruficollis. The sequence continues at coordinate 665,740 of NW_024523789.1, forward strand.
AGACAATCCCAATCCCCAAGGACAATCCCGATTCCCAGGAGAATCAGAATTTCCAAGAACAATCAGAATTCCCAGGTGGAAAGCATTCTGAAGGAGAAGCAGAACTCCCACGGACAATCCCAATCCCAACCCCCAGGGCCAATCCCAACCCCAGGTGGAAAGCAGAATGCTCAAGGAGAAGCAGAATTCCCAGGGACAATCCCAACCACCGAGGACAATCCCAACCCCCAGGGCCAATCCCAACCCCAACCCCTGAGGACAATCCCAATCCCAAATCCCAGGGCCAATCCCAACCCCAAATCCCAAAGCCAATCCCAACCCCTAGGGCCAATCCCAACCCCTGAGGACAATCCCAACCCCAACCTCAGGGCAATCCCAACCCCCAGGGCCAATCCCAATCCCAATCCCAGGGCCCATCCCGACCCCCAGGGCCAACCCCAACCCCTGAGGACAATCCCAACCCCAGGAATCCCTCTCACCCAGCAGCTTGGTGACCCTGAGCAGTTTCCTGCCCCTCAGGGCAGCCTCAGGCGGGGCAGCAGCAGCAGGAAGGTTCTCCCCGCTCTGCTGCAGCCTCAGCGCCTTCTCCCTCTTGATCTCCTCCAGGGTTTTGATCCGAACTTCTCCAGCTCCTTTGGCTCTTCCAGCCTCTGCCAGCTGCACCCTGCCTGCCCCAGCTGGAGCAGGAATGTTCTGTTTCCTGGGATCTGCCTCACTTTTGGCCCTGCTGCTGAATTCCTCGGGTTTTTCCTTCTCCTCTCCCAGCCTCTTGTGGTTTTTTTCCACCAGGGCTCCAGTCAGGGATTTGCTGCGGGCAGCAGGGGAGGGTTTTGCTCCTGAATTTGGATCTTCAGTTTTCCTTCCTTCTCCTGGGATTTTGGCTGGGGGTTCTCCTCTCCTCTGGTTGGCTCTCTCCAGGCGGATTTCCTCAAGGGTTTTCACCCGGATCTCCTCGATGGGTTTGGCAGCTTTGTCTGAAAAATCCAACCCAGGAATGAAAGAGATCCAGGAGGGGGAAAAGCCTCCAGAACTGCTCCCAGCACTGAGGGAATTTGGGATTGAGGGCTCTCAGTGCTCCTTGGGTTGGGAGGACTTTGAGGATCATCCAGGGACACTTTTCCCTGTGCCAGGCTGCTCCAACCCAGCCTGGGACACTCCAGGGATGGGGCAGCCACAGATTCTCTGGGAATGAGTCTGGAGTCCTGAAATTGGGATTTTTTTATGGAATCCTGGAATGGTTTGGGTTGGAAGATCCTAAGGATCATCCCATTCCCACCCTGTGGTCCCAGGGTGCTCCAAGGGCAGCCACGGATTCCCTGGGAATTCCAGGGAGGGATTTATTCCCAATATCCCATACAAAGCAGCCCAGGGAATCCTGGAATGGGTTGGGATGGGAGGGATCATCCAGTGCCATGGGCAGGGACACCTCCCACCATCCCATGCTGCCATTTTACCTGTTTTACCCATTTTATCCTTTTTATCCACTCTCCAAGCTGGCCTGGGACACTCCCAGGGATGGAGCAGCCACAGCTCCTCTGGGAATTCAATCCCAGACCCTCCCCACCCTCCCAGGGAAGGATTCATTCCCAAAATCCCATCCAACCCCATCAGTCTGCAGCCATTCCCCTCATCCTGTGCCTCCATTCCTTGGGAATATTCCCTTTCCATCTTTCCTTCAGGCCACAACGAGATCACCCCAAAATTCCTCCTCTTCAGGCTGAACAATCCCAATTCCCTGAACAATAAATTCCTCCCCCTCCTTTAAACCACCTGGGTTTGGAAAATCAGAGCCAGTTTTCCTTTAAAATTAACAATTTAAGGCTGCATGGGAGTTCTTGGGAAGAAAAAAAATAAAAACAAAACAAAAAAAAAAGAAGGAATATTTCAAATGCAATTTTTACCTGTCTCAGTGCTGCTCTGCTCAGAGGGCAGCCCCAGCCTCTCCTTCAGGGACTTCAGGACTTGAACTAAAAAAAAAACAAGAGAAAAAGTTGAAAAAAGTGGCAAAAATCCCAATTTTGGGTGGGGAATGAGACAGGAGAGCACCTCAGTGGGACTCAGAGTGACCTTGACCCCTCAACCAAAAATAAGCAGGAGAAGAAAGGAGGAACAGAAAATCCCAAAGGGAAAAGCTTGGACAGAAAATCCCAAAGGGAAAAGCTTGGACAGAAAATCCCAAAGGGAAAAGCCCAAGCAGAAAAGCTGGACAGAGAATCCCAAGCAGAAAATCCAAAGGGAAAAACTGGCCAGAAAATCCCACCAGAACAGCTGGACACAAATTCCAGCTGGGAAATCCAGGTGCTTTTGGTACCTGTGCCTCTTTTTGGGGCCTTTTCAGAGTTTTCCTGCAGCTCTGCCTTCCTCCCCAGCCTGTCAGCAACGTTCCTCCTCAGGGGAAGGAAAGTTTTTCCACCTTCAAAAAGACACAAAATGAGAAATTATTTCAGAATATTCCTCTGCAGGAACCTGGATCCTCCCAGATGAATCTGGAATGGTTTTGGTTTTTTGTTGCTGAGAGAATTTGCTGGTTTTGATGTAAATATTTCACAAAAAGCTCTCACCCATGACGGTTTTCCTTTTCCCCAGTCTGTCAGGAAGATTCAGTTGGATCACAGGGTCCTCCCCTAAAATAAAGAACAATCCTTTCAGTGCATCAAAAAATCCCCTTATCCCAAAAAAATGCCATTTTCTGGCTGCCAAAGCACGGGAATTACAGAAGGACTGGGAGGGAAATTGGTTTTAATGATAAAACTGGTTTTAATCCAAACCAAAGCCAGCAGCTACAAAAATTCCCAACTTTTCCAACACAACCTTTAAAACTCAAACCAGAAAAGGCAGCAGTGCATCTCAGGATTATTAGGATAATTATCCTAATGATCAGTGATTAGATTTAGGGGGTGTGGGATGGGAATTTTGGGATTTGGGATTACCTTCCTTGGAGGAAAGGGTCACAGTTCTCAGCACTGTCCTGACATTTTCCTTCTCTGGCACAGGAATGCTCCGGGCTTGGAGAGGATCCACAGCCACTCCTGAAGGACCTTCTGCATGGAAAAACAAGGAAAAATCAGGATATTTAGGAATTTTCATTGGAATTCCAGGCAGGAAAACCAGCTGCCACATGCCAGTGTAGCCCCTCTAAAAAAAAAAAAAAGTGAATTTGTCCTTGCAGGATCTCCCAATTTGCAAAGAAAATTAATTCCTTTGAAAATTTCCTTGCAAATTATCCAAGGAAAATCAGGATTAAAGTCAAGAATGAACAGAAGGAGGAAGATAAGGAGGGATTTTAGGGATATTAACTCACCACCTTGTTTTTTGGCTTTTTCCTTGAGTTTCTTCAGTTTGATCTCTTCCAAGGTTTTTATTCCAAAATTTAAGTTGTCATCTGGAAGCACAGAATATTCAGGAAATTGGGGTGAATCCTTCCCAGAATATTGGGAATAAACCCTCCCAACTCTCCCCAGGAGTAAAAAAGCCCCAGAACAGGTGGGATTTTGGAAAACTGGCAGCTTTTTTCAGCCTCCAAGGGAAAATCCACACTTTTGATTTTTGAAAGCCATGGAGAGGGATTAAAGATTCCTGAATTCCTTGAACCTGGATTTCCACAATGCCTGAAGGGACATTTCCAAACATTCAAAACTCCACTTTGAGCTTCATCTCAACTCCATTTCAACTCCACTTAAAACTCCATTTTTACTCTTTAAAATTCCATTTTTAACTCTTTCAACTCCACTTAAACCTCTCTCAACCTCCCCCAAACTCCACCTAAGCCCCACCAAACTCCACTTTTGTTCCATTTTGTCCCACAAATCCAAACCAGGAGGCTTTTCCCTGCTTAGGTGGGAATGAACTCCTGGATTCCACTCAGCACCCCTGGGCTCTGTTTTCCTTCAGGAATATTTTGCTGTTGAAGGTGGAATTGTCCCCCTGCAGCCCTTGGAATACCTTGCTTTGCACTGGGATTGGATTTCCTGGTGGAAATCACCCTCAGGCCATTGTGGGTTTCTGTGGGTGGGGGCTGGACTGGGGTTTTGGTTTCTTCTCCTTCTTCAGAAAGCTGGTCTGGAAGGGAAAATCAAACCCAAAATGAAATTATTTATGCAGTAGGGATTTAGTAAAAATGTTTTATTTTTAGGTGGTTTAATATTTCAACAGCAACAAAAAAATTATCACTTTTCCCTGCAGCTTAAACCCCCAATTTTGTGATTTCCCTCTCGATTTAAAGCAGAAATATTTGAAATAAACTCAAGATTTCTCACCATCATCATCTTCATCATCATCTGCAGCGTTGATGACCACTGGGGGATGGGTGGGACTGGGCACATTCTCAGAGTTTTCCACCTTCATCACCCCCCTGAGCTGCGGGGAGGGGTTGGACTGAACGGAGAGTTTGTTCTGCTGCAGCTGCACCATCTTCACCTCGTCCTCTGCAGCCTCAGGGGGGCTTGGGAGAGTGGCTGCAAAGGAAAAATAGCCCAGATTTTGAGCCTGAAGTTGAAAATTTGAGAACAAAACACTGCTGGATTCAGTTCTGGATTCCAAACCCATAAAGGGATTAAAGGAAAAGAGGAAACTGGCAGCTTTTTTCAGCCTCCAAGGGAAAATCCACACTTTTGATTTTTGAAAGCCATGGAGAGGGATTAAAGATTCCTGAATTCCTTGAACCTGGATTTCCACAATGCCTGAAGGGACATTTCCAAACATTCAAAACTCCACTTTTAGCTTCATCTCAACTCCACTTAAAACTCCATTTTTACTCTTTAAAATTCCATTTTTAACTCTTTCAACTCCACTTAAAACCCTCTCAACCCCCCCAAACTCCACCTAAACCCCCCCAAACTCCACCTAAACCCCACCAAACTCCACCTAAACCCCCCCCACCCCGACCCACAACCCACGACCCCGACGGGAAAAGGATATGGGTTAAAAAGGGGATGGGAAAAGGATATGGGTTAAAAATGGGATGGGAAAAGGATATGGGTTAAAACAAATGGGATAAAATGGGATGGGAAAGGCACACAAACTAACAAACAAATGAGTCAGACAGAGAACAAACCCCAGATTTCAGAACTGGAGCTGAACAGTGAACCAATAATCAATAATGAACCAATGGACAAATGCTTTCCTCCTGGCCCTGCCCAGAGCCCAGCAGCAGTGAGCCCGGGCTGCTCTCACCTTGTTGCAGGTGGAGTAGAAGTAGAAGTAGCAGTCGTCCCCCTGGCTGGACATGCTGGGCTGGCTCCTCGCTCTCTGCTCAGGCTCTGCTCCTCCAGCCTGGCCAGCAATTGGCTTCTAAAGGCTTCTCCTGCCTTAGCTCTGACAGCTGCTTTTTAAAAGTAACCCTGCGGAGTAAAATTTGGGGGTTTTAGAGTTGTTTCCTATTCATTGATTTGGTTTTGGGAGGAGGGAGCGAGTGGAAATCAGCTGGGCATAAAGATGAAGCTCAATTTGTTGAAAATTTCGTTTTTGAAACAAATTTTTAGTGAGATTTGGGCAAAACTGCAGGGATTTTGTCAGAATAAAACCTAATCTGTGACCTTAGTAACAGTTCTGGGACTTGACTTAGAGACAAATTAGGGGGTGACCCAAAAAATTAGGGGGTGACCCAAAAGAGAGGCACTCCTTCAAAAACCAGGTGCAATTTGGAGTTATCAATAATACAGGAATGCTTTAATAATAAAGCAAATCAATACTTTAATATCATTATTACCATCTATTATTTCATATTACACTATTAATACCAATCCCAGGGGATTTTTTTTCCCAAATCCAAGGGGATTTTTCTCCAAATCCTAAGGGATTTTTTCCCTGATCCCAAACGGATTTTCCCCTGATCCCATTCCCCAGTCCCTAGGGATTTTTCTCCCATCCCATTCCCAGATCCCAGGGGATTTTCCCCCCAATCCCAGGGGGATTTTTTTTCCCCACATCCAGGGGATTTTTTTCCCCAATCCCAGGGGGGATTTCTCCCCAATTCCAGAGGATTTTCCCCCAGTTTTCCTCCAATCCCAGGGCATTTTCCCCCAGTCCCAGGGGATTTTCTCCCCTAATTCCAGGGGGATTTTTGTCCCTGATCCCATTCCCCGAGGATTTTTTTCCCTGATTTTTTCCCCCAATTGAAGAGCATTTTTTCCCCTGATTTTTCCCCCAGTCATAGGGGATTTCTCCCCCGATTTTCCCCCAATCCCAGGGGATTCTTTTCCCCTATTTTTTCCCCCAATCCCAGTGGATTTTTTCTCTGATTTTTTCCTCCAATCCCAGGGCATTTTTTCCCCCAATTTTCTCCCAATCCCAGTGGATTTTTTTCCCTGATTTTTCCCCCCAATTGAAGAGCATTTTTTCCCCTGATTTTTCTCCCAGTCATAGGGGATTTCTCCCCCGATTTTCCCCCAATTTCCTCCAATCCCAGGGCATTTTCCCCCAGTCCCAGGGGATTTTCTCCCCTCATTCCAGGGGGATTTTTTTCCCCGATCCCATTCCCGAGGATTTTTCCCCCAGTCATAGGGGATTTCTGCCCCGATTTTCCCCCAATCCCAGTGGATTTTTTCTCTGATTTTTTCCTCCAATCCCAGGGCATTTTTTCCCCCAATTTTCTCCCAATCCCAGTGGATTTTTTCCATGATTTTCCCCCCCAATTGAAGAGCATTTCCCCCCCAATTTTCCCCCAATCCCAAGGCATTTTTTCCCCCAATTTTCTTCCAATCCCAGGGCATTTTTTCCCTCAATCCCAGGGCATTTTTCCCCCCAATTTTCTCCCAATCCTAGTGGATTTTTTCCTCCCAATCCCAGGGCATTTTCCCCCTGATTTTTCCCCCAGTCCCAGAGGATTTTTCCCCCAATCCCAGATGATTTTTCCCTGATTTTTCCCCTAATCCAAATGGATTTTTAAACCCAATCCCAGAGGATTGTTTCCCTGATTTTTCCCCAATCCCAGGGGATTTTTCCCCCAATCCCAGGGGATTTTTCCCCCAATCCCAGAGGATTTTTTCCCTGATTTTTCCCCAGTCCCAGAGGATTTTTCCCCCAATCCCAGGGCATTTTTCCCCTGATTTTCCCCCAATCCCAGGGGGATTTTCCCCCGATTTCCCCCCACCCCAGGGCACTCAGGAGCTCACCCACCTGGCCACGGTGAGCACAGGCTTTGATCTTCCCAGCCATGCAGTTCCCTCTCCTGTAGGCCGAAGGAGTCCGTGAATGAATAACAAAGGGGCAGAAAGAATTTTTGAATTTTGCCTTTTTTTTTTTTGTTTTGTTTTTTTTTTTTTTTCCTCCTGACAATTCCAAGGGAACCTCTCAGCCAACAATTCCAAACTCTGAGGTGCTCTCAGAACAATCTGACAACTAATGGAGGAATTGAGTCCATTGCAAATCTGGCACACTGGAGACAGCCAGGGATATTTTAGCTCTTCCAATAAAAAAAAAGAAAAAACATAAAAAAAACCAACAAAAAATTTAAAAAAAAAGCCCCAGCGCCTTTTTTTTTTAAAGATGAACTCAGGATTCAAAGTGGCTGCAAAAATGAGGCTCCATCTTCCACAGCTGGGGAAATTGCTAATTTTTTTTTTTTTTAATTTTTTTTGTTAATTATTTAATTCAGTAAGTTGCAATTTCGGGTCTTCTGAGATTTCTTCACCTATTAAGAAAAGACAAAAACCTTCCCCCGTCTTTATGACCTGTACAGCAAGAAAAAAACCCCCCAGGTTTGTGTGTATAAACCCAAGGTGTTCACACACACCCCAAAAGAGGCAGGGACGGCAGCACAAGGAGAAAAGCAGCAAAAAAATCAGGAATTTTGGCACATCGAGCTCTCACTGGGGGGAAATGAGATTTTTGGGGGGTTTGGGATGAGGGGGATTTGGGGACAGCTCAGGGACAAACTCATCCATCCCTCAGGCAAGGCAAAGCAGGAATTGGTTGGGAATTTGGGGAATTAATTGGGTTTTTAGGAAATATTCCAATTTTGTGCTGCTCCCTCATCATTGATCCATCGTTAGCTCCAATCCAGCAGCTGATTGGGGGTTTTGGGGCCACCAAAAATTAATTGATTCCGTTTATTTTCCACGTGAATCACACTTTAATTTTGGATATTCTTCTAAAAATCTGATTTTTAGGATTATTTTCCACACAACCTCGCAACCAAACCAGCTCAAATCCAAAGAAAAATCGATTTTACCACGCTGACATTTCTGTGCAAAGGATTTCTGACTCCTTGGGGAGGACAAAACCCAAAGAAATTGTTTTTTACAGCGTAAGAAGAAACAGTTGGAACCTTTTACTCACACAAACACTAGTGAATTTTCCCAGGATATTATTTTTTTTTGGCCAGGGAATTTTCCCAAATCTAAAATAAAGAGAGGAAAAGTTGGGTTCTTATGTTAATTGGTTTTTTTCCTTTTTTTTTGGCTGCTTGACAAAGGGAATAAAACAGGATTTAAGTGCAGGGTTCCCTCCTGTTCTTCCATCTCCACGGGGTTAAATTCACTTTTGGAGCTTCAAAATCAGATTTTTTTCCAGGGATTCTACTCCTAAAAACTCCTGGAGCTCCTTCTGGTGGAAGTTGCAAGTTTTCCCAGGCGTTTTCCCCAGTGCTCTTGGGAGTTAAAAATCAAATTTCAAGCCTGAATTCTTCGCTTTGCTGAAGCAAACACTGAAATCCTGGGAGTGAGGGGTGAGAAAATCAGGAATTCCAACCCAGAGCAGGAGGAATTCCCAGGCTGGAAGGTGGAATTTCCTTTTCCTCAGGTATTTTCCACACCTAAAAATTGCAACATTTCTACATCCACCACCCTGGGGGGAAAGAAAATCCCTTCAGATTGAATTCTTTTAGAAATTAAATCCGTTTTTTGCCTTCCACAATTTTTTCATCTTTCAGTTCAGAGTCTGAATCTTTAAAGAATTGGAATAAAACCTTGAAAATAAACAACAACAGAAAAATAATCAACCCAAACCTCCCCCCAAAAACCCCTCCAAGGTCTAAACTCCATCAAGGTGATTTAATTATTAAAAAAGTTCATTAAAAACCTTTTTTTTTGTCGAATTTTAAACTGGTGTCAAGGTGGCAAACAACAAAAAAATCTGAATAACAATGAGTAACTCTGGTGCACTCAGCAGGTCTGGAATGAATTCAAGTTAATGAGAATTTTAAACACTTTCCTGTCCAGAAATCATGAAAATTTTCAGGAAATTCATTGAAGTTTTGGTAGAAAAATACTGTTTTAAAACAATTATTTATTAAAAAAACCAAAGAAATTAAAAATGCAGCAGCTGAGGGTCAGCAAAAATCAGATCAAAAAACCAACACAGCCTTTTTTCTTCTTAAAGGGAAAATAAAGAAGTTTTCCTGCACTCCCTGCGAGGAATTCTTGGATTTCAAACCCCCAAATTTCCTCTCCTGCTGCTTCATTTGTGCCTTAAATTCCTCTGATGATTCACCTCCTGTTTACCAGGTGACAAGGAAGGAAAAGCAGCAGGAATTCCACATTTTAACCCCTTTTTTAGCCATTTTTGGGCCATTTTTTCTCTCTCCTCCAGCTTTTCCTCCTCAGGAATCAACCCCAAACCAAGGGAAGCTGCTCCAGCCACTCTTGAATAAAACAGGAATAATTAAAGAAAATTTATTTTCATTTTTTTTCCTGTATTTCTGAGCTCAACCCCAAGGCCTGGCAGCGATTTCCTGTGACAATTCCTCCCCCTCATGGGAATCTTTTATTAAATCTTTAAAAACAAATTCGATTTTCCCTGGATTTCACCTTGGAAAAATGTCAAAATGACACCACCAGGAAGTTTTACCTGAAAAACTCCTGCTCTGCTACAGCTCTGCCCGAATTCAACCCCAAATCCTTTATTCCCCAGGAAATTCCCTTTTATTTATTCATATTTTTAATATTTTTTATATTTCTGAGCCGGGTTTTATTTAGGAAATGCGACCCTGAGGGCAATTCTGAGAATAACCTGGAGGCTCTGATCCCTTCAACAACAACAACAACAAATTCTCTTTTGGAGGTTTCCACAACAAAAATCGACATCAGAAAGCAAAAGCCTTTAAAAAATAAGAAAAAAACCCAAAAAATTCACGGATTCGCGTTGTTTTTAACAAGCTCCTGAAGGAATAATTTTTAAAAAAACAAGGAAAAAACCCCAAAAATTTAGGGAATCGCGTTGTTTTTAACAACCTCCGAGAGAAATAACTTTAAAAAACACGGAAAAAGACCCAAAAAATTCAGGGAATCGTGTTGTTTTTAACAACCTCCGGGAGGAATAACCTTAAAAAACAAGGAAAATACCCCAAAAATTCAGGGAATGGCGTTGTTTTTGACAACCTCCGAGAGAAATAACCTTAAAAAACAAGGAAAATACCCCAAAAATTCAGGGAATCGCGCTGTTTTTAACAAGCTCCGGGAGGAATTGAGCCCGGCTGCATCCAGAGTTACTCAGCTCCTGAAGTTCCTTTAGGGAATGAGCAGGAATGAGGTGACTACGTTAGAAATGCCCCTCAGACGCGTTGCTACAACAGGAAAAACAAAAAAAAAGGAGGTTTGACCTGAAAAGGAGGAGATTTAGAAAATCTGGGGTTTTGTGCTGCGATCGCGGATTTCTTGAGGGGACGAGCGCTGAAAAGGCCTCGGGCCTACCCCGGGCACGCAGCTCCCCCTCCCCAAAGCCCCGGGGGAACAAACCCACCTCGCCCCGGCTCTATTCCCACTTCATCCCGGCTTTATTCCCACTTCATCCCGGTTTTATTCCCCGCTAACGCCGCCTCGCCCCTCAGCGTCCCCCTCCCGCTGTGGGGACAGCGCGGGGGACGCGCGGCCTTGCGGAGGAGCCGGGGCTGGCCCAGCACCACCCCCCGCCCGTGCCCCCCTCATCTCCCACCAGCCGCCGCGGGGCTCCGAAGCGCTCTATTTACGGTCGGTCAGGGAGTTTTACCGAGCCCCCGGGGGCCGCCGTGTCGCTGTCGCCGCGCTCCGCCGGGGCCGCCGCCGCCGCCGTGTCCCCGGTGCCCGGCTCAAAGATGGCGCCCGGCGCGCGCGCAGCCTCAGCGCGCCCGCTGCCAAGATGGCGGCCGGAAGTGGCTTCACCCGCCCGACAGGAAGGGAGGGGGGGGATGAGGCGGAGCGGGGGTGGATTTTGCCTGGTTTTGATTTCCCCGCGCCTCGAAAAGGGACAAAGCCTTTCCCTGTGAAGCGAACTGGGCCGCGTTTCTCCATCCTACCGCGATCTACTGCCACTGGGTCCCGATGCCCGGCTCAAAGATGGCGGCCGGAAGTGGCTTCACCCTCCCGACAGGAGAGGGCAGGCTGGAGCCTGAGGAGGAGAGGGGCCGATTTTGCTGTTTTATGGCTTTCCTGCGTTTCAAAAAGCCTCAAAAAGAAGACAAAGATTTTCTTTCTGAAGAGAACAGTATTGTGTTTCTCCGTTCTGCCGCGATCGGCCGGGGCCACAGACGCCCATGTCCCGGTGCCCGGCTCAAAGATGGCGGCCGGAAATGGCTTCACCTCCCGAGAGGAAGGGAGAGGGCGGGCTGGTTCCTGAGGAGGATAGGGGTGGATTTTGCTGTGTTTTGGCTTCCCCGCCCTTCAAAAAGCTTCAAAAATAGGAAAAATCTTTTCCTTATGATGCGAACAGGGCCGTGTTTCTCTACCCTACCGCGATCCGCCGGGGTCGCCGCTGCGTCCCGGTGCCCGGCTCAAAGATGGCGCCCCCTGCAAAGACGGCGGCCGGAAGTGGCTTCACCCGCCTCACACGAAGTGAGAAGGCGGGCGAGCGTCTGAGGCGGAGCCGGGGTCGATTTTGTTGTGGTTTTTGGCTTCCCCGCGTTTCAAAAGTCCTTCAAAAAGCCTCAAAAAGGGGACAGAGCTTTTCGCTATGAAGCGAACATGGCCGTGTTTCTCCACCTCCATCCACTGGTTTATTACCTAACCCAGGGCAGCCCCTCAGGGCCCAGCTGCTCCTTTTTGGTGGCGTTTGGCAGCAATTTGGGCACTTTGCTTGGTGGAAGAAGACTCAATAACAGAAACCCCACACTGAGGGGAGTTTGGGCTGTGTTGGATCCCTGTTTCCACCCCACTGCAGCCATTCCTGGGCAGGGTTTGGGACGGAATCCCCAGAGCTGCTGGACTCACGGAGCAGGGCACAGTCACACATTTTATTCTCTGATGCATCGTTTGTGCTCAACAGCCAAAAGCTTCTCACTGCCTTCCCCAGGACAAAAATCTCCTCTCCTGAGAGAGAGAATTATGGCTGTGTTGAGAGAATGTGAGTAACCCACATGGGGTCTATATAAATTATTACCCAGGGCAGCCCCTCAGGGCCCAGCTGCTCCTTTTTGGTGGCGTTTGGCAGCAATTTGGGCACTTTGCTTGCAGGTGGTGGAAGAAGAATCAATTAAATAACAGAAACGTCACTCTGAGTGGAGTTTGGGCTGTGTTGGATCCCTGTTTCCACCCCACTGCAGCCATTCCTGGGCAGGGTTTGGGACAGAATCCCCGGAGCTGCCGGACACACAGAGCAGGGCACAGTCACACATTTTATTCTCTGGATGCATCGTTTCTGCTCAGAGCCAAAAACTTTATTAATTCCAAACCGTTCCCCTTCTCCCTCTTCATTTCTTTCTTTTTACTGCACCCTTTTTCCCACCCTTCAACCACTCTGCTGCTTCCACTTTGGAGTTTTAGCTCTGCTTGGAGTTTGTTTTCTCAGAAGAAGCCAACGGACAATTCATTCAGATTACTTTTTTTTTTTTTTTTTTTCTCCCAAGCTCCATATAAATTACATGCAAAACATTGTACATAGAGATTAATATCAAAATGCAATACAGATCAGGTGCACTTTAAGCTGGACTCTAGGATATGGCAAACACACCAGGGTACATATTGCTTTGAAACCACCATTGTTTTGTTTTTTAATGTCATGCATACCACATAATATTCAGTCTTTTGTTTTGTATTTTGGTTTTTTTTTTTTTCTTTTTTTCTCTCTCCCGTTTTTTATACAAAAATACCAGTGCTTATTATACTGAGTTACTGAAAAAAAAAAAAAAAAAAAGAAAGAAAAACTCGGCTCCACGTGCCCTCTTCAAAAGAAAGTTTTTTTGTTTTGTGAGAGCGTTGGATAAATATATATACACACACATAAATGTTGAGTTCAGACTGTATATATATATATATTTATTGAAGGGGAGGAAATAAACTAAAGGCAGTTTTAACCATGGGTTTTGCTGGATGAAAATTGGGAGATTCGGGCAGAGCAGTCGGGGTGAGGTGGGGATGCTGGAGAGCAAGAAACGCCAAAATCCGTGTTGGGGGGGGAAAAAAAAATCCTGTTTGGGTGGAAAAGGAGCAGGAAAAGGAGCAAGAAAAAAAAAGCAGGAAAAGGATTCCCCACATCCCTGTGCCCTGAGGGGAGATCTGGGGGTGCAGGAGGCGTTTTGGGCCCAGGGGGGTTGGGGACGGAGCAGAAGCCATGCAGGCCAATGTCCCCCACAGAGGGACAAAAACCTTCCCAGGGTGGTGCCAGAGGGTGCCAGGAGCTGGCAGTGGCACCTGGAGATGCCCTCGGGCGTTTAGGATGGGATTTTTTTCCAGCTCAGGTTTTTTTTCCCCTCAGAGAGGAGCTGAGGCCTCCAGGCCCGGGCGTGAGGGGGGAAAATGGCCGCCCATGCTCAAACGCGGTTTAGTTTATTTCCTTCTTGAGATCGGTTGGAAATTTTCACTTTATTGCACGGAAAACCTTTGGGAAAAAAAAAAAAATTGAAATTAAACCCCCTCCCCACACCCTTCTCCCTGTACAAATCATAAAAACCTCAGCAGGAGAAAGCCTCAAGAGCTGCCTGGCCGGCACACAGGCCGCGGTGTCTTTGGTACCAATCCGCCAATTCCACGGAAAATCCACGGAAAATCCACGGAAAATCCGCAAATCCGCCCTGCTGGGATCAAGAACTGGATGCAGAAGGATGTTCAGAGTGTTTTAATAACAAAGCATTCCAAGGCAAGTTGATCACAAGGAGGAGGGAGGGGGTGGCTTTGCTTCCTGCGCCGGCCCTCCCCTGCTCCGCGCGCACTCGTGGCAGTTCAAACAAAGCAAAAAAACCAGAAATTATTCATAATAATATATATTTATATGGATATTTATATCTCCCCCTAGTCAAGGCATGTTGCAGAAAGTCCCCAAAAGTCCGTGCGGCCGACCATGCCTTTTTTTTGGAGCACCAATCTCCCCCAAATCTCTATTTATATTTTTTTTTTTTTGTGTAATGTCCTCAATAACTTAAGCCAAGAGTCAGCTGCTGCCAGGATATCACTGAAACTTAACCCAAAAGAACAGAACTTTACAGGAAATCTGCACAAGAAACATTTATACTTGAAGCAACCAGCCATACACCAACATAATTTATAGATATTTATATAAAAAAACCCCATTTGTGTCATCCAACTCACGGCTAGTAGAAAGATGGCTGCTCAGAGAAAAGGAAGCTGACTGGCATCCGATGGCTGAATTAATTAATCCACGGAATTAATTAAAGTGTCCCTTGCAACTGCCCTCAAGCAGTGGTGGGACTCAAGATTTATTTTCTTTTCTTTAAACAAAATACATATGGCTGACGTAAAAATATCAGTTTCTGAGCTAAAGAAAACTAGATTTTTTTTCTTTTTCTTTTTTTTTTCTTTTTTTTTTTTGCATAATATTTATATAGCATTATTTCTCCCTCCCCCCACTCCTAAAATGGAAACTAGAACGACAAAAATAGAGCAAACTAAAGGAACGACCAGACCCTTGTGGCAAACCCTGCCAGTCACAGAATTCTGGGAGTGACTTTGAGAGCCTCCAAAGTTGGCTTGAAGTTGTTGTTGGTTTGAGTCTTTCTTTTATTTTTTTATTTCTTTTTTTTTCAACAGGTCTGAGGTATTAAAAAAAATATCAAAAGGAAAAAAAAAATATTGGTGCATCCCCCCAAAAAGTATTTAATAAATATTTATGTAAGCTTGTAAGAACACCATATCATCCTCTTTTTTTTTTTTTTTTTGGTTTTTTTGCAAGTATTTAAAATAGAAAAAGTGATTTTTTTTTTTGTTTTTTTTTAAGCAACGTCACCTTTAGCACAGAACCAAAACCCCACAACCACCCCTCGTTTGGGGTTTGTTTTTGTTGTTGTTTTTCCTGGTGTTTAACCCAAGATCCCCTCACTCCCCTGGGTTATTTTTTGGGGGGAGGAAGGCAAGGAGGGCATGGGGTGGACACTGAATTTGCACTGGGGACGGGCAGTGGTGGCATTTTCCTCTTGCTGTTGGCAGTGAACAAAGCCCAGCTCGCCAGCACCAGGGTGGGACACTCAGGATATCCAGGATATTTGGGATTTTTGGGATAAAGACCTTTCCTCAGCAGGAAAAAAGGAGCTCGTCCTTCCCTCCTCCTCCTCCTCCTCTTCCTCCCAGCCCAGGGAAGGACACAGAGACACTTGGTTTGCGTTGTGGTTTAAGGAACACTTAAATCTTGGCAAAGATCTGGGCCTGGCGTGGCAGGAGGTGCTGCAGGCAGTGCTCGGACAAGGCACGGGAGATTCCGCTGTGCGTTCCTGGCAGGACAGGGGAGGAGAACCCAGCCAGAGCCAGCCTTTCCTCAAAAAAAAAAAAAACCAAAAACAAACCAAAAAACCCTCCCTCAGGGTTTGCAATCCCAGCGTTTTCCCTTCCAGGGCTGGGAATGGCCTCGCTTCCAGCTCATGCTCTCAGCCAGAGGGGATGGAGGAGAGCAGGGAGGTGGCAGAGCTTCCCCCAGGGCAAGGAGGAGCCCAAACCCTGCTCCTGCTCCAGGGAGGGCCAGAGGGACAATCCAGAGGCAGTTCCAAGGAAAGGGACTCTCCCTGGGTTGTTCCCAGGGCTGGAGGTGAGGCAGGGCTCAAGGGGAGGAGATGACCTCCAAAAAAAAGCAGCCAGGTGAGGCCAAGCCTCCAGCAGCTCCTTCTCTGGGAGACCTGCAGCCACCCAGGCCAAACCCCCAGGAAAGTCTGGGATCATCCAGGAGCCTTCCAGTGGACCATGAGACAGCTGGGTTGATCCCTCCCAGGATTCAGGAGGTCCCCACTCAGATTCCCACAGCTTTTGGGCATGGCTGGAGCCTCCTCCCACATCACTGTGAGGCTCAGGCGTGCTGGACCACATGAGCACTAAAAAAAGGGCAAAAATCTCTGCTCTGGAGGGCAGGAGCTGGGAGAGCTGCAAAAATCCTCTCCCCAAGTTTCCCCCCTGACCAAGAGCAGCAGAGAGGCCTCTCCTAGAGGAGGAGAATTCCTAGAGAATTCCTCAGGAAGAAGCTGCATTCCTCACAACTGGGGGACTCTCCCCACCTTTTTCCCTGGCAGTTTCACCTCCACCTTTGCAGGAAAATCAGAATTTCTCCCCTCCAGCAAAATTAGAGCCAAGCCACCTTCATTTCTCATCTCCCAGTCTGGAAACAAGAGAGAGAAAAACGTATGTGGGCGCACAGAGGGGGAGCTGGAAGAAGCCCAGGTACCATTTTTCAAAGGTGGAAGACTGGTGGGCATCCCTGGATCTCTGAACCTTGGAGTAAACACCTTCCCCTGGCTGGGATTTTTTACTTTATTCCTTAATTTTCACACTGGAGCAGTGACTGCCCCTCCCCACTTCCCACTGGGTAGGGCAGCAAATCCCACAAGCAAAGAGCAAACCCCAACATGAGAAGAAAAAACCCCTAAAAACCACGTGTGAAAAAAAAAAATCCACAAAAAAAAAAAATCAACTCAAGTCACAAGTGCACCCCCAGCCTTCGGGCTGAGGGCGTGTAAGACTACAACAATTTGAATTTCCTTGGAACATGCATTTTTCCAAAGTGAAAACCCCGTGGCTCCAGGTGCCTGGAGCCCAACTCTTGGAGAGGAAAGAACCTGGCAGCTTCCCCTGGGTGAGTACCACAGAAAATCAGGGATGGAGATGCACAATTGGTTTCTTTTTTTTGGTTTTTTTTTGGTTTTTTTTGGCTTAGCCTCTCTCCCAACACCCAGCGTGGTGGTACTCTGCTTCCCACTGCTAAATAACGGTAAAAAATAAAAACAAAATGAAACAAAACAAAAAGAAAAAAACACATTAAACCCCCACCCCAAAAAAAACCCCAAAAAACCCCAGCTGATGATACAGGCATGAGCAGTTTGACCGCAGCGTGTGATCAGTTACTGGTGCTGGGATCACACAGGGCCCAGGTGGATGAGGACGAGGAAGAGGAGGAGGAGGAGGAGGGGGAATTCCAAGTTCTAAGGTCAAACAGAGGTCTCCAGGCTGTGGAAGGGGCTCCCGGGCTCGGGGAAGCTGAACTCGCTGTCCACGGCGTTGTTGTTCCTGTTGAGGGCCGTGGAGCCCCCCAGGCTGCCCCCACCTCGCTTTTGGAGTCCGTCAGGCTCGGGCTCGTCTTCGGTGCCGTCAAGGAATGGTGTCCGAGGCTCGTCTTCCTCCAGGATGAACTCTGGGTGAGTCATGAAGTTATGGATGGAGCTTCTGGATTCGGGTTTCTCGAGGCCTTCGTACAGGGAGCTACGGAACGCATTCACCACTTTGATCTGGGCGGCGTGGGGAGAGAAAACAAAGGGGTCAGTGGTGCTGCCGGAGGGCAGGGCTCGAGGGAGAAAGTGAAATAAATGATGAGAGACAACCATCGAACGAAAAAAAAAAAAAAACACCACGACCACAGCGACAAAATCACCACTGAACAGACAGCTCGGTCAAAAATGAGACATCTACGGTGAACCGGGGGCAGAGTCAGGCACTACGGGGGTGCTGGGAACCCACCAGCCTCAGAAGCTGCAAGAAAAGACACAGGACGACTCCAAACCGCCACCCCAACATCACCAGTCTGGATGGATGGAAGCCAGGAGGCGTTAATTAGTCGTTAATTTGGTGTGGGGGTGTGCACGCCCCGGGGTGGACGGACACGACACAACGGACGAGGTGGGGGAACTACGGCTCCAAAAAGAGGTGGGTTAGGCAAACAGCGGGGAAAAACTCTGCTGTGGGAGCCCTGCGTGGGGTTGGGAGGGTCCTTCCTACAGCTCTGCAAAGGAATGGGGCTTGCCAAAGGTGTCTCCAGCTTTTTTGGAGCCCCTGGAAGCAGAGATCCAGGTGGGTGCTGTGAGGATGCAGGTGAAGGTCCAGGTGTGTGTGGGGTTCCCCACACTGCTGGAGCTCTGGAGCCTTCCCTGCGCCTGCAGGAGACCCAGTGGTTTCCAAAGGCAGTTAAAAATGGGAATTTGATGGAGCTGGCAAGCAGTTCAGATTCTGCTGGATATTCTGAAGGAATTCCAGCCGCACACACGTGATCCTGGGAAAGCCCTGGGGCAGCTCCACCGAAATCCAGGCTCAAGCAGGAGATCCAGAGCACCAGGGCACGGCTCTGCCACCTCCACTGCACTGGGAGGGAGAGCTCTGGGAACACACCTGGATGGTGGATTCCCTGCTCCCTCCAGATCCTCTGGAATTCCAGCCTCAAACCCTTCCAGCTCACAGGTTTGGGCTCAGGTGGGTGACAAGTGTCACATCCCAGCCCTGCTGGGGTTCCAGGAAAGCAACAGAAGCCTCAGCTCTGTGGAGCAGAGCTCGTGTGGGACCACATCTCCTCTCCCAGACCCCTGGAAGCAGCAGGGAAGGCTCCCTGGAGCCATTTCAGTCGTTGTGCTCGGTCTCCAGCCCCATGGAAGGAGCTTTGCTCCTCCTCAGCTGCCTCCACCTGCTCCCCACCCCTGAGGAACATCCCCTGCCTGCTCCCGTGGTGTCCCCATGGCTGAAACTGCAGCACAAACAGGAGATCCACAGATCCCACAAAAGGGATTCCCTGTGGGAATCCTCCCAGCTGAGGGAGGGGAGGGGGAAGGATGCAGAAATCCCCTGGGTGGTGAGGGAAAGGAGCTGTGGCTGCTCTGTGGGCTGCAGGAGTGAGGGGAGCAGAGAGCTCACCCCAGATCCTGGTGAGATGGGCTGGGCCACAGTGTCCCTTCATTTAAACTCTTTATTTAAACTGTCCCTTTATTTAAACTCTTTATTTAAACTGTCTCTTCATTTAACCTGTCTCTTTATTTATTTACTGTCCCTGGGTGTGGCACCCCTCCAGGTGGGAATTCACCCCCCAGGACAGCCAAACCCCTCCTGAGGATCTCTGATCCCACAAAACCAGAGCAGGGAATTCCTTCCTTGTGCCTGGAACCCTGGAGTTCTCCCTGCCCCTCTCACCAGGGATGCACCTGGCTCAGGATCAGGAGGAATTTCCTGGCACGGGCTCGGCCCATCCCAGCTGGAAGCAGCCCCAGGAGCTCCTGCACAGAGAACAGGGCACACACCCGAGGGCGTGAGCCTGGAGCACCACTGGCCTGGAAAAATGGGAATTTGAAGGAGCTGGGAACCAATTCAGAGGTGGATTTGTGCACTGATGACCTTGGATCAATTCAGGTGAACGCACAGGACAAGGGACACCACCGGGGCCACCTCAGACTGATCATCTGTCACACCAGCAACGACTTGGGAACAGCAAATCCTGAGCCCTAAGACACCAGCTCAACCAAGGAGAACGAATCCAACCAAGCCAAGGAGACCCAGGGACTGCCAGGGCCACGAGGAGGTGGCCAAGGACAGCCCAGGGACTGTCACAGCCACGAGCAGGTGGCATCTACAAGCTCAGATTTGGGAGCAGCTCCACAGAAGCCTCCCCCTCTCAGAGCTCTCTCCCAAGGAATCACCTCCAGAGCCCTGGAGATTTGTCCAGCACTGCCAGGAGCAGCAGGGAAGGCTCCCTGGAGCAATTCCAGGGAATCTGTGCTCAGCCTCCTGCTTAGCCCCCTCAAGGAGCTCCTGCTGCAGCTTCCCTCAGATTTTCCTCCCTTCTTTCTCCATCACCTGCTGCGAGATGAATTCAGCTGTTCCCTCTCAAAGGAAGGGAACAGGGAGGAAATGTGCTGTGAATGAGGCAGGCAGCGCCAGCAGAGCTGAATTCCAGCCTGGAACCCCTCCCTCCCTCCCTCTCCCGCCTCCTCTCCACCTGGAAGCTTCAAATGCAACCTCCAGGCTTGGGATGATTCCCGTGAAACCTCCACGTGCTGGGTGAGAGCCCCGCGGGAGTGACATCCCTGGCTCTGCCCAGCCCCCTCAGTCCAGGGCAGAATTCCCAGCTCAGCTCTGCCAAAACCTGACCATCAATTCCTGAGAGCTCTGCAGCAACTCCAGGAGGGACACAGCAAATCCAGCCCTGGAAAAACTCATCCACGGGAGAGGGACACCACGGATCTGTGTGGAGGGAAGAGGAGCTTTGGGAGAGATGGAAGCAGCAGAGGGAAACAAGAGAAATCCAGGCAAGAAAAACAGCAGGAAATTTGGAGACCTGGGTTAGCTCCTGGTGAAGTTTGCACGAGCTATCCAAGTTTTCTATTCCCTCGCTGCAAAATGGGGAAAACATGGATCCACAGACTGCAAAAAAGCTGCATTTTGATCTCATCCCCCCCCTGCACACCCTCTGCTCTGAGCCCCTCTAGGCAGATTTTATTCCATCAGGAAATCCTGGAGGTTTTCCCAGATGCAGGAGGCAGCTGTGCTGCTCCAGAATTGCTGGGGTTAAACTCAATCAGCTGCCAGCCTCAGAGTCAGCTAAACAGAGAGAAAACAAAATTATCCCAAATTCTCTCTCCTCCCCCACAGTGCATAAACAGCAGAGGCTGAAAGCTCTCCAGAAAGTCACCGAGGGTATTTCTCTAATCAGAGAACAGGGAGAAGTGACTGTGCAATAAAAATGCCAATTATCCAGCAGAGCCACATTCCCTGCTCCCAGCCTGCACAGACCCACGGCCACGTGCTCACCAGCCCAAACACCCCACACACAGAGGGGTTCTACATCAGACAGGGCCTTTTTTGGGGGGTCTGGAAAGCCAGGATCCAGCATTCCCACTGGGATCCAGCAGGAATGCGGCTTCCATGGGCCTTTTTTGGGGTCTGAAAACCCAGATCCAGAATTCCCACTGGGATCTAGCAGGAATTGTGTTCCATGCCCATTTCCATGCAGAGCAGTGTCTGTACACCCTGGGATCCAGCATGTGCAGAGCAGCCCACGATGAACACACAGAGGGCTTTTTTTAGGGTCTGGAGACCCAGTGCCAGATCCAGGACTCAGCATTCCCACTGGGATCCAGCAGGAATTGTGTTCCATGCCCATTTCCATGCAGAGCAGTGTCTGTACACCCTGGGATCCAGCATGTGCAGAGCAGCCCACGATGAACAGAGAGAGAGCCCTGCACCAGACAGGGCCTTTTTTGGGGTCTGAAAACCCAGATCCAGAATTCCCACTGGGATCTAGCAGGAATTGTGTTCCATGCCCATTTCCATGCAGAGCAGTGTCTGCACACCCTGGGATCCAGAGTGTGCAGAGCAAGGTGGGCACTGGGGATCCTCTGGCTGCCCTGGGCACCAGCAGAGCCCCAGGGCAGCACAGGGATGTCCCCAGGCCATGCAAGTCCCCATGTGGGGACAGAGAGGGGGACAGCAGCCCCGAGGTGTCACCAGCTGAGCCACGGGCAGGGCTGTCCACAGGCAGCACCCAGGGCAGGAGTAAATCCTGCCTGTCCCTCCTGGCCGTGGCTCAGCCAGCCCTGGGGACAGTCCCAGCGGCCACTCTGCCTCCAGAAGAGATTTCAAGCAACTCCTCTGCCCATCCCTGGGGTGTCCCAGGGCCGGGCAGTGGGAAGAACCAGCAGGATTTGGGCTCAGCCTTGCCCTTCTCCCAGCAATGCTCGTGAACTCGGGGGTTTTTGAGCAAGAACTGCCAATTTTTGCCCGCCCTCAGGAGGGTGGACTCAAACACCAGCCCTGCAAAGGAGGAGAAGAGGTAAAACTGGAGGAAGCAACAAGGAACTGGGGGGGGAAAGGACCAGAAAGGTTCATAACTTTGTTAACAGCATAAAAAACTGGGGTTTTGAAGGGTTTCCCGCCCCATCCTTCAGGTTTGGGACTGAGTGTGTGAGTGAAGGCTGAGAGGGAGAGAAACAGGCGGGGTTAGGGGGGTGCAGGTGCTCTCTGTGGTTATTAAAGTCATGCATTGTAATAGAGACCATCACTCACTGCCCGCAGGAGGAGATGCAGCAGCAGCAGCAACAGCAGAAGTGGTGGGAGTGGAATTGACGGAGGAAAGAGCTACATGGGTTGGGCTAGAAACATTTTTTACATCGTGGTGCTGGCTCACGATGGAAGGCTGTCTCCTGAGGGCTCCCTGCAAAGAGGAGGCGCCGGTCTGGAATGTGTAAACTACGTCCATCTGCAAAGAACCAGAGAGTGAGATAGCGACACCCGGCCAGGGACAGGGACAGGGACAGGGACAGGGGACAGGGGAGGGCGGGCAGACACACAGCAAGGAAGGAGGAGGATGGAGAGACGAGGAAGAGGAGGAGGAAGGAGGAAAGAGCCACCCCCCCCACCCCACGCTCCCTGAAACCCACGTGGGGTTTTGCTGGTGGTGCTGGGGGGGAGCAGAGAGAGTGCCCAGCTCTGCCCTTCCCAGGGCAGCCAGAGCAGCAGGGTTGATCCCCCCACCAGGAAAAGGGAGGCAGTGGCAGAGGAAACACCTGGGGTTATCCAAAAATCTGCAGGAGGAGCAGAGAGAGGAAGAGAGGGTGGGCAGAGTGCGAGTGGGCAGCTGGTGGGGAAGGGCTCCTGGTGCCTCAGCCCCGTGGGGCCATTTTGGGGACACTCCACGGGCTCCCCACAGCCCCCATGGCAGCAGGAGATGTGCCAGCCCCTCTCCAGCCTCGGGGCTGCTGGGCATGCAGCACCCTGGTGGTGGGGCCATGGCTGCCCTGTGGATGTGTCCCAAGGCTCCAGGAACTGAGCAGCATCCGTGGAACTGAGGAACTGTTCCTCAGTGGGCTTGAGGAACTGAGCAGCATCCGTGGCTTCCTGGGCACTTTGTGGCTGGGTGATGCCAGCCCTGTGGCACCTTCTGGGCACCTCCTCCAGCCCCAGGTGTTTCACACATGGCTTTGCTCCTGCCCCACTCTGATGTCCCACTTCTCCCCTGAGCCCTTTTCACACACCCCAAATGGGGACAGGAGACCCCCCAGTGCTCAGGTTGGACCCCAGAGAGGATCCAGGAGGTGCCAGCCATTTCTCACGTGGCAGGAGCTCATCTCAGCTCCAGCACAGGGAAGCACCCAGGAAGCTCCAGGGGCACCTCTGGCACTGCAGCCCTGCAGAGCTCCCAGGTTTCCAGCACATCTGCAGCACTTCCAGGAGGTCCTGGAAGATCCCAGCACGTTCCTCATGTCAGTGAAGCACTGGTTACCCCCACACAGAGCCAGCTGCCCCTCGGGGCTCCCAACCAGCCAGGAACCGAGGCTGAGCTTCACCTTGAAGCCACAGAGAAGGGAAGTGACCTCTGCCCCAGCCCCTGTCCCCGTTTGTTTGTCACAGAGGAGGAACAAAGGTGACCCAGCAGCTCTGCCTGCCTGGGGACACCAGGACTTCCCTCCATGGGACAGCTCTGCCCTGGCCTCCAGGGAAAGTGAGGGGCACGGAGCTCTCCCTGCTTGGTGGGAGCAAAAATCCACCCTTCTGGGGTGGGGAAAAAGGAAAAAATCAGGGGAGAAAGTGAGGGAAAACCAAGAGATGTAAAAAGAAGACACAGATTTTCTCCCCTCGTGTGCTGTGGGGCTGAGCTCTGGGTGTGGGGCACAGGGAGCTGGCACAGAGGGGTGGCACAAGGAGCCACAAGGAGCCACACCAGGGAGGCTCTGGTGCTGGCAGATCCCTGCTGGGCACATTCCCACTGGGAACAGCATCCCAGCAGAGCCTGGGGGCTCCGTGCACCCCTCACAGCCTCCTGTGCTGCAGAGGTGACCACCAGTGACACATCCAGCCTCCTGCTGAGCAGCAGCACGGTGCCTGCAGCACAACAGCCTCCCCCCACCCCCAGCTGTCCCAAAATCCAGGTTTTCCTGGCTCCCTGCAAAGGCACAGGTCTAAGCCTGGCCCGGGACGCGACGGCATCCTGCGAGCAGCAGCTGTCACCTCTCAGCAGACAGAGCCCCTGCAGGGGGAGAGAGACAGGAGGAGACACAGCAGGCAGAGCCCCCCAGCCCTGCTGCCCCCCAGTACCTGGGTCTGGATCCTGTTGAGCCCCCGGAACCACAGGATCTGCCCCCGCCGCAGCTCCATCTCCGCGTGGTCGATCTCGTCCACGTCCTCGGGCAGCTCCTCCTCGGGGATCTCCTCCTTGGTGATGCCGTGCCCTGCCTCCTTCAGGAACTTCAGGTGGCTCGTTGGCACGGTGCAGATCAGCTGGGGACATTCAGGGACACAGCAGGGACTTAGCCTGAGGGCGTGGTGGTGCCGCGGGTTCAGCTTTTGTGGGTTTTAGATCCTGTGCTGTGGGTCTGAGCTTTGTACTAAGTGTTGGTGAGCTCTGTTCCCAGGGCAGGGAGACAAAACAACTCCTCTGTGATCTAAGTTTCAAATGATCAAAATTTCAGGCCCTCTCTATGATCCAAATTTCAAATGATCCAAATCTCAGCCCAGGAGCCCAAACAACATGGAATGAAGAGAGAAAAACAAGGATGGGACTGCATGGGCTGGAGATGTAATTGGACAATTAACTCCAATATGCAAATGGAGCAGAACTTATAAAAGTGTGAGACCTTGTGACCAGTCATGCATTTTGTGACCATTTCAGGTCCATCTTGGGTTCATTTTGTGCCCATTTTGGTCCATCCCAGGTTCATTTTGTGCCCATTTTGGTTCATTTGGGTGCAGCCCTGGCTGTGTTCTTGTGCTGCCCAAGGTGGATCCATGGAGGAGAATCTCAGCCCAGGAGCCCAAACAACGTGGAATGAAGAGAGAAAAACAAGGATGGGACTGCATGGGCTGGAGATGTAATTGGACAATTAACTCCAATATGCAAATGGAGCAGAACTTATAAAAGGGTGAGACCTTGTGACCAGTCATGCATTTTGTGACCATTTCAGGTCCATCTTGGGTTCATTTTGTGCCCATTTTGGTCCATCCCAGGTTCATTTTGTGCCCATTTTGGTTCATTTGGGTGCAGCCCTGGCTGTGTTCTTGTGCTGCCCAAGGTGGATCCATGGAGGAGATCCTTTTAATAAATCCCTGCTTTATTCTTTAGCTCTGTCTAGTCCCTGTTCTAGCTCAGCCTTCTCAAGGCATCAGCTCCAGTGCCACCAGCCCAGGGGAGCTGCCAGTGGGGACACCAGGAATGTCCCTGTCACTGCTGGGCGTGTCCCTCTGCA
The DNA here is from genome assembly GCF_017590135.1 of Pyrgilauda ruficollis. Taxonomy (NCBI): domain Eukaryota; kingdom Metazoa; phylum Chordata; class Aves; order Passeriformes; family Passeridae; genus Pyrgilauda; species Pyrgilauda ruficollis. The sequence goes on from NW_024523789.1 coordinate 691,010, forward strand.
GCTGCGTGGGACTGAGGAGGGGCATCAGCCCCTTCCTAAACACCTTCCTGAAGAGCTGCCCTGGAGAAAAACCACGGAGATCAAGGGCAGGGAGGGAAAGATGGGGCAGGATTTTGGGGTTGACCCTTACCTGGCCCCACAGGAGCTCTCCCACTCCGATGAAAATGCACCAGAACCACTGGCTCAGGGTGAGCCCAGAGCAGCTGAAGGGCTTCCCACCAAACTCCACAATGATGATCTGCAGCACAGGAGACAAGAGTCACACCCTGGCCATGGAAATGTCCCTTGGGCCACGCTTTTCCCTCTCTCCTGGGATTACAAGAGGAGCAAGGACCTCACTCACTTCCAAGCTGGGAATTTTAGGAGCAAGGACATCACTCACTTCCAGACTGGGGATTTTAGGAGCAAGGACCTCACTCACTTCCAGACTGGGGATTTTAGGAGCAAGGACCTCACTCACTTCCAGACTGGGGATTTTAGGAGCAAGGACCTCACTCACTTCCAGGCTGGGAATTTTGTGGAACACCAGAGAGTGCAGACTTCTCATCCAGACTGGAAAATTTTGTGGAACACCAGAAAGGAGCAAGGACCTCACATCCAGGCTGGGAATTTTGTGGAACACCAGAAAAGAGCAGGGACCTCACACCAGGCTGGGAATTTTAGGATTAAGGACCTCACATCCACACTGTGAATTTTGTGGAACACCAGAGAGGAGCAGGGACTTCCCACTCAGGCTGGGAATTTATGAAACACCTCCCAACACACTCTGGACCCCAAATCCTGAAATCCCAGGATGTTTTGGGCTGGAAGGGATTTAAAGCCCACCCAGGTCCATGCACAGGGACACCTTCCACCAGCTCAGGTCGCTCTGAGCTCCACCCAACCCAGCCTTGAGCACTTCTGGGGTGGCTTTTGTGCCACCAAGGTGCTGCTGGTGAAGGCCAAGGGCACAGAACAGAGCCTGCCTGTGCCACAGCTCCTGCTGTGGATGCTGAAAGTCTGGTCAGAGAAAGAGTCAGATAAACTTTCCCAGGCCTTGCTCTGGGAAGTTTTGAGAATGCTCAGAGGAAGAATTAAAGCAATCCTGCAGCTGGTGTTTTGAACGTGCTGTTATCTTGTAAGAGGTGCAAGAAGGGTTCTGTTCCTAATTAGCCAATGACGTGAGGGTGTTGATTAAGGACCAATCAGGTCCAGCTTTCGCAGAATTGTCAATAAAAGAAAGCGTGGTTTCTAATAAATTTGCCTTTTGCCTTCTGAGAATTTGAACTCTGTGTTGCTCTATTCACCCATCCTTAACACAACAGCGACACCCTGGCAGCCCTTCAGGATAAAAAGGCATCAAACCAGAGCTTTCCACCATAAATAAATTCCCAAAGCCTGATCCAGCACCGTGCCTGGAATTGGGGTGAAAAGCTGCAGGGAAAACCAAATCCTGGGGCTCCCATGGCTCTCCTGGATCCAGCAGAGACACCAGGACAGGGCAGGCCCCTGCTCTGGGACCTCCAAGGAATTCCCAGCCCCTTTCTCACAGCCCTACACAGCTCAGACCCAAACCCAACATCCTAAGAAAATCCCTTTTTGGGTTTTTAGTCCATCCCATAGATTTGGAATAGAGATTCCACGGTCTGGAAGCAATCCCAGTGGAACAACCCACAGAGCAAAGGGGAAGCCACGGAATAACCCATGTGGAATAACCCATGAAGCAAAGTGGACACCATGGAATTACCCATGGAGCAAAGTGGAAGCAATGGAATAACCCACGTGGAACAAAAGTGGAAGCCATGGAATAACCCATGGAGGAAAGTGGAAGCCACGGAATCCCAGTGGAACAACCCACAGAGCAAAGGGGAAGCCATGGAATAACCCACGTGGAATAACCCATGGAGCAAAGGGGAAGCCATGGAATAACCCACGTGGAATAACCCACGGAGCAAAGGGGAAGCCATGGAATAACCCACGTGGAATAACCCACGGAGCAAAGTGGAAGCCATGGAATAACCCACGTGAAATAACCCATGGAGCAAAGCGGAAGCCATGGAATAACCCATGTGGAACAGCCCATGGAGCCATGGCACCCCAGTGGAACAACCCATGGAGCAAAGCCGAACGCCCAGGCTGGGGTCACCTGGGCGAAGAAGGTGCCCAGCACCACGGTGCAGAAGATGGGGTTGCGGTAGATGCCCTCGAAGACGTTCCTCTCGCCGTGGATCTTGCGGGCGTTGATCTCGTTGAAGAGCTGCATCATCACGAAGGTGTTGAAGACGATGGTGTAGTGCTCGGTGGGCGGCGAGTGCAGGGGCGCGTTCCGGCCGCTGTCGATGTCGAAAAACTTCTCCCCTGAGCAGGGAAATAAAAGGGATTTGGGGAAGGGAAGATGTGGGAGAGGTTTTACAGCATTTCTGTGAGACAGAGAGAAGCTTGAGAAGAGGATCCGTGTTTACGCCGAATGAATTTTCTAGCAGGGTTGTTGACATAGAATGACCAAAACGTCCCAAAATAGAAACCAAGAAAGAAAGAAAAACCAATACAGAAAAAAATAGAAAACAAGAAAAAAAGAAAAACCAATAGAAAGAAAGAAAAACCAATAGAAAAAAAAAACAAGAGAAACCAAGAAAGGAAGAAAAACGAATAGAAAACAAGAAAAAAGAAAAACCAATAGAAAGAAAGAAAAACCAATAGAAAAAAACCAATAAAAACTGAGAAAGAAAGAAAACCAATAGAAAAAATCCAATAGAAACCAAGAAAGACCTCCTTTTTTCCTTTCCTTTTTTCCCTTTCCTTTTTTCCCTTGCCTTTTCTTTTTTTCCTTTCCTTTCCCCTTTCCTTTTCTCCTTTCCTTCTCCTTTTTTCCCTTACCTTTTCCTTTTCTCCTTTCCCTTCCCCTTTTCTCCTTTCCTTTTCCTTTTTCCCCTTTCCCCTCTCTTTTTCGCCTTTCCTTTCCCCCTTTCTCATTCCCTTTCGTTTTCCTTTTCTCCCCTCCTTTCCCTTTCCCTTTCCCTTTCCCTTTCCCCTCTCCCCTTTCCTCCCCTCCCTCCCAGGACGCCGTGGCGCTGTGGCTGACCAGCGAAGAGCAGGGTGAAGATGATGGTGAGCTGGTAGACGGCGTGGCCCAGGATGTTTTTCATCATGGTGCGGGAGATGAGCGGCTTGTTGCGCCCGTAGGGTTTGCGCAGCAGCAGCGACTCCGACGGCGGCTCCGTGGCCAGCGCCAGCGAGGCGAACGTGTCCATGATCAGGTTCACCCACAGCATCTGCACGGCCTTCAGGGGCGAGTCCTGAGGGGGGAGAACGTGTCATGCCACCAAAATAAACCTTCGTTCCTTCTTTGTTTTGCTCTCCTCCTAAAAACCTCTCCAAAATCGCTCTTGAGTACTCAACATCTTCCTAAAACATTCCCCAGAATTTCTCCTATTCTCCACGGCCTTCAGGGGAGAACCCTAAGGGGGATTAAACAGACACACCATCAAAATAAACTTTTGTTCCCTCTGTTTCGCTCTCCTCCTGAAAACCTCTCCAAAATTGCACTTAGGTATTCAGCATCTTCCTAAAAAATTCCCAAATATTTCTCCTTTTCTCCATAGCCTTCAGGGGGGAGTCCTGAGGGGGAGAACAGTCACATCACCAAAATAAACCTTTGTTCTTTCAGGGTGGAGTCCTGAGAGGGATCAAACAGTCACATCATCAAAATAAACCTCGGTTCCTTCTTTGTTTTGCTTTCTTCCTGAAAACCTCTCCAAAATCGCTCTTAGGTATTCCAACATCTTCCTAAAACATTCCCAAAAATTTCTTCGTTTCTCCACAGCCTTCAGGGGGGAGTCCTGAGGGGGAGAACAGTCACATCACCAAAATAAACCTTTGTTCCCCTCTTTGTTTTGCTTTCCTCCTAAAAACCCCTGCAAAATCGCTCTTGGGTACCAAAATAAACCTCTGTTCCCTCTTTGGTTCACTCTCCTCCTGGAAACCTCTGCAAAATTGCTCTTAGGTATTCAACACCTTCCTAAAACATTCCCAACATTTTCTCCTTTTCTCCACAGCCTTCAGGGGTGAGTATGAGGGGGAGAACAGTCACACCACCAAAATAAACCTTTGTTCCTCTCTTTGTTTTGCTTTCCTCCAAAAAACCCCTGCAAAATTGCTCTTGGGTACCAAAATAAATCTCTGTTCCCTCTTTGTTCCACTCTCCTCCTGAAGAGAACTCCAGAATTGCCCTGGGGTATTTAACACCTTCCTAAAACATTCCCGAACATTTCTCCTTTTCTCCAAGCTCCCTGCACAGCCTACAGGGGACAGAAGATGTCACGCCACCAAAATAAACCTTTGTTCCCTCTTTGTTTCGCTCTCCTCCTGGAGAGAACTCCAGAATTGCTCTGAGCTATTTAACGCCTTCCTAAAACACCCCCAAGATATTTCTTCTTTTCTCTGAGACCTCCTGTGTCCCACCTGCCCAGGTGAGCTCACCTGGGTGATGCAGGCACCAGTGAAGGCCACGATTACAGACACCATGTCCCAGCCACCAAGGTGACATCCCCCATGTCCCACCCGCCCAGGTGAGCTCACCTGGGTGATGCAGGCTCCGGTGAAGGCAACAATGATGCCACCACCATGTCCCACCCACCCAGATGAGGCCCTCCCCCATGTCCCACCTGCCCAGGTGAGCTCACCTGGGTGATGCAGGCCCCGGTGAAGGCCACGATGACGGCCACCACGTTGACGGTGAGCTGGAACTGCAGGAACTTGGAGATGCTGTCGTAGACGTTGCGGCCCCACATGACGGCCTTGACGATGCTCGAGAAGTTGTCGTCGGTCAGGATGATGTCCGAGGCCTCCTTGGCCACGTCCGTGCCCGCGATGCCCTTGGGGACAAAGCCAGGGGTGAGTCACGCTCCTGCCTGGCTCTGCAGGGACGTGCCCAGCAGGAAAAGCCCCTGGAGCTGGAGCCAACCCCTGCTCAGCAGGGCCAGGAGAGCTCCAGAGCTCACAGGGACAGGCCGAGGCAGCCCAGCTTTCCCAGACAGAGCCACGGTGCAGAGAAGCTGGGAAACAGCTGGGAAAACAGGAAAACAGCTGGGAAACAGACAGGAAACAGCTGGAAAACAGCTGGGAAATGGACAGGAAGCAGCCAGGAAACAGCTGGGAAACAGCTGGAAAACAGGCAGGAAAAGAGACTGGAAACAGCCAGGAAATAGCTGGGAAACAGCTGGAAAACAGGCAGGAAAGGAGACTGGAAACAGCCAGGAAAACACCAGGAAACAGCTGGAAAACAGCTAGAAAATGGTCCGGAAACAGCTGGGGAAATGCCAGGAAACGGAAAATGGACGGGAAAACAGGAACACAGACAGGAAACAGCCAGAAAACAAACAGGAAAACAGCTAGAAAACAGACAGGAAAACAGCTGGAAAACAGCTGGAAAATAGACTGGAAACGGCTGGGGAAACAGACAGGAAAACAGCTGGGAAACAGCTGGAAAACAGACCGGGGGATCATCAGGAGTGGTCACAGAGGAGCTGCTGGAATTCCTTGGGGGAACATCAGGGATGGGCACAGGGGAATTGCTGGAGTTCCCGAGGGGATCACAGCCCTGAGCAGCAGGAGGAGGGCCGGGAACAGTGCAGGACAGGTTGGATTTGTCACCTCGGGCCGTACGGGATCCTCGATCCCCACCACAGCGATGCAGGTCAGGTCAGACAGGATCTCGTTCTCGCTGTCCCAGTCGGGCTCTGCCTCCGCAGGGAAATCCCGGAACGCCAGGCAGATGGTCCTGAGCCCGTGGCAGGCCATGGGCTCGATCACCTTCTTCACCATCTCGTCCCTGTCCTTCACCTTGAACACCCGCGGCTCGCCGCTCTTGTCCAGGATCTTGGTGCACCTGAGGGAACAGGCAGGGTCACATTCCTGGCACCCCATCCATAAAAAAGGGGCTGTTCCTTTTTCACAGCCCACTCCAGATTTCCTAAACCCACCCAAAAAACTCTCAGCACATTCCTGTCACCACATCCACAAAAAGGGGCAGATCCCCCTTCCACAACTCCCTCCAGCTTTCCCAAACCCACCCAAAAAACACTTGGCACATTCTTGGTACCCCATCTACAAAAAGGGGCTGTTCCCTTTCCACAACCCCCTCCAGATTTCGTAAATCCACCCAAAAACCACTCAGCACATTCCTGTCACCCCATCTATAGAAGAGACCCCCCCCCCCCCGCCTTGCACAGCTCCCTCCAGATTTCCTAAACCCACCCAAAAAACAATCAGCACGTTCCTGGCACCCCATCTACAAAAAGGGGCTCATCTCCCTTCCACAACCTCCTCCAACTTTCCCAAACCCTCCCTAAAAACACTCAGCACATTTTTGGCACCCCATCTACAAAAAGGGACTATCCCCCTTTTCACAGCCCACTCCAGCTTTCCCAAAAACCACTTGGCACATTCCTGGCACCCCACTTCCAAAAGGGGCTCATAGGGGCTCATCCCCCTTCCACAACTCCCTCCAACATTCCCAAACCCACCCAAAAACCACTTGGCACATTCCTGGCACCCCACCCACAGAAAGGGACTATCCCCTTTTTCACAGCTCCCTCCAACTTCCCCAAACCCACCCAAAAACCACTCCTGGCACCCCATCCGGACACCCCCTTTCCCCGAGGCTTCCCCACACGCCCCCAGCCCCCAGGGGAGGGGGCAGCAGCAGGATTTACTTGCGCAGGATGATCTCGGAGGCGCCCTTGCTGTACATGCGGAAGCCGCCGCCGCTGCTCCTCAGCACGGTGCTCATGGACTTGCGCACGGAGTTGAAGGTGTACACCTGGTTTGTGGGGGAAAAACAGCAAACTCACTCCGCAGCTTGTAAATGCTGTAAAGGTGGTGTGTTTATTGCAGCGCTGTGGGGGTCGGTCCCCCTAGGAATGCACACCCCAAAGGAATTCCCAAAGGAAATCCCAAAGAATTCCCAAAGGGAAATCCCAAAGACATGCACGCCCCTGAGAATTCCCAAAGGGAAATCCCAAGGAATTCCCAATCCTCATCAGCTCTGGGATGCAGAATTCCTCCTGAGAATTCCCAAACCTTTTTTTATCCCCCCCTTTATTGTACATATGCACAGAGTTTCACAATAAGTTTACGTATATTCATTTTACTGGTTTTGTGTTACAACTTGCAATTAGTCCTTGTACAGAGAACTCTCTGGTCACTGTGTCTTTGCAGCTTCAGCTTTGGCTCTCACCCTTGTTTCAAAGTTCAAGGGGCCCCTCTTATCTCCCTTTTCAGTTTGGGAGTTCCCATTCTTTTTCCTTAGCTGAGGCAGTTTGCGAGCACAGCAGAGTTAACAGACCAAACAAGTTAAAACAGCACATTTCATCTACGCTAGCCAGCCACAGACACCTAAATCTGGATTTCTACCCTGCTGAATTTCTACTCCGTTTCAGACCTTGTAGAGCTTCTCCTCGGGCACCTCGTTGCGCACAGCCTGGTAATCCTGCTTCAGGTCCAGCACGAAGCCCAGCAGGGCACACTCGGTCTTGTTGCCCACCTGGCGGGGCAGCCCCCCTTCCTTCTCTGGTGGCTGCAAAAAGGAGGGAAAAGCAATGCCAATCCCGAGGGTGGAGCAGGGTGCAATGATGGAATGATGGGCAGAACGATGCCTTAAGGTTTAGCTCTCATATTTTCCAGACTCTGTACTGCATTAGGATACAACTGTGAGCTCCACATGGTCTCCTCACAGCTCAGTCACACACAACAATCCTTTTCCAGCCTCAGAACCAAGGACAGCACTGCAGCTTCAGCTCCAAAAAGTGCAAACAACAGGGAATGGAGGAGAGCCATCTGGCAGGATGGGACTGCATCACCTGGAGCTGTGATTGGACAATTAACCCCAATATGGAAATGGAGCAGAACTTATAAAAGTGTGAAAACTCGTGACCAGGTGTCCATCTTGGGTGGAGCCATGGCCAGGCTCTTGTACTGCCCAAGGTGTGTCCTTGAAGATACACCTTGGGCAGGTAGGACAGGGGACAAGGTGAGGGGACAGGGACAGCCCTTCCCCAGCAGCTCTGGGGTCACTGTCACTACATTTTAACAAATCCCTACTTTATTCCTCTAACTCTGTATTCTGGGTACCCTCTCAAGTCACCGGCACACCGCCAAGCTTTGATGCTGCAGCTCACCAGGATTTTGGAGGTGTAGGCAGAGTTGATGGCCACGCCGTGGACGATGAGGTCCAGGATTTTGGGCAGGATGGCCTCGGGGTCGGGGATCTGGCGGTAGTGGGTGTCCCCCACGTAGGCCTGCACCACGGTCATGCGGTTGGTGGTCAGCGTGCCCGTCTTGTCCGAGCAGATGGCCGTGGCGTTGCCCATGGTCTCGCAGGCGTCCAGGTGCCTCACCAGGTTGTTGTCCTTCATCATTTTCTGCAAGCACGCAGAAGGTCAGGGCCGGCCTCGCCGCCGTCACCCCGTCCCTCCTCCTCACGCCCGGGCCTCACCTTGACGGAGTAGGCCAGCGAGATGGTGACGGCCAGCGGGAGCCCCTCGGGCACGGCCACCACCAGCACGGTGACACCGATGATGAAGAACTTGACGAAGTACTGGATGTAGATGGGGGTGCACTCGGCCAGCCAGGGCCGCTTCTGCACCCCGAAGGTGTCGATGACAAAGTAGAGCACCAAGATGATGACGGTGATGGCCGACATGATCAGCCCTGGGGACGAGGATGAGGTGAGGGGACACCGGGGACAGGGTCAGCCCTTCCTCACCAGCTCTGGGGACACCCGGAAAGGGGACAAGGATGATGAGAGGGGACACAGGGGACAGGGTCAGCCCTTCTTCACTAGCTCTGGGGACACCGGGGACAGGATCAGCCCTTCCTCACCAGCTCTGGGGACACTGATTCCTCACCAGCTCTGGGGACACAGGGGACAGGGTCAGCCCTTCCTCATCAGCTCTGGGGACACTGGGGACAGGGACAGTGATTCCTCACCAGCTCTGGGGACAATGGGAACAAGCACAGCCCTCCCCCAGCAGCTCTGGGGACACAGGGGACAGGGACAGCCCTTCCCCAGCAGCTCTGGGGTCACTGTCACTGTCACTGTCACTGTCACTCACCTGCCTTCCCGATCTGCACCGCCAGGCGCGTGAGCTTCCCCTGCAGCACCGACTTCTCCTTCTTGGGCACCTTCACCTTCTTCTTCTCCTTCTCCTCATTTTCCACCCCCTCCTGGCTCTTCAGGGGCTGGATCTCTAAGGCCACACCATCCTGAGTTTTAGCTACAGCCCAGGGGGCAAAAGAAGACACCACGTGTGAACAGGAGAGACCCAGGCCAGCCTGGAGGACACCACTGAGGAGGATGGTGGTGGCAGAGAGAGAGAGAGAGAGAAATCCAGGACAAGAACCACTCCCGAGCACACACGCGTCCGAGCACATGGAAGCTCCGTGTCCAGGGCCCTGCCACCTCTCTCCGGGGTGGTTTTCCATCCTCTACCCCCTGCCCACGGATAAGGGATCCTCAGAGGTGACTCTCTAGGCAACAGACCCTCTAGGCCAGATTTTGGGGTCTCTTCCAGCCTCTAAGCCTGCAGAGGACTGGGAGCGCTTTGGTAAGAGCCCAGAGATGCTCCAGTGTCCCCAGTCCCTCGATGAGTGTCCCCAGGTCCCCCAGTGCCACCTCTGCAGTGCCCTGTGGGCAGCCCAGGGAAGCGACGGAGGGGGTGAGATGGAGGGGAGGGTTAGAAATTGGGATGGAGACTGAAGAGCAGGGAGCCAGGAATCCTCCAATCCCAGCCTGGAGCCATCCACCACGCCTCTGGGACCCGAGACAGCCCGGCTTCCCGTTCCTAAACCTGGGCTAACCCAGCTGGAAGGGTAAACCCAAGCCTGGAAGCTTTGCAGAGGGATGGGCAGCCCACCAGAGGCTCCTCCTGAGCCACTGGAGCTGGAGGAGCAGCAGTGGCCCCAGGGCCACCCCGGGACCTGTCCCCTCCTGGGCTGGAGGCCACCCCGGAGCAGCTCCAGAGAGGAAGCTCCACGGTGACAAGAGACCCGACACGGACACAACAAAGCACCCGGACACACCTGACGGCAAGGAGGGCAACTCAAACTGCTGAGAGAGAGAGAAACAGAGAGAGAAACAGAAACAGAGAGAGGGGTGGAGAGAGAGAGGTGCAGAAATGGGGCTTCCTCCACAGCCTGCAAAGAACAGGGTGAGAAACACTGGCGAGGAGACGCTCACGGAGTCGAGGCCATGGCAGGACAGGGTGCAAGCGTCCCGTGGGCCAGGCCCTGGGGGAGATCTCATCCCAGGAATGCCAGGAGGGCACCCCCAGCTCTGCCCTGAACACCAACCCCCTGCAGGGACAGCTTTAAACCACCAAATCCCTGCTGGGACTCATGGAGGTATCCCAAGAAAGGGATGCTCTGCTGAAGTCCTGCCGAAGAGCCTTTTCCTCCCTGAAAAATGGCTTTTCCCCAGGCAGGAACAATGGGAAGGTTCATCCCAGTGATGCCTTAGGATTTTAGCTTTTATCTTTTCATACATTTATAATCCTGCAGTTCTTTAGTGTAGAACTCTAAACTCCATATCCAGTGTGAGCTACTGCTCTCCCATTTTTACAAAACCATTCCTCTCCAGGCCTGGGAATCAACAACACCTCACTGCCTCAGGCCTTGAGAGATGGAAACAAAAGTGAGTTGGGGGAGCAAACTTGGGGTCAATGCCTTCATTACCTGAAGCTGTAATTGGCAGATTAACCCCCAATATGCAAATGAACCAAACTTATCAAAGTGTGAAAACCCGTGGTCCATTTTTGGGCGGGCTCCATCTGCCCTAAATGCACCTGAAGGCCCTTCAATAAACAAAACTGGTTTTTATGCCTTTAATTCTGTCTGGCCTCTGTTTCTGGGTAGTCCCAGCAAGGCATCACTGCCTTGGGGTGGGGTTTTGGGGACACCACGGGACCTTTGCACCCTGTCCTGGAGAAACGAGGCGAGAGTCCCGCCGGAGCAGCAAAGAGCACAGACTGATGAGGAGAAGGAAGAAGGAGGAAGGAAGGAAGGAGGAATGCTTGGTAGTTAGTGTGGTGCTGGTTCAAAGGATGGAGAGGCTGGCGTTACCTTTGTTGCGGTTTTCGGGGGCTCCGCTTTTTTTACCTGTTCAAAGAGAGAAAGGGGGGAGGGCTGAGCACAAGGAGCCACATTCCCCATCCAGCTGGGATGCTCCCAGGGGCCACTCCAGTGGTCACCTTCTGGACACCACGCCTTGGTCCACACAGCTCGAGGCTCCAGAGCTCCCAGGCTGCCCTGGGCACCCCTTTCCCAAGGATTCTGCTTTTCCCCACCTGTAAATCACCCCCAAACCCCAGCAGTGCCTTGAGGGTGTTGGAGGTGCCTCAGATTTTCAGGAGGAGGCACCACAGAGCAGGTTTTCAGGAGAAGAAACCCTCCTGCAGCTCCAGGTCCCTCCCTCCTGCTGCCATCAGATCCAGATGGGGAGCGCAGACTTGTCCCCCACTGTGGACAGCACCAGACCCAGAGCAGGGAGGTGTGACCCCCAAAATCTGTCCAGGTGGCACATGGGGGTGCACCTCAGACAGCCTCAGGTGACAAGGGCTTTATGTCACCCCAGAGCTCCAGTGGGGACAAACTGGTGGCACGCCCTGGCCTGCTCTGCTCCCAAATCCATTGAGTCTGAAGGCTGGGAAAGCTGCAAGCACTGGGTGGCTCCCAGTGCCATTCCAGTGCCACTCCCAGGGCTTCTTGTCCTGCCACCTCCGTGGTGGCAGCCAAACCCTGGAGCTCCACAGCTCCCAAATCCTGGCAGTCCTGGAGCTGGGGAAGGCAGGATCCAGCTCTAGAGGTGGGGAAGGCAGGATCCAGTTCCAGAGCTGGGGAAGGCAGAATCCACACCCAGAGCTGGGGAAGGCAGGATCCAGCTCTGGAGGTGGGGAAGGCAGGATCCAGTTCCAGAGCTGGGGAAGGCAGAATCCACACCCAGAGCTGGGGAAGGCAGGATCCAGCTCGGGAGCTGGGGAAGGCAGGATCCAGCTGCAGAGCTGGGAGCTGGCAGCCAGCACAGCCCGGGAGCCTCTCCCGCCTGGCATCGCCTCCCGGGAAGGGCTCCCTGGCGCGGGGATGCCGGAGCAGCTGGCAGTGCCAGCCTGATGCTGCTGCCAGCGCCTGATCCCGGTGAGGCCAAACCTGCTGAGCAGGGCATCAGGGACACAGGGAGCTTCCCCAGCAGGGAATAAGCTGCTGGATGTGAAAGCTGAGACAGCAGAGCGCTCCAGTCCCAGCACGATGGGAACACCTCGGCCTGGCTGCTGTCCCACCCCTCCTCTGCCTCCTGCCATCCCCTCCTTTCCCCCAGGGAGCTCAGGGAATGCTCAGGAGATCCTCAGCCAAGTCCTGCAGGGTTTGGATGGGCTAAAAACACCCTGTGGGCACCCAGGACTCACCTTCCCACCACCACGGGGTGGGCAAGGAGCAGTGCAGGGGAGCTGCCACCGGCCCCTCTTCCCGGGGGATCCTTGATCCCCCCACCCACAGCTCCAGGATGGAGAGCAGGCTGCTGGAGAAGGGTCCCAAAGAGGTCTGGGAGCACGGGGGGACCAGGTGGAGGGGACCGGGAGGGACCCCCAACCTCTCCCTGTTCCAGCTGACCCTGATGTAGGGAGGAGCCTGTGGATGCTTCCCAGGAAAGGGAGAAAGGAGGGAAAAGGCAGGTTCAGGGCATTTTCTTACCTTTCTTCACTTTCTTCTCCTCGTCACCTTCTCCTGCTCCCAAGAGGGTGAAGATGATCCCTGTCTGGGAGTTGATGCCCACGGCAGTCACCACCATCCTGCCCGAGCCCTCCATCACGTGGGTACCTGGCAGGGCAGGAACACCATGGGCACACAGGTGAGACTCCCAGTCCCATCCCACAGAATCCCAAACTGGTTTGGCTCAGAAGGGACCTTCAACCCCTCCCTGTTCCACCCCCTGCCACGGGCAGGGACAACTTCTCCTCTCCCAGACTGCTCCAAGCCCTGTCCAGCCTGGCCTTGGACACCTCCCTGAGAGCAGAGCCCACCCTGATCCCAGCCCAAACTCACCCCAGCCCTGCATCCACCCCAAAACCCTCACCTGACAGCAGCATGGGGTCTTTATCCATGGATTTCTTCACCTGGTCTGACTCCCCCGTCAGCGAGCTCTCGTCTATCTTCAGGTCATTGCCCTGGATGAGGATCCCGTCTGCAGGCAGGAGATCACCTGGAGAGGAGGAAAACCAGGGATCAGCCCGGCCTGGGCTCAGCCCTGCCTGCTGCATGCCACAGGAATGCTCCAAAAGGATCCAAAACTTGGGCTCAGAGCAGCTCTGGAGGGAGGTTTGTAAGGGACAGGTGCAATCAGGTGAAATCCAAGAGCTCCCAAATCCTCACTGGAGGCTCCTGGGGAGGATTTTGCTCAGCGCTTCCCCATCTGGTTTTAATGAATCCTTCCCAGAGCTCCTGATGCATCCAAAATCCACCGTATCCACCTGCCAAGTATGGAATCTGGCCCTTGGGAAAACAAACACGGTGTTGGATCAATCTCCTTCCTGAATGGGAGGAATATTCCCCCTGGGAAACGAGGAGCAGGGTCTGATTGATCCCAAAGGCTGCAGCTCCTGGATAAGGAAACATCCACCAGTACCTCCAGGCCAAGGAAATAATCCCCAACAACTCCTGGGTAAATATTCCCCAGCATCTCCTGGATAACAGAATATTCCCCACGAACTCCTGATGAGGAAACATCCAGCAACATCTCCTGGATAACAGAATATTCCCCAAAACCTCCTGGATAAGGAAATATTCCCCAGCATCTCCTGGATGAGGAAATGCTCCCCAAAACCTCCAGGATAGGGAAATGCTCCCCAAAATCTCCTGGATAAGGAAATATTCCTCAACATCTCCTGGATAACAGAATACTCCCCAGCACCTCCTGGATAAGGAAATATCCACCAATATCTCCTGGATGAGGAAATGTTCCCCTAAACCTCCTGGATAAGGAAACACTCCCCAACATCTCCTGGCCAAGGAAATATTCCTCAACATCTCCTGGATAAGGAAATATCCTCAGCAGGGGCAAGGTTGGGAAAATAAACTAACGCAAACCAATAAAATAAATTAATTCCGATGCAGTTCATCAAAGCTCATCACAGCTCCAGGCCAAAAAGAGAAGGTGAGTGGAGCTCCATCACCTCCGTGGCAGCATTTTCATGGAGCAACCAGAGGAGCTGCTTGTCCTCAAGGAAGAAGGTCTGGAGAAGCAGGATCCCAGGGGAAGCACAGCTCCAGCCCCACTCACCGTACTTGATCTGGGCGATGTCCCCCACCACGATCTCGGCCACGGGGATCTGGATCACCTGGCCCTTGCGGATCACCGTGAACTTCTGCTCCTGCTCGATGCGGCTCTGCAGCCCCCGGAACTGCTTCTCCTTGCTCCAGTCGTTGAAGGCCGTCACCAGCACCACGATGATGACGGAGAAGAGGATGGCAGCGCCCTCGATCCAGCCCGCCTGCGACTCGCCCTCGTCCTCCACGCCGCCCGAGGACTGCCCGCACACTGCCCGGAGAGAGCTCCCATGGGATAACCCCGCACGGGAGAGCTCCCATGGGATAACCCC